>NW_027411977.1:17841806-18421806 GCF_047663935.1 Musca autumnalis | reverse complement strand
CGGGTAATGGGCGATAGAAAATTCTTGCTGGGTATGTACGTATATTAAATGCACACACATTTCGACACCTCCAAATAATAGTATGCTAAGTCTGAAAAGTGAGTTTTGCAGGAGAAGCTCTCAAAGTGTGGAATTTTTTTTTGAACTTCAGTACTCTGCTAAGTCAATATTTGTTTATAACTTCTGTTCGGATTGACCGATCATTACCAAAATTTGACAGAATTTAAGTTAAAGGACGTTCGACACCTCCATATAATAGTTTGGTAATTCTGAACAGTGAGTTTTGCAGGACAAGCTCTAAAAGTTTGGAAATTTCTTACACCTTCAGTACTATGCTAAGTAAATATTTGTTTATAACTTCTGTTTGGATTGTCCGATTATTACCAAAATTTGACAGAATTTAAGTTAAAGGACGTTACATATAAAAATGTAAAGAACTTGAAAACATGCTAAGTCGACTTAGCATACTATTGTTTGGAGGCGTCGATTTGTAAAAGGATGTCTGTTGATGCCTGTCTGTTCCCAATACGCCATTCACATGTTTGTCAATGCCGACGACGACAACGCACAACAGACAAGTGTTTGTGCCGATGATTACACGATTGTTAATCATTTGATGATAGACATTTTTCCAACACGAGGAAAATACGATAAATGGGAACCAATAATGTATGCAGATTAGTAGGGAGCTAGCTTCACGGAACGGAGTGAAGTGTGGAGAGCTGCATAAAGCAAACTGTTCGCATGGCAAATACGATGACATGCAAGAAGACGAAGAAGATATTAAAAATTAAAGTAAATTAGCTTAACGCACATACATACTGGGTATGGGTGTATGGGTTTGCTAATTGGCTTATAAACGGATGCAAATAATGATAAGTAGAAAATTATGACATTTTAAAGGAAAATTAAATTGAATATTTGATTTAAATTTGAAGAAACATTAAAAAATGTTTTTTTTTATTTTTTTAACTCCAAATAAAAGGGAATTTTAAATAGAATTTTTGTTACATTTTAAAGACACATTAAAAAATTATTATTTTAGTTTTATATTATAAAGAATATTTGCTTTTTTATATCTATAATATTATTGTTGCAGACAACAATTATATTGTTAACAGACCATCTTTTTATTAGAAGTCACAGACATTGTTAAATGCTGTTGACCGCATTGTTGTTATTACTTCGAAATAATAGTCACCCCAAGAAATGCCATTAAAGCTGTTCTTTTGTGTGTGTCTGGCAATAAGAAGAAAATATGAAATGAAAGAGATTTTTGGATTTGGCATTTCATCAAAGTCAAAGAGAATAAACATTTTACGATGTTAATAAAGTTTTGGAATGCAGACACCATGAAATGCCGACAAACACATAAAAGAAGCTAAAAACAAGAAGAATAAAATCCAAAACAAAAAACGTCCAAATTCCTAATAAAATTATTACAATAATTCCACAATGAATTTATGGGCAAAGAAGCAGCAAACGGCATGAACTTAAAATATATATGAAGGCCAGGGTGGTGGTATGATATGAAAGTTATTTAGAAGCTGTAGCGGTAAAGATGTCTGTCTATAAACACAAACATTATTGAGTTCGAAATATTACCATGTCAACACCCTATTAAAAAAGAAAATATAAAAATATAAAAACAAGCTGAACCGGGTCTGCGTTGCTGTTGTCTAACCGAGTTCTTCATTGAGGACGTAGGGGATGGAAGATACCAAGGAACGGTCCTGACCGGCTTTAACATGGCAAAGCCCAGGATTTATCTTGGTCCCTCTTTCATCCCAAGTGGACAATGACCTCCCCGTGGTGTCACCTGGAGAACTGCCGTTAAAGGTAGTGAGCTAACAGGTGCGCGCGTTCACCCATAACAAAAGTTAAAAACTTGGGTTTGGGCGTCGGGTTAGTAACCCTCTCCTAGAAAAAACGAAAGAAATGAAAAACAAACCCCTCTAAAGTTGACGAACACCGCAAACGTTTTAAGGACCATGATCTGCGAATCGGCACCTGGAATGTTCGCACTCTTTATAGAGAAGGTGCAGTCTTCGCATTGGCAGACGTACTTGAAAAGTACAAGGCCGAAATTGCTGCCATACAGGAAATCGATGGAACGGGAAAGGCGTCACAACAACACCTAAAGGTGACGCACTGTATTATAGCTGCTATGACACAAAGCATGAGTTTGGTTGCGGATTTGTAGTTGGTCGGAGGTTAAAACACCCGGTCTCTAGCTTCACACCAGTGAATGAAAGACTTGCTACAATTCGAAAAAAGCAAAATTCTTCAACATTAGCTTTATTTGCGCTCATGCTCCCACTGAAGACAAGCACGAACTGACCACAGATATATTTTATGGGCGCTTAGAAGAAACATATGGCCGTTGTCCTACCCCTGACATTAAAATTATTCTAGGCGATTTTAATGACAAAATTGGAAAGGAAAATATCTTTGGCCCAACAGTCGGAAAATTCAGTTTCCACAGTGAAACATCTGACAATGGTATGATATCTGATAGACTTCGCAGCGGCAAAAAACATGGTAGTTAGCAGCACCAGATTTAAATATCTCGACATCCATAAGGGCACCTGACTGTCTCCAGATCAGAAAACAAAAAATCAAATTGATCACGTTGTCATAGATGTGCGTTCGTTCCGAGGAGCAAACATAGACTCGGACCACTACCTTGTTGCAACAAAGGTACGCACCCGGTTAAACTTAGCAAAACAAAGTGCGAACAGACACAACACTAAAGTTAGACATCGGTAAGCTGCAATCACAACATATAGCCAAAGCATATTCCACTCAACTAGCCCAATTGCTTAGTCAAAGCACTCCTCATACCGATAACATATCAGCGCAAAGGCAAAGTATTGCCCACTCCATGCAAACAGCCACAAAGTCAGTTCTTGGATACCAGAGACATCCACCAAGGAATCCATGGTATGACCAGGAGTGTCGTGCTGCTACCGAAGAGAAAAATGCGGCATATAGGGCTACTTTACAATCCGTAGCAACGCGTAGCGCACGAGAGAGACATCGGGAGAAAAGGAGGGAGGAGAAACGTCTTTTTCGCAGGAAAAAGAGAGAGATGGAAAAGCGGGAGTGTGAAAAAATCGAGATGTACAGGAACCAGAATGAAGTCCGAAAATTCTACCAAAGAGTCAAGCATCAAACTGATAGCTTTGATACAGGCACATTCTCCTGTAGAGACCATCAAGGTAATTTGGTAACTGATACAGATAGTGTGCTCAGGATATGGAATGAACATTTTTCAAAACTGTTGGTATCCAATAGCAGCGAAACGACGAAGACCCAATCCCAGAAGATGGTATTGAATGTATACCACCCAGCCAAGATGAGGTAAAGACAGCAATAAATCGGCTAAAGAATAATAAGGCAGCAGGAGCCGATGGCTTACCAGCAGAGCTGTTCAAAACCGGAGGCGACACGCTGATAAGGTGTATGCATCAGCTAGTTAGCACCATCTGGTAGAAAGAACGAGTACCCGACGATTGGAACCTGAGTATCCTGTGCCCCGTCCACAAGAAGGGAGACTGTATGCTCTAACTATAGGGGCATAAGTCTACTCCCTATTGCCTACAAGATCGTGTCAGGGATATTGTGCAAACGACTAAAGCCTACGGTCAACGAAATAATTGGACCATACCAATGCGGCTTTAGTCCTGGCGAGTCCACCATTGACCAAATATTTACCCTGCGGCAAATCCTGGAGAAGACCCAAGAGATGCATATCGACACCTACCACCTTTTTGTCGATTATAAAGCAGCCTTCGACAGCCCGCTGCGTTCAAAGGTATTCCAAGCCATGTCTGAATTTGGTGTCCCCGCAAAGCTCAATCGGCTTTGTAAAATGACTCTAACTGACACAAGATCTTCAGTTAAAATAGGAAAAAACTTCTCCGAAGAGTTTAGTACCAAAAGAGGTTTCAGACAAGGAGACAGCCTTTTGTGTGATCTCTTCAACATCCTGCTGGAAAAGGTTATACGAGAGGCAAACGTCAAAAGAAGTGGCACAATCTACACCAATAGCCACATGTTACTTGCTTATGCTGATGATATAGACATCATGGGAAGATCAGTAAAAGAAGTAACCGATACCTTTATGAAGGTCGAATGAGAATCTGCTAAAGTGGGTCTGGCGGTAAACGGTGAGAAGACCAAGCTGATGGTGTCGACGCGCAATGCGTCCATTGAGATCGGACCAACGGTTGAAGTTGGTCCCTATAATATTGAGGTAGTAAAAGACTTCGTCCACTCGGCATCTCCGTAAACACAACAAACGACATCAGTTGTCAAATAAAAAGTTGAATTGTATTGGCCAACAGATGCTAAACAAAAAAACATTGTTCCACAACAACCCATAGGGGACAAGGGAGACTTTTCTCAAATGAATGAGTGCACCCCGATTCATATTTAGCTCAATGATATGGGACTACTGTTTATTGCCGAGTCCGAACGGCGTGTCTTAAGAGACCACTTGTGGAGAAGTTTTTCAAGGCTGAAATACTCAGGAAATGTCGCCAACATTACTGAGGGGTATTTTGCCACCGTTGAAAAATGTTTGATGTTGCTTGGCGGGGGAATCGAACCCCCGACCTTCTGCGTGCAAGGCGGGCGTGCATACCATTGCACCACGGTGGCACCCAACAGATGCTACTTTGGTTTAAGTAAGCAGTTTAAAAGCAAAGCCACATCTTGTCAAACAAAAATAACGCTCTACAAAACACTGATACTATCCGTGCTGATTTGTGGCTCCGAAGCCTGGGTACTTGCGCAAGCAGACATTGCAGTGCTTGGTGTGTTTGAGAGAAAATTTCTTCGAAAGGTCTACGGACCAATCTGCGTTGACCACGAGCGGTATCTGCTATACAACGACATCAACATAGTTAAACGTACCGAGATGCAGCGATTGCGTTGGCTAGGCCATATCATAAGAATGAGCGAAGATGAACCCGCAAAAAAGGCGTATAAATACGGACCGCTTGGCGGTGCACGCAGAATTGGCAGGCCAAGGAATAGATGGCGCCAACAAGTGAATAAAGAGATGAAAAGGCGTGGTATTCCAGAGTGCGAAAAAACAAATAGAGAGAAATGGAGATCTTTTCTTAGTTCGAACTATGGAACAAATTTTCTGTAATGGGCCAGCTAAGTAAGTAAGTAATGTCCAATTCCAGATCGAAAATTATTCTTGTTTTAGTTGGAAGCCAAAAATTAAACTACGTACACCAGACTCTGTTATAAAATTATAAAATAATTCCAATGACTCAACCCAAAAAAGTTGCTTATGAACCGATTAATCTTAATCTGCTCTCTTTACTTACCCGAATGACTGGCTTCGCGTATTAAATCGTTGATGATTTCATCCCGCACATTTATGCCTAAATTTTTAAGCATAAACTGTAATTCATTTGCTGTAACACGACCATCACGATTTCTATCTAATAAATCAAAAGCTGTGCGTAAATCTGAAAAAGAGAAGAAGACGAAGAAAGAAAACATTATTATAAAGAAGAAAATTTGCAAAACATGAGAAATTTGTAAGACAATTTGTTTTTTTTTTTTTAACAGACTCTGGGTATGTGTTGTGGTACGTGTTTGGTTTACAAAATACGCAAATAAAAATAATAAATTGAGTGGTTAAACAGACGTGGCCTTGTAAAGAAAACCGTTAACATGTGTCGTATGATTAATAAACTTATGGGACCAATAAAAACAACAATCATACGCATTGTGGTGCATCATAAATGTGAATATTTTTTCAGTTAATAAACAAAATTTTTATGTTTTTTACAGTTTTTTTTTCTGCTCTAATTTATTGCTTATGAGTAAATACATAGATATGTTCGTATTATATTAAATATATATTTCCAATTATCCTCCTTTGTCACCTTCTAGGATGTTTTTTTGAAAATAAACATTTTGTTAATAATTATTATTTATTCTCAATAATTGTTATTATCATATTATCTAGTAAATATTTTTTTTTTCAATAATGTCATGTCATTCATATCGCCCAAAGCCATCAGCCGTCTACTATTTTTGTTGTTGTTGTTTCATTATATTGTGTTAATCACAATCAAATATTTGATGTAAACATAAAAATTTAATTAATCGTTTGTCAACTTTGCAAAAAAGAACAAAAGAACAGAAAAACTGGGTTGGCTCGAAGAGACCTATTGTTTGTTCATTTTAATGGAAAATGAACGCAAAATACATCATATCCCGCGATATAAACATATGGACATATTTTATTATACCGTGTATACATTCACATTACATTGTAATTGAAATAAAAAAATGGTAATGCAAATGCCATGAACTGTAAACATTGGTCTTACAAACAGACAGATAGACAACATGACATGACATGGTTATTGTTGCAAAAAAGTTAATTGTCGAAAGGATAACATGAGTTTTTTTGTTGTGGTCTATTGATGATTATATTGTTGTCATCCGCTTAATTTGAAGTGATTGACATCGTTTGAAGCAATAATATTTATAAGGTGTTTTTGTATAATAATATTAAATTTATTTACATGTAATGTTTTTTTATTGTATTAACAAGTAAATAAAAAATAATTAAAAAAGATTAACTTTCAGTGTTTTATTTATAAATGTCCTTAAAAGTAGAAAATAATTTTTCATGATGGAATTAAAAATTGTAACAATATAAAACGGCAAGCGTTTTATTTAAGAGATTTCATTATTAAAAATTATTTTCTAGTTTTAAGTGAATTTATAAATAAAACACTGAAACTTAATTTTGTAATTTTTTTTTATTTTTTTTAGTAAATATATTTTTGGACCACTGAGAAGTCGATAAACTAAATACAGTCAATTTAGGCCAAAAATGTAGATAAAAGCTTTAAATTTCTTGAAATCGAGTTGCTCACTCTACACTCAAGAAGGAAGAGACAGAGAGAGAAAGAAGGAAGAGAGAGAGAGAGAGAAATGACCATTAGTATCCAGTTTAGTTGAAATTGAAATGGGTAATGGGTATTCACTATCATAGTTTTAAGGATATTTAACATTTAGGCTGCAGCACGTTTTAGGTAAATATGAAACGCAAGGGGTAAGAGTTTTTAGCAGGAGAGAAAGAAGTAGATTTTTTTAATTATCGATCCATAACCATCCAAATAACCATAAAAATTATTTTTGAATTGCCACTATTTCGGAAAATAAAAAATTATCTATTTTGGATTTGTTTTAATTCCATATTTCGAAAAAATGGAATGATTTCGGAAAGAGTCTCGATTTCGAAAAATAATAAAAACCCATAAGTTCGGATAAATATTTTTATTGAAACTGTACTTCAAATCAATACCCAATAATGGGAAATTATTTAAAAATTCACAATCCACAATTTCGGACCAAATTTGGATTTGGATAATGATTTTGGATATATTTTTCAAATCCACAATTTTGGATTTTTTTAATCCACGCTTTTGAATTTATTTTTTTAATCACATTTTTGGATTCTGTTTTTTAAATATAAGAACAAATATTACGATACAATGCACGGCTTGAGATACAAATCCATGATTTGGAAAAAAACTTAAATTTAAATAAAGATGTTTTGAAAAACTCAACGATTTTAGAAATATTTTGAAAGAAAAACCTGTATTTGGGAAAATATTTTTTAAAATCTTCGATGTGGGAAATTGATTTTGAGTAGAATTCACAATTTAAGAAAAAATATTATGAATAATTTTAAGAAATTCGTGGAAAAATATTTTGAAAAAAATCTAAGATTTAGGAAAAATATTTTGAAAAAATCTAAAAATGTTTCTAAGAAATCCTCCATTAGAAAAAAATATTTTTATAAAATTCGTTTGGAGAAAAATCTACGATATAGGAAAAATGTTTAGAGGATATTTACAATTCGGAAAAAATAAATTTTTGAAAATGTACGATTTGGAAAAAATATATTTTGAAAAATGTACGATTTGGGAAAATATTCTGAAAAATGTACGATTTGGGAAAAATACTCTTAAAAAGTTTACGATTTGGGAAAATATTTTGAAAAATATACGATTTGGAAAAACATTTTTTTTAAAACACAAGGTTTGGGAAAACTATTTTGAAAAATATACAATTTGGAAAAAATATTTTAAAAACTCACTGGAGTCGGAGCCGAAGTCGTGAAGAAAAGCTAGACTCCGACACCGGGCAACAATTTGTTCTAAATTTATCAAAAAAAAAAAATTAATCAAGATTTTTTTTTTTAAATCAGTTAAAGGACCATGATTTAAATATAACTCTTTTAATCTCTACGTCGATTACAAAATACATATCGGAAACATTTTTGGGTCAATTGATTGTTTATAAAACACTTTTGTTTGTTTAATTACACTGTGCAAGACGAAAAATAACCATATTCTGACACCGCAGAAGACAAAAAAAAAAACATGTGCCCCGGAAAATTTAAATTTTTAAAGTAGTTTTCCTATATTAATCTTTAATAACACTGTGAACCGAAATTTTGGGGGGTGGAAAATTCCTTTTGGGGATGAAAGCTCTTGGTGAGTATATACAGAACCCAGAAGGACAGATCCGCCGTGAGTCGAACTTTTGAGATATGGCGTAATAAATATTTTGCTAGAGACCCTATAAGCCCTCAGATATTACCGTCATATCTTTGTCCGCTGTTGTCTTAGCTTATTTTTGAGATCACATTTCTTCAGCCAAATGAAATGAGGATTATTTTCGTAGTGCATTTTGACCTTCTATCTCGCTTCCTTCAATTTCCTTTTCGTCCTTTATTTTAAGAGCCGCTATAAAAGTACCACAAGATGACGTTTTTCAGTTTCAAAATGTTCTGCAAAATTTTGTCGCGTTTTCGTGGTCGTTTTGTGCATTTACCCTGTTTTTGTTCAGAAAAAGACTATATTTTGTGTTTTGAATATTCGTTACAGAACATACAAAAACACAAAACACAGTTTTGTCTGAGCAAACAGGGGTAAATGTCAAAAATGACTATGAAAACGCGATAAAATCGATTAGTTGTCAATGACAGCCGTACCTAAAATTTTCTGAACGACATTTTTGCAGAACATCTCAAAGCTTAAAAACGTCATCTTGTGGTACTTTTATAGCTGCTCTTAAAATAAAGGACGAAAAGGACATTGAAGGAAGCGAGATAGAAGGTCAAAATGCTCTACGAAAATAATCCTCATTTGATTTGGCTGCAGAAATGTGATCTCAAAAATAAGCTAAAACAAAAGCGGACAAAGATATAACGCTAATATCTGCGGTCTTATAGGGTCTCCAGCAAAATATTCATCACGCCATATCTCAAAAGTTCGACTCACGGCGGATCTGTCCTTCTGGGTTCTGTATATACACACCAAGAGCTTTCATCCCCAAAAGGAATTTTCCACCCCCCAGACTTTGAGCTCCATTTTGTTGCACAGTGTAAGCGTTCCTAGAATGTTATTTTGGAAAAATATTCTGAAGAATGTACAATTTGGAAACATTTTTTAATAAAACCCACGATTTGGGAACAATATTTTGAAAAATGTACGATTTGGGAAAATATATTTAAAAAAATCAAGATTTGGGAAAAATATTCTGAAATTTACGATTGTAAAAAATTTACGATTTGGAACAAAAATTAAAAAAAAAACACGATTTAGAAAACATACTTTAAAAGAATTACGATTTGGAGAAAATATTAAAAAAAAAATTCACAATTTGGGAAAAATATTCTAAATTTTTTAAAAAAATTTACGATTTGGGAAAAATATTTTGAAACATTTACGATTTTGAAAAATATTTTGAAAAATTTAGGATTGGAAACATATTTAAAAAAAAAAAAAAATATGCAATGTAGAAAAAAAATATTTTTAAAAAATCCACTGTATTGAAAAAATACACTATTTGGAAAAAATCAAGAAAAAAATTGAATTAAAATTAATATAATATTGAAAAAATTCAAAAAATTCTAAATTTGGAAAATATGTTTGAACCGTTCCACAGAGGGGAAATTTGTGTTAAAAGTTGATCAAAAGCCCTAGAAAGCTCATTTATAGTCCGATTGATATACAATTTTGCACAAAGCATATCTTCTGTATAAGGATTAGTCCTATAGAAAATAATGAAAATCGGTCCAGATTTGGATGCAGCTTCCATATATATTCGCATCTGATATCAGATAAAAATGAACCAAAATCACTGAAATTTGACACATGCAACCTGAACAAGCCTAAAAAAACAATGAGCCAATTTTCAAACAAATCGGTACAGATATATATATATATATATATATATATATATATATATATATATATATATATATATATATGTATATATATATATATATCTATATATATAAAAGAGTAGTGAGGTGAGGTATTCACTGACTGACTGACTGACTGACTGATTCATCACCGCCCAGACGAAACCGCTGAAGCTAGAAAGTTGAAATTTTGGGTGTAGGTTGCTGTTGGTGTGTAGGGGTGAGATAAGGCTGGGTTTTTGGAAATTCGACTCAGAAGTGTACGAAAAGTACTAAAAGGTACTAAATATGGTACCCTTTGTATTAGGCAAACGGTAAGAGCTAGAATTCTGAAATTTGAAATGAGGGTAACTGATGGAGAGCTAGAAAGATGTACCAAAGAGTTTTTGGAAATTCGACCTCTAAGTGTACGAAAAGTACTAAAACTTACAAAATTTAGTACCAATTGTGTATTTTGAAGGGATATAGCTAGAATCATGGAATTTGGTATGGAAATCAAGGTTGGGAAGTGGAGTTGATGTAATTAAATGGTTTTGGAAAATCGTACTAATGTGTACGAAAAGTACTAAATGACACTAAATTTAGTACAAATTATATTTGGGTGAACGGATAGAGCTGGAATTCTGAAATTTGGAATTAAGATTACTGTTGAAGTGTAGGAGTTAGACATGAGGGTGATTTTGGAAATTCGTACTTATGTGTACGAAAATTGCTAAATGGTACTAAATTTAGTAAAATTTGGATTTGGGTGAACGGATAGAGCTGGAATCCTGAAATTTGGAATTAAGATTACTTTTAAAGTGTAGGATTGAGAAATGAGGGTGGTTTTGGAAAATCGTACTTTTGTGTACGACAATTACTAAATGGTACTAAATTTAGTACAATTTGGATTTGTGTGAACGGGTAGAGCTGGAATCCTGAAATTTGAAATTAGGGTCAATTGTGGAGAGTAACAAAGAAAGGTTTTTGGAAATTCGAACTATAAATGCACGAATTGGAATGAGGGTCACTGATGAAGAGTAACAAAGAAAGGTTTTTAGAAATTCGAACTAAAAGTTCACGAAAAGTACTAAATGGTACTTAATTTAGTACAATTTGGATGTGGGTGAACGGATAGAGCTGGAATCCTGAAATTTGGAATGAGGATCACAAATGAAGAGTAAAAATGAAAGTTTTTGGCATTCGAACTATAAGTGTACGAAAAGTAATAAATGGTACTAAATTTAGTACAATTTGGATTTGGGTGAACGGATAGAGTTGGAATCCTGAAATTTGAAATTAGGGTCACAGATGGAGAGTAGGAAAGAAAGGTTTTTGGAAATTCGAACTACAAGTGCACGAAAAGTTCTTAATGGTACTAAATTTAGTACAATTTGGATTTGGGTGAACGGATAGAGCTGGAATCCTGAAATTTGTAATGAGGGTCACTGATGGAGAGTAACAAAGAAAGGTTTTTAGAAATTCGAACTATAAATGCACGAAAAGTACTAAATGGTACTAAATTTAGTACAATTTGGATTTGGGTGAACGGATAGAGCTGGAATCCTGAAATTTGAAATGAGGATCACTGATGAAGAGTAAAAATTAAAGTTTTTGGAATTCGAACTATAAGTGTACGAAAAGTAATAAATGGTACTAAATTTAGTACAATTTGGGTTTGGGTGAACGAATAGAGCTGGAATCCTGAAATTTGGAATTAAGGTCACTGATGGAGAGTAAAAAGAAAGGTTTTTGGAAATTCGAATTAAAAGTATACGAAAAGTACTAAATATAGTACAATTTGGATATGGGTTAACGAATAGGGCCGGAATCCTGAAATTTGGAATGGGGGTCACTGATGAAGAGTAAGAAAGAAGTACCAAACGTCGAAAAGTCCTAAATGGTAATGAGTTTAGTATGATTTGGATTTGGATTTGAAGACCTGGAATCCTGAAATTTGGAATTAATATAGAATTGAGATATGGAGGTAGCTTTAGAAAATCGTACTAATGTGCACGAAGCACAATTTGTATTTGCGTAAACAGATTACTGTTGGAGTGCAGGATTGAGGTAGTTTTGGAAATTCGTACTTATAGAAAAGTGCTAAATGGAACTACATTGGCTATAAATTGGGTTTAGGTGAACGGATAGAGCTGAGATATGAAAGTACATTTTGGAAATTCGTGTGCGAAAAGTGCTAAATGGTACAAAATTTGGTACCTTTTGGTATTTGCTATATGGTATAGAATTTTGCACAATTTGTGATTTTGTAAAGGGTAGAACTGGAATTTTGAAATTCGGTATTAGATTAGCAATTGGTGTTTAGAGTGGTGGTAGGGAGGAGGTATTTTTATACAAAAAGTACTAAATAGTACTATAATGGGTTTCAGAGGAACGGATAAAGGTGGAAAAGTGAATTGGGGTTAGAATATAAGTTGAATATAAGGAAGTAATTTTTGAAACGTTTACCTATGTGTACGAAAATTTGGGAAACATGTTGGTACCAAAACCATTTTGGCATTGTGTAAACAGTTAAGGTACTAAATTTGGTGTTGGGTGTAGGAACAAAGCTGGAATTATATAATATGGAAATATGCTATTTGTACAAAAAATACGAAATGGAACAATATTTGTTATGAAGATCACTCTAAAATTAGAGACAAAGTTATGAGTTTGAAAAATTGTACTGAATATTGTTCCATTGATTTGGTGTTAACGTCAAGGCCTTTCTAAATAGTGTACTGAAATTAAGTAGTCAAACGTGAAGTATCTTTTCAAAAATGTTTTTGTTCTGACCGCTTTGGTATGTTAACTTGAAAACGTGATCCAATGCGACAATTTTGTTAACTAGAAGTTATTTACCCCCTGATAATAAAAAACCTAAATTGAAATGCCTCCAAAAAATTTTCCGTTATATACGGTGGACATACCCGTGCACATTAAGTAAAATTTTTTGTAAAAAAGTTTTTCTAACCTTTCATGCCACAAATTCCGAATTTCAGTTGGAAAATGTGCCGAAGATCTTCAAAATACTCTAAATCTTCAAAATATCTTTTCTAATAAACGTGGATTGAAGTGGACATTTTTTAAATTAAACTTGTATATCCTCTGAGTATTCAAGGTCCAAATTTAAAGAAAATTGGACAATATAGATTTGTTCTTCTTTCAAAATACACTAAGTCGAGAGGTACCGTTATATGGGGATATACGAAAACGTGGATTTTCATGACCATTTTGAATGCCGAAAGTTTAACAGACCTATTCGGGTTCTGGGCGAAACCGCTAAAGCTAGAACCTTGCATTGTAAATGTGCGGGATTGTTGTTGTGAAGGGGGAAATAAAGTTTAGTGTTTGGAAATTCGTACTGGAAGGGAATGCTGTGTTAGTGAAGGGTTAAAACCAGGAGTCAAATCTAAAATTTGCAATATCATACGTAGTTTTGGAAATTCGATATAAAAAATATGGCAGTTGTGTAGGGATGCGATACGGCAATTTTTTGTTTTTTTGTTTTTTTTTTTTTTTTGTAAATTCTGACTACAATCGAAAAAATATTGGTAATAAAATAGGTCTTAGTACAACAGAATCTCCAGTATTCACCATTCCCGTATTAAATATTGTTTATATATATTGTTTCCTTTCCGCTTACGAAGTAGCGGGCATTTGCTAGTATATATATATATATACAGTCTGTCGCAAAAGGTAGTATACACCGTTGAAACCAACATGTATTAGGGATAAATATCACTATAACTTATTGAAAACAACAAACAATTAGTTTTATTTGATAGACATGAAGGTTGTCTTCCGTAATAACAATTAAAAGTGCGCAATATTTGCATACATTAGCAAATGTACGGTTCGAATTCCAAAAAGACCAAAATTTATGTCGCAAAAGTTAGTATACAATGGAGAATCCTCGTGGAACTGTGTAAAAAATTCTTGATATTTTTGAACAAAATGAAACTAAATCTGTACTTAAGATCATAAAGAGTATATTAATTGGTTTTAATGACAGTTATATTACTTATAGTGACAAGTCCAACGTACACTGGGTCGTAAAATCCACAAAAATTGGTCATCTGCAAATACAACAACTGTAGCGACAAAATTCCGGGTGTTATGTCCTGTTTATGGATTCTAAAGCCATGAAATGCTCAGAAAAGCTCTAAAGTTCCAATATGGGGTGATCCTGATCGAGTTTCGGCGTGTCCTGTTTGAAAAAACGCGAACCTCTTGAAGGAAACCCATACTTTTGAGGCCGTTGTCCTTTTGAAACGTGTAATAATCCTTAATCCTTACACATAAGGACTTTCCTTTTCAGTTAATTTTCTCACAAGTTATGTACCTTTTCACATTCCCACCAAAAACAAATAGTAGGAGAACCTCAAGTTCGGGTGTAAGTTCTACAGTGATACTCCACCACCACAGAAGGATATGATAGCTCATTAAAGATTTTAATACAGAGCTTTCTCTGCTGTTATAAAGCATGGATTGTGCAACAACGTTCTAAAAAGCTGTGTTCGCTTCACTTAGGACCAAAATACAACTAAATGGATCAGTTAGAAGTAGTTCATTAGACATTAGTAGTACATTAGACACTAGGGATATGAGAAGCATGTTCGATACTGCTAAAAGGCCGGTAGGACAGTTAAACTGTTAAACTCCTACTATTTACTTTTGGTGGCAATATGAAAAGGGGCAATATTTGTGAGAAAATTAACTCAAAAGGACAGTCCTTATGTGTAAGGATTAAGAATTATTACATGTTTCAAAAGGACAATGACCTCAAAAGTATGGGTTTCCTTCGAGAAATTCCCGTTTTTTTAAACAGGACAAGCCGAAACTCGATCAAGATCACCCCATATTGAAACTTTAGAGCTTTTCTGAGCATTTCATGGCTTTAGAATCCATAAACAGGACATAACACCCGGAATTTTGTCGCTACAGTTGTTGTATTTGCAGATGACCAATTTTTGTGGATTTTACGACCCAGTGTACGTTGGACTTGTCACTATAAGTAATATAACTGTCATTAAAACCAATTAATATACTCTTTATGATCTTAAGTACAGATTTAGTTTCATTTTGTTCAAAAATATCAAGAATTTTTTACACAGTTCCACGAGGATTCTCCATTGTATACTAACTTTTGCGACATAAATTTTGGTCTTTTTGGGATTCGAACCCTACATTTGCTAATGTATGCAAATATTGCGCACTTTTAATTGTTATTATGGAAGACAACCTTCTTGTCTATCAAATAAAACTAATTGTTTGTTGTTTTCAATAAGGTATAGTGATATTTATCTGTAATACATTTTGGTTTCAACAGTGTATACTAACTTTTGCGACAGACTGTATATATATATATATATATATATATATATATATATATATATATATATATATATAGTTTCATATACATATATTTCATTCCAAATTTTATTTTTTAAATTTTTCTCAATTCACATGAGAAAAGGCATGAACGTTTCTGAATAATGCAAACATATTTGATAGGAGTTGGTTTAGTCTGATAAATAAGAGCCCCGGTTATAAGGCGGAGCAAAATTTAGTGTGAGTAAACCTTGCAATTCCATGTAAAAATAGTTCATATTTTAATTGAGAAAAATTAGATTTTTTTCGGAATGGCGCAAATATGCGCAATTTTTTATGATTGAATCTGATATTTGAAACTCAAGCGCATAAAACATTAGAAGAAACTATGGTCGGGAAACGACGGGGAAATAGACTTTTTTACTATTGAAATTGTAGTAATCTTAAAAATTATAATAAAAAAATTTCATAAAGAGGATACGTATCACCATTATTAAAGAGCAAAGATGTAAAATCAATCTGAAAATTTTAAATGCTAATCTTGTCCAGAGACTGTACAAAAACAATAAATCTTGAAAAATATAAATTTTCGCGAAAATGATGTCATTTTAATGTTCACCTAATTTCTTAGTTTTCGAAAATTTACTTTTTGTTTTCAGTATGGCTACGTTCAATCGACTGCTGCATTGGATTGGTTAATCTTACAAAGTCGAGGATGGTTATAGCAAATGTAGAAAAGAGTCTGGTTGCCGTTTATCAAACATTTTTTATAAAAAAACGGTTTTCATATTTTGAGTTTTGAGCAGCTTTAGGCCTATGTTTCCCCTCTGTGCGTTCCTAGAATGTTATTTTGGAAAAATATTCTGAAGAATGTACAATTTGGAAAATTTGTTTAATAAAACCCACGATTTGGGAACAATATTTTGAAAAATTTACGATTTGGGGAAAATATATTTAAAAATATCAAGGTTTGGGAAAAAATATTCTGAATTTTACGATTCTAAAAAATTCTAAAAAACTAGGATTTTGGAAAAGTATTTTAAAAGATTTACGATTTGGAGAAAAGTATTTTAAAAGATTTACGATTTGGGAAAAATATTTTAAGAAAATCTATAATTTGGGAAAATATTTTGAAAAATTTACGATTCGGAAAAATATTTTGAAAAATTTGCGATTTGGAAAAATATTTTGAAAAATTTACGAATTGGAAAAATATTTTCAAAAATTTGCGATTTGGAAAAATATTTTGAAAAATTTAGGATTTGGAAACATATTTTTAAAAAAATATGCAATGTAGAAAAAATATTTGTAAAAAATCCACTATTTTGAAAAAGTACACTATTTGGAAAAAATGTTTGCAAAAAATCAAGAAAAAATTAGGAATACAAATTAATATAATATTGAAAAAATTAAAAAAAAATCTGAATTTTGTAAATATGTTTGAACAAACTCGTTTTGTAAAAAAAACCAATAGGAAAAAATGTTTATAAAATCCAAAATTAAAAAAATAAAAATATTAAATAAAACCAAAAAAAATATTTTAAAAACACAAACTGATGTACAAAGAATGCAAAATTATTTTAAAATATCAAATAAATTAAAAAAATAAATTTTAATATGTAGCAAATTAGGAAAATATTCTTAACAATTTCAATTTTGCAAAAAATAACTTTAGGAAAAATATACAAATTTACGATTTTTGAAAAATCGCGGTTATGGAGGCAAAATTTGACCCATGTCCACAATTTTTGGTGGGGGAGTTTCTGTACAATTGAAAACTCCAAATGCCAAGTTACAGCCAATTCGGACTAAAAATAAAGACAAAATCCTCAAAACACATGAAATCGGGTCGTACCGTTATATGGGGGCTATTGAAAAAAATGGACCAATATTGGTTTTGGTTTCATATTCATGTATTGTCATCCAAATCTGAAAAGTGTGCAAAGTTTCAGTTCGATTGGTTAACTGCAACTGTGTTAAGAATGAGTTACTAGATTTGAACTAAATAGTGTGGTACCGCTATATGGGGGTTATAGGAAAAAAATGGACCCATATAATGGGTAATGGTCGGAACCGGAGGCATTACGGATAATCCATTGTCCCGTATAATGGAGCAACACTGTTTCTCATATATTTTTAATCAAAAATATGCGTTCTTGGTAATATATATAAATAAGAGCAAATACGAATTTAATGTGAAATATAAAAGATGAAACTGTTCTAAAATAATTTATTTGTGTCTTGTTTTTTCCATTGAACTTTGGTCGAAAAACTTATAATCCTGCATAATAAAGATTTTCACGGTTAATCGGTATAAAATGAACCAAAAATGGTGTGTTTACGGATAAACGAGGTTCGACTGTATTTCAATTAAAAGTGACAAACTATTTCCATTGATAACAATAAATATCTTAATTAATAACCAAGTTCTTGAGTGGTGGCAGTAGGTGTTAGAAGTTACCTGTTAGCGTAGATTAGATAACAGAAGGTGAGTGGGTAAGACCAGTAGAAATACTCACAACAGCAAAACAAAGAACCATTTTTCTGGCAGATGTATACTCAAACATTTGCCACACATATACACTAAGTGTGTATGTAAATATGTCTATCTGTGCCAATGTACTTCAGTCTCATTCATAAATTAGCAAAAAAAAAAAAAAAAAAAAAAAAAAAAACGACCCAAAACAATGACTGGGTTTTAATATAATAGAAAAAAATATTTTAAAATAAACCAACAACATATACAATTTTTAATATTAATAGCCTTATCAAAGTGCTAATAAATATTTGCGTTTTAAGACATATGAACCTTAATCTCGCCTATGAAACATTTTTAAGTGTTAGAATCATATTGCCAATCAAACTGTTGACATACAAAAAAACAATACTTCTATCAAACATTAACAACAACATCACTTGGATCTTTCCCACACGACACCCATTAATTAATCCATGCAAGGCGTTGTAGTCTACCTTGACAACAAACATCAAAAATTCAAAGGGAGTCGTTGGTGGTGTTTGAGTTAATTATATTTCACCGCCTGCTCGACATTGACACCTACTTATATTATAAGGTCACCTATGATATTTGTTTAATAGCAACATTTATTTTAATGTAATTCGATAAGTAGATAATATGTTTTAATTGAATTTGCACAGCATTAATAATTTTGATGGACATTTATGCATAAATTCATTTTGGATTTCTTTTTTGGTGAAAAAACAAATTTTCTGCTAACTTCGTATTATGGCAAAAATTTGGTTTAACTTAAATAATATTTATTGTTATTATTTAATCGTCATAATAATAAACAAAAATAATAGTTATAATAAAAATAAAATAACCTTAATTACTAATTATAATAATAGTAAAATAGTAATATTAATAATAATGAAGATAATTGAAACATAATATCATATCAATAACAAGAATTTTATAATTCTGATAAGTATACATATGTATATAATAATATTATTATGCAAATATAATATTATATGTTATACAATAATATTATATACTAGCAAATGCCCGCTACTTCGTAAGCGGAAAGGAAACAATATATATAAACAATATTTAATACGGGAATGGTGAATACTGGAGATTCTGTTGTACTAAGACCTATTTTATTACCAATATTTTTTCGATTGTAGTCAGAATTTACAAAAAAAAAAAAAAAACAAAAAAACAAAAAATTGCCGTATCGCATCCCTACACAACTGCCATATTTTTTATATCGAATTTCCAAAACTACGTATGATATTGCAAATTTTAGATTTGACTCCTGGTTTTAACCCTTCACTAACACAGCATTCCCTTCCAGTACGAATTTCCAAACACTAAACTTTATTTCCCCCTTCACAACAACAATCCCGCACATTTACAATGCAAGGTTCTAGCTTTAGCGGTTTCGCCCAGAACCCGAATAGGTCTGTTAAACTTTCGGCATTCAAAATGGTCATGAAAATCCACGTTTTCGTATATCCCCATATAACGGTACCTCTCGACTTAGTGTATTTTGAAAGAAGAACAAATCTATATTGTCCAATTTTCTTTAAATTTGGACCTTGAATACTCAGAGGATATACAAGTTTAATTTAAAAAATGTCCACTTCAATCCACGTTTATTAGAAAAGATATTTTGAAGATTTAGAGTATTTTGAAGATCTTCGGCACATTTTCCAACTGAAATTCGGAATTTGTGGCATGAAAGGTTAGAAAAACTTTTTTACAAAAAATTTTACTTAATGTGCACGGGTATGTCCACCGTATATAACGGAAAATTTTTTGGAGGCATTTCAATTTAGGTTTTTTATTATCAGGGGGTAAATAACTTCTAGTTAACAAAATTGTCGCATTGGATCACGTTTTCAAGTTAACATACCAAAGCGGTCAGAACAAAAACATTTTTGAAAAGATACTTCACGTTTGACTACTTAATTTCAGTACACTATTTAGAAAGGCCTTGACGTTAACACCAAATCAATGGAACAATATTCAGTACAATTTTTCAAACTCATAACTTTGTCTCTAATTTTAGAGTGATCTTCATAACAAATATTGTTCCATTTCGTATTTTTTGTACAAATAGCATATTTCCATATTATATAATTCCAGCTTTGTTCCTACACCCAACACCAAATTTAGTACCTTAACTGTTTACACAATGCCAAAATGGTTTTGGTACCAACATGTTTCCCAAATTTTCGTACACATAGGTAAACGTTTCAAAAATTACTTCCTTATATTCAACTTATATTCTAACCCCAATTCACTTTTCCACCTTTATCCGTTCCTCTGAAACCCATTATAGTACTATTTAGTACTTTTTGTATAAAAATACCTCCTCCCTACCACCACTCTAAACACCAATTGCTAATCTAATACCGAATTTCAAAATTCCAGTTCTACCCTTTACAAAATCACAAATTGTGCAAAATTCTATACCATATAGCAAATACCAAAAGGTACCAAATTTTGTACCATTTAGCACTTTTCGCACACGAATTTCCAAAATGTACTTTCATATCTCAGCTCTATCCGTTCACCTAAACCCAATTTATAGCCAATGTAGTTCCATTTAGCACTTTTCTATAAGTACGAATTTCCAAAACTACCTCAATCCTGCACTCCAACAGTAATCTGTTTACGCAAATACAAATTGTGCTTCGTGCACATTAGTACGATTTTCTAAAGCTACCTCCATATCTCAATTCTATATTAATTCCAAATTTCAGGATTCCAGGTCTTCAAATCCAAATCCAAATCATACTAAACTCATTACCATTTAGGACTTTTCGACGTTTGGTACTTCTTTCTTACTCTTCATCAGTGACCCCCATTCCAAATTTCAGGATTCCGGCCCTATTCGTTAACCCATATCCAAATTGTACTATATTTAGTACTTTTCGTATACTTTTAATTCGAATTTCCAAAAACCTTTCTTTTTACTCTCCATCAGTGACCTTAATTCCAAATTTCAGGATTCCAGCTCTATTCGTTCACCCAAACCCAAATTGTACTAAATTTAGTACCATTTATTACTTTTCGTACACTTATAGTTCGAATTCCAAAAACTTTAATTTTTACTCTTCATCAGTGATCCTCATTTCAAATTTCAGGATTCCAGCTCTATCCGTTCACCCAAATCCAAATTGTACAAAATTTAGTACCATTTAGTACTTTTCGTGCATTTATAGTTCGAATTTCTAAAAACCTTTCTTTGTTACTCTCCATCAGTGACCCTCATTACAAATTTCAGGATTCCAGCTCTATCCGTTCACCCAAATCCAAATTGTACTAAATTTAGTACCATTAAGAACTTTTCGTGCACTTGTAGTTCGAATTTCCAAAAACCTTTCTTTCCTACTCTCCATCTGTGACCCTAATTTCAAATTTCAGGATTCCAACTCTATCCGTTCACCAAAATCCAAATTGTACTAAATTTAGTACCATTTATTACTTTTCGTACACTTATAGTTCGAATGCCAAAAACTTTCATTTTTACTCTTCATTTGTGATCCTCATTCCAAATTTCAGGATTCCAGCTCTATCCGTTCACCCACATCCAAATTGTACTAAATTAAGTACCAT
This sequence comes from Musca autumnalis, assembly GCF_047663935.1. Classification (NCBI taxonomy): domain Eukaryota; kingdom Metazoa; phylum Arthropoda; class Insecta; order Diptera; family Muscidae; genus Musca; species Musca autumnalis. Next base: position 18,400,141 of record NW_027411977.1, on the reverse strand, counting down.
TTAGTACTTTTCGTGAACTTTTAGTTCGAATTTCTAAAAACCTTTCTTTGTTACTCTTCATCAGTGACCCTCATTCCAATTCGTGCATTTATAGTTCGAATTTCCAAAAACCTTTCTTTGTTACTCTCCACAATTGACCCTAATTTCAAATTTCAGGATTCCAGCTCTACCCGTTCACACAAATCCAAATTGTACTAAATTTAGTACCATTTAGTAATTGTCGTACACAAAAGTACGATTTTCCAAAACCACCCTCATTTCTCAATCCTACACTTTAAAAGTAATCTTAATTCCAAATTTCAGGATTCCAGCTCTATCCGTTCACCCAAATCCAAATTTTACTAAATTTAGTACCATTTAGCAATTTTCGTACACATAAGTACGAATTTCCAAAATCACCCTCATGTCTAACTCCTACACTTCAACAGTAATCTTAATTCCAAATTTCAGAATTCCAGCTCTATCCGTTCACCCAAATATAATTTGTACTAAATTTAGTGTCATTTAGTACTTTTCGTACACATTAGTACGATTTTCCAAAACCATTTAATTACATCAACTCCACTTCCCAACCTTGATTTCCATACCAAATTCCATGATTCTAGCTATATCCCTTCAAAATACACAATTGGTACTAAATTTTGTAAGTTTTAGTACTTTTCGTACACTTAGAGGTCGAATTTCCAAAAACTCTTTGGTACATCTTTCTAGCTCTCCATCAGTTACCCTCATTTCAAATTTCAGAATTCTAGCTCTTACCGTTTGCCTAATACAAAGGGTACCATATTTAGTACCTTTTAGTACTTTTCGTACACTTCTGAGTCGAATTTCCAAAAACCCAGCCTTATCTCACCCCTACACACCAACAGCAACCTACACCCAAAATTTCAACTTTCTAGCTTCAGCGGTTTCGTCTGGGCGGTGATGAATCAGTCAGTCAGTCAGTCAGTCAGTCAGTCAGTCAGTGAATACCTCACCTCACTACTCTTTTATATATATAGATTATACAATAAATATTATTTAAATTCTCCTTACGTTAAGCTAACTGTAATTATAATGTTGGAAAAATATTTTTAAAAAAATCCACGCCTCTAAAGGTTAGTTGGAAAAATATTTTTAAAAAAATCCACGCCTCTAAAGGTTAGTTGGAAAAATATTTTTAAAAAAATCCACGCCTCTAAAGGTTAGTTGGAAAAATATTTTTAAAAAAATCCACGCCTCTAAAGGTTAGTTGGAAAAATATTTTTAAAAAAATCCACGCCTCTAAAGGTTAGTTGGAAAAATATTTTTAAAAAAATCCACGCCTCTAAAGGTTAGTTGGAAAAATATTTTTAAAAAAATCCACACCTCTAAAGGTTAGTTGGAAAAATATTTTTAAAAAAAATTCACGCCTCTAAAGGTTAGTTGGAAAAATATTTTTAAAAAAATCCACGCCTCTAAAGGTTAGTTGGAAAAATATTTTTAAAAATATCCACGCCTCTAAAGGTTAGTTGGAAAAATATTTTTAAAAAAATCCACGCCTCTAAAGGTTAGTTGGAAAAATATTTTTAAAAAAATCCACACCTCTGAAGGTTAGTTGGAAAAATATTTTTAAAAAAACCCACGCCTCTGAAGGTTAGTTGGAAAAATATTTTTAAAAAAATCCACGCCTCTGAAGGATAGTTGGAAAAATATTTTTAAAAAAACCCACGCCTCTGAAGGTTAGTTGGAAAAATATTTTTAAAAAAATCCACGCCTCTGAAGGATAGTTGGAAAAATATTTTTAAAAAAATCCACGCCTCTGAATCTTAGTTAGAAAAATATTTTTAAAAAAATCCACGCCTCTGAAGGATAGTTGGAAAAATATTTTTAAAAAAATCCACGCCTCTGAAGGTTAGTTGGAAAAATATTTTTAAAAAAATCCAAGCCTCTGAAGGTTAGTTGGAAAAATATTTTTAAAAAAATCCACGCCTCTGAAGGTTAGTTGGAAAAATATTTTTAAAAAAATCCACGCCTCTGAAGGTTAGTTGGAAAAATATTTTTAAAAAAAATCCACGCCTCTGAAGGTTAGTTGGAAAAATATTTTTAAAAAAAAAAACACGCCTCTGAAGGTTAGTTGGAAAAATATTTTTAAAAAAACCACGCCTCTGAAGGATAGTTGGAAAAATACTTTTAAAAAAATCCACGCCTCTGAAGGATAGTTGGATAAATATTTTTAAAAAAATCCACGCCTCTGAAGGTTAGTTGGAAAAATATTTTTAAAAAAAACCACGCCTCTGAAGGTTAGTTGGAAAAATATTTTTAAATAAATCCACGCCTCTGAAGGTTAGTTGGAAAAATATTTTTAAAAAAATCCACGCCTCTAAAGGTTAGTTGGAAAAATATTTTTAAAAAAATCCACACCTCTAAAGGTTAGTTGGAAAAATATTTTTAAAAAAAATCCACGCCTCTGAAGGTTAGTTGGACAAATATTTTTAAAAAAAACCACGCCTCTGAAGGATAGTTGGAAAAATATTTTTAAAAAAACCCACGCCTCTGAAGGATAGTTGGAAAAATATTTTTAAAAAAATCCACGCCTCTGAAGGTAAGTTGGAAAAATATTTTTAAAAAAATCCACGCCTCTGAAGGTTAGTTGGAAAAATATTTTTAAAAAAATCCACGCCTCTGAAGGTTAGTTGGAAAAATATTTTTAAAAAAATCCACGCCACTGAAGGTTAGTTGGAAAAATATTTTTAAAAAAATCCACGCCTCTGAAGGTTAGTTGGAAAAATATTTTTAAAAAAATCCACGCCTCTGAAGGTTAGTTGGAAAAATATTTTTAAAAAAATCCACGCCTCTGAAGGTTAGTTGGAAAAATATTTTTAAAAAATCCACGCCTCTGAAGGTTAGTTGGAAAAATATTTTTAAAAAATCCACGCCTCTGAAGGTTAGATGGAAAAATATTTTTAAAAAAATCCACGCCTCTGAAGGTTAGTTGGAAAAATATTTTTAAAAAAATCCACGCCTCCGAAGGTTAGTTGGAAAAATATTTTTAAAAAAATCCACGCCTCTGAAGGTTAGTTGGAAAAATATTTTTAAAAAAATCCACGCCTCTGAAGGTTAGTTGGAAAAATATTTTTAAAAAATCCACGCCTCTGAAGGTTAGTTGGAAAAATATTTTTAAAAAAATCCACGCCTCTGAAGGTTAGTTGGAAAAATATTTTTAAAAAAATCCACGCCTCTGAAGGTTAGTTGGAAAAATATTTTTAAAAAAATCCACGCCTCTGAAGGTTAGTTGGAAAAATATTTTTAAAAAAATCCACGCCTCTGAAGGTTAGTTGGAAAAATATTTTTAAAAAAATCCACGCCTCTGAAGGTAAGTTGGAAAAATATTTTTAAAAAAATCCACGCCCCTGAAGGTTAGTTGGAAAAATATTTTTAAAAAAATCCACGCCTCTGAAGGTAAGTTGGAAAAATATTTTTAAAAAACCACGCCTCTGAAGGTAAGTTGGAAAAATATTTTTAAAAAATCCACGCCTCTGAAGGTTAGTTGGAAAAATATTTTTAAAAAACCACGCCTCTGAAGGTAAGTTGGAAAAATATTTTTAAAAAATCCACGCCTCTGAAGGTTAGTTGGAAAACATTTTTTAAACAAATCCACGCCAATGAGGGTTAGTTGGAAAAATATTTTTAAAAAAATCCACGCCTCTGAAGGTTAGTTGGAAAAATATTTTTTAAAAAAATCCACGCCTCTGAAGGTAAGTTGGAAAAATATTTTTAAAAAACCACGCCTCTGAAGGTAAGTTGGAAAAATATTTTTAAAAAATCCACGCCTCTGAAGGTTAGTTGGAAAAATATTTTTAAAAAACCACGCCTCTGAAGGTAAGTTGGAAAAATATTTTTAAAAAATCCACGCCTCTGAAGGTTAGTTGGAAAACATTTTTTAAACAAATCCACGCCAATGAGGGTTAGTTGGAAAAATATTTTTAAAAAAATCCACGCCTCTGAAGGTAAGTTTGAAAAATATTAAAAAAAATACGCCTCTAAAGGTTAGTTGGAAAAATATTTTTAAAAAAATCCACGCCTCTAAAGGTTAGTTGGAAAAATATTTTTAAAAAAATCCACGCCTCTAAAGGTTAGTTGGAAAAATATTTTTAAAAAAATCCACGCCTCCGAAGGTTAGTTGGAAAAATATTTTTAAAAAAATCCACGCCCCTGAAGGTTAGTTGGAAAAATATTTTTAAAAAAATCCACGCCACTGAAGGTTAGTTGGAAAAATATTTTTAAAAAAATCCACGCATCTGAAGGTTAGTTGGAAAATATTTTTAAAAAAATCCACGCATCTGAAGGTTAGTTGGAAAAATATTTTTAAAAAAATCCACGCCTCTGAAGGTTAGTTGGAAAAATATTTTTAAAAAATCCACGCCTCTGAAGGTTAGTTGGAAAAATATTTTTAAAAAAATCCACGCCTCTGAAGGTTAGTTGGAAAAATATTTTTAAAAAAATCCACGCCTCCGAAGGTTAGTTGGAAAAATATTTTTAAAAAAATCCACGCCTCTGAAGGTTAGTTGGAAAAATATTTTTAAAAAAATCCACGCCTCTGAAGGTTAGTTGGAAAAATATTTTTAAAAAATCCACGCCTCTGAAGGTTAGTTGGAAAAATATTTTTAAAAAAATCCACGCCTCTGAAGGTTAGTTGGAAAAATATTTTTAAAAAAATCCACGCCTCTGAAGGTTAGTTGGAAAAATATTTTTAAAAAAATCCACGCCTCTGAAGGTTAGTTGGAAAAATATTTTTAAAAAAATCCACGCCTCTGAAGGTTAGTTGGAAAAATATTTTTAAAAAAATCCACGCCCCTGAAGGTTAGTTGGAAAAATATTTTTAAAAAAATCCACGCCTCTGAAGGTAAGTTGGAAAAATATTTTTAAAAAAATCCACGCCTCTGAAGGTTAGTTGGAAAAATATTTTTAAAAAAATCCACGCCTCTGAAGGTTAGTTGGAAAAATATTTTTAAAAAAATCCACGCCCCTGAAGGTTAGTTGGAAAAATATTTTTAAAAAAATCCACGCCTCTGTAGGTAAGTTGGAAAAATATTTTTAAAAAAACCCACGCCTCTGAAGGTTAGTTGGAAAAATATTTTTAAAAAAATCCACGCCTCTGAAGGTTAGTTGGAAAAATATTTTTAAAAAAATCCACGCCACTGAATGTTAGTTGGAAAAATATTTTTAAAAAAATCCACGCCTCTGAAGGTTAGTTGGAAAAATATTTTTAAAAAAATCCACGCCTCTGAAGGTTAGTTGGAAAAATATTTTTAAAAAAATCCACGCCTCTGAAGGTTAGTTGGAAAAATATTTTTAAAAAATCCACGCCTCTGAAGGTTAGATGGAAAAATATTTTTAAAAAAATCCACGCCTCTGAAGGTTAGTTGGAAAAATATTTTTAAAAAAATCCACGCCTCCGAAGGTTAGTTGGAAAAATATTTTTAAAAAAATCCACGCATCTGAAGGTTAGTTGGAAAAATATTTTTAAAAAAATCCACGCCTCTGAAGGTTACTTGGAAAAATATTTTTAAAAAAATCCACGCCTCTGAAGGTTAGTTGGAAAAATATTTTTAAAAAATCCACGCCTCTGAAGGTTAGTTGGAAAAATATTTTTAAAAAAATCCACGCCTCTGAAGGTTAGTTGGAAAAATATTTTTAAAAAAATCCACGCCTCTGAAGGTTAGTTGGAAAAATATTTTTAAAAAAATCCACGCCTCTGAAGGTTAGTTGGAAAAATATTTTTAAAAAAATCCACGCCTCTGAAGGTTAGTTGGAAAAATATTTTTAAAAAAATCCACGCCTCTGAAGGTTAGTTGGAAAAATATTTTTAAAAAATCCACGCCTCTGAAGGTTAGTTGGAAAAATATTTTTAAAAAAATCCACGCCTCTGAAGGTTAGTTGGAAAAATATTTTTAAAAAAATCCACGCCTCTGAAGGTTAGTTGGAAAAATATTTTTAAAAAAATCCACGCCTCTGAAGGTTAGTTGGAAAAATATTTTTAAAAAAATCCACGCCTCTGAAGGTTAGTTGGAAAAATATTTTTAAAAAAATCCACGCCCCTGAAGGTTAGTTGGAAAAATATTTTTAAAAAAATCCACGCCTCTGAAGGTAAGTTGGAAAAATATTTTTAAAAAAATCCACGCCTCTGAAGGTTGGTTGGAAAAATATTTTTAAAAAAATCCACGCCTCTGAAGGTTAGTTGGAAAAATATTTTTAAAAAAATCCACGCCCCTGAAGGTTAGTTGAAAAAATATTTTTAAAAAAATCCACGCCTCTGAAGGTAAGTTGGAAAAATATTTTTAAAAAAAATCCACGCCTCTGAAGGTTAGTTGGAAAAATATTTTTAAAAAAATCCACGCCTCTGAAGGTTAGTTGGAAAAATATTTTTAAAAAAATCCACGCCTCTGAAGGTTAGTTGGAAAAATATTTTTAAAAAAATCCACGCCTCTGAAGGTTAGTTGGAAAAATATTTTTAAAAAATCCACGCCTCTGAAGGTTAGTTGGAAAAATATTTTTAAAAAAATCCACGCCTCTGAAGGTTAGTTGGAAAAATATTTTTAAAAAAATCCACGCCTCTGAAGGTTAGTTGGAAAAATATTTTTAAAAAAATCCACGCCCCTGAAGGTTAGTTGGAAAAATATTTTTAAAAAAATCCACGCCCCTGAAGGTTAGTTGGAAAAATATTTTTAAAAAAATCCACGCCTCTGAAGGTTAGTTGGAAAAATATTTTTAAAAAAATCCACGCCTCTGAAGGTTAGTTGGAAAAATATTTTTAAAAAAATCCACGCCTCTGAAGGTTAGTTGGAAAAATATTTTTAAAAAAATCCACGCCTCTGAAGGTTAGTTGGAAAAATATTTTTAAAAAATCCACGCCTCTGAAGGTTAGTTGGAAAAATATTTTTAAAAAAATCCACGCCTCTGAAGGTTAGTTGGAAAAATATTTTTAAAAAAATCCACGCCTCTGAAGGTTAGTTGGAAAAATATTTTTAAAAAAATCCACGCCCCTGAAGGTTAGTTGGAAAAATATTTTTAAAAAAATCCACGCCCCTGAAGGTTAGTTGGAAAAATATTTTTAAAAAAATCCACGCCTCTGAAGGTTAGTTGGAAAAATATTTTTAAAAAAATCCACGCCTCTGAAGGTTAGTTGGAAAAATATTTTTAAAAAAATCCACGCCTCTGAAGGTTAGTTGGAAAAATATTTTTAAAAAAATCCACGCCTCTGAAGGTTAGTTGGAAAAATATTTTTAAAAAATCCACGCCTCTGAAGGTTAGTTGGAAAAATATTTTTAAAAAAATCCACGCCTCTGAAGGTTAGTTGGAAAAATATTTTTAAAAAAATCCACGCCTCTGAAGGTTAGTTGGAAAAATATTTTTAAAAAAATCCACGCCTCTGAAGGTTAGTTGGAAAAATATTTTTAAAAAAATCCACGCCTCTGAAGGTTAGTTGGAAAAATATTTTTAAAAAAATCCACGCCTCTGAAGGTTAGTTGGAAAAATATTTTTAAAAAATCCACGCCTCTGAAGGTTAGTTGGAAAAATATTTTTAAAAAATCCACGCCTCTGAAGGTTAGTTGGAAAAATATTTTTAAAAAAATCCACGCCTCTGAAGGTTAGTTGGAAAAATATTTTTAAAAAAATCCACGCCTCTGAAGGTTAGTTGGAAAAATATTTTTAAAAAAATCCACGCCTCTGAAGGTTAGTTGGAAAAATATTTTTAAAAAAATCCACGCCTCTGAAGGTTAGTTGGAAAAATATTTTTAAAAAAATCCACGCCCCTGAAGGTTAGTTGGAAAAATATTTTTAAAAAAATCCACGCCTCTGAAGGTAAGTTGGAAAAATATTTTTAAAAAACCACGCCTCTGAAGGTAAGTTGGAAAAATATTTTTAAAAAATCCACGCCTCTGAAGGTTAGTTGGAAAAATATTTTTAAAAAACCACGCCTCTGAAGGTAAGTTGGAAAAATATTTTTAAAAAATCCACGCCTCTGAAGGTTAGTTGGAAAACATTTTTTAAACAAATCCACGCCAATGAGGGTTAGTTGGAAAAATATTTTTAAAAAAATCCACGCCTCTGAAGGTTAGTTGGAAAAATATTTTTTGAAAAAATCCACGCCTCTGAAGGTAAGTTGGAAAAATATTTTTAAAAAACCACGCCTCTGAAGGTAAGTTGGAAAAATATTTTTAAAAAATCCACGCCTCTGAAGGTTAGTTGGAAAAATATTTTTAAAAAACCACGCCTCTGAAGGTAAGTTGGAAAAATATTTTTAAAAAATCCACGCCTCTGAAGGTTAGTTGGAAAACATTTTTTAAACAAATCCACGCCAATGAGGGTTAGTTGGAAAAATATTTTTAAAAAAATCCACGCCTCTGAAGGTAAGTTTGAAAAATATTAAAAAAAATACGCCTCTAAAGGTTAGTTGGAAAAATATTTTTAAAAAAATCCACGCCTCTAAAGGTTAGTTGGAAAAATATTTTTAAAAAAATCCACGCCTCTGAAGGTTAGTTGGAAAAATATTTTTAAAAAAATCCACGCCCCTGAAGGTTAGTTGGAAAAATATTTTTAAAAAAATCCACGCCACTGAAGGTTAGTTGGAAAAATATTTTTAAAAAAATCCACGCATCTGAAGGTTAGTTGGAAAATATTTTTAAAAAAATCCACGCATCTGAAGGTTAGTTGGAAAAATATTTTTAAAAAAATCTACGCCACTGAAGGTTAGTTTCAAAAATATTTTTAAAAAAATCCACGCCACTGAAGGTTAGTTTGAAAAATATTTTTAAAAAAATCCACGCCTTTGAAGGTTAGTTGGAAAAATATTTTTAAAAAAATCCACGCCTCTGAAGGTTAGTTGGAAAAATATTTTTAAAAAAATCCACGCCCTGAAGGTTAGTTGGAAAAATATTTTTAAAAAAATCCACGCCTCTGAAGGTTAGTTGGAAAAATATTTTTAAAAAAATCCACGCCTCTGAAGGTTAGTTGGAAAAATATTTTTATAAAAATCCACGCCTCTGAAGGTTAGTTGCAAAAATATTTTTAAAAAAATCCACGCCTCTGAGGGTTATTTGGAAAAATATTTTTAAAAACTCCACGCCTCTGAAGGTTAGTTGGAAAAATATTTTTAAAAAAATCCACGCCTCTGAAGGTTAGTTGGAAAAATATTTTTAAAAAAATCCACGCCTCCGAAGGTTAGTTGGAAAATATTTTTAAAAAATCCACGCCCCTGAAGGTTAGTTGGAAAAATATTTTTTAAAAAATCCACGCCTCTGAAGGTAAGTTGGAAAACATTTTTTAAACAAATCCACGCCAATGAGGGTTAGTTGGAAAAATATTTAAAAAAAAACTTGTATACACTGCCCCCATATAACGGTATAAGTTTCATCAGGGGCAAGTCCATACTTCCTTAGAAAATAGCCTGGAAGGTACAAAAAAGCCCTATGACACCTGGAGGGCTCAAACCGAATACTGAGTTCGTCCACACTTTGGATATTGTAATATTTCTTCGAATATTAGATAAAGGTGGTGCTTATAGGTCCACTCCTTCCGGTACCTCCCCCACAAAAGTTCGAAAATATTCGCTTAAATGGTACGCACGATTTCTCATAGACTTTCCATCTCTAAATATTGTCGAAGCGATATTATGTTTTTCGTAGGCTAGTGTGATAAAAAAGCCCTCTCAATCGATATCCCCGGTTTACTCCTATCCATACCTACCCTATCGGTGCATTGGTCCAAAATTTTGAAAACCCCCATTATTTTTTTTTGTGAGAAAAAAGTGTTTCAATCCACATATGCTGATACTTTTTTAATGGTTATTATTTTATTATTATTTTGTTTATTCAAACAGTCTGGTTTAACCCCATTGTTGTTGTTTTAATATTTTAATAAAACAACTAATTTATTATTATTATCATCATCATTTTTGTAGTAAAATTAAAAAAAAAATTATTAATATTTCTACAAGAATAATGTTAATAAATATTTTTCCGTTGTAGCATTTCCAAAAAATTCTTTTCAATTAAATCATAAATAGAGAAAGTGTTTCCCTCCACATTCATTCATATTTTCCATCATCTATACAATAACAAGAAGATGTGAAACTATAAAATAAAATTGAAAACCTTTTTTACTATTTTCCCCACTTTAATAACATCATCACGCATACATACACCCACAACAAAGTATAACAAGTTTATTACATTTCATTTCAGTGCGTTACATTACGTGGTTGCCTCTGTTTGTTGTAGTTGGTTTCATTTTTCTCATTTTCATTTATGCAGAAGAAGTAACTCTAACATTGGCTAAGAAGGCAAGTAATCAAAAAAAAAAAAAAAAAAAAGAAAGAAAATGAAAGAAATGTCATTTTGTTTTCCTTTGTAATAAAATAAAAAAAACACAAATAAAATGATTGCCAGGGAAATGAAAACTAAGGAAATTGTTTTCCATTTTATTACAACTTTTTCGAACGCAAAAAGGGACAAAAAGTTTTGCTTAAGAATTTCGCCTTAAACAAAATTCTAAGAAATTTAAACCATAACATTTTAGCAATTCTATTTATTTACCACAACAAGGTTTTCATCTATTTTGGAGTATATTTCTGTTATCCAATCAACATTTCTTTACACAATAGTTGTGGTTAATTGAATGATGATTGAATTCATGGGAAATCTTTATGATGTATGAAAAGGAATGCTTATAGAAGGACAATGACAAGAGTATTGTCACAATTTCAAGACAAAAGTTTGTGGCGTTGTGAAAATAACTAACCATTGTGGCCAAAAAATAGAAGCACTTCACAATACCTCAGCAAAAGTTTGGTAGGTGCCTGAACCGAAAAAAGAAAGAAAAGGAGAAACAAATCCCCCAAATGTTGACAACCCCGCATTGTACGGAATATTATGTGTACGACTAACGGTAATAATTGGGTCATTTCTAGACCTAGCAATCTTATCTTGACTAGATATTAACTTTGTGGTAATCTTGGAAAAGACCCAAGAAAGGCAGATCGAAACTTACAATTGTTTTAGTAAGCATGGGCTTGTCTACGAAAAAAAAAAAATTTCAACGCAAAATAATCCATAAGAAGTACCTTCGTACAGTACAATTTTCGAACTCCCCTAAAATGGGTCTAAATGAAAATTTGTGCATTATCTTGACGAACATATTTCGGCACCACTTGTACAGGCTCTTTACTTGGCGAGAAATGCAGGCCAACATTTCGCTAAAAAATTATTTGATGTTAAATTCTCTGCAGGGTAGTGATGGCCATGTACTATTAAAATATTACTTCCTCAAGTAATAATTTTGGGTGACGTAGGGGATATCTTCCATCCCCTATGAACAATCCTGACCGGCATTAACATGCCAAAGTCCAGTATTTATCTTGGTCCCTCTTTCATCTCAATTGGACACTGACCTCCCCGTGGTGTCACCTAGGGAACTGCCTTTAACACCCGTTAAAGGTAGTGAGCTAACATGTGCCGCGCGTTCAACCATAAGAACGTTAAAAACTTGGGGTTGGGCGTCGGGTTAGTAACCCTCCCCTAGGAAAAACAGGCTACTATGAAAAAACGAAAGAAAAGAAAAACAAACCCCTATAAAGTTGACGAACCCCGCAAACGTTTTAAGAACCATGATCTGCGAATCTGCACCTGAATGTTCGCACTCTTTATAGAGAAGGTGCAGTTTACGCATTGGCAGATGTACTTGAAAAGTACAAGACCGACATTACTGCCGTACAGGAAATACGATGTATTGGGAAAGGCGTCACAACAACACCTACAGGTGACGCACTGTATTATAGCTGCCATGACGTAAAGCATGGGTTTGGTTGTGGATTCGTAGTTAGTCGGAGACTAAAACATCTGGTCTCCAGCTTCACCCCAGTGAATGAAAGACTCGCTGCAATTCGATTAAAAGCAAAATTCTTCCACATCAGCTTTATTTGCGAAGACAAGGACGAACAGACCAAAGATATATTTTAGGAGCGCTTAGAAGAAACTTATGACCGTTGCCCTGCCAATGACATTAAAGTTATACTAGGCGATTTTAATGCCAAAATTGGAAAGGAGTATATATTTGGCCCAACAGTCGGGAATTTCAGTCTCCACAGTGAAACATCTGATAATGGTATGAGGCTGATAGACTTTGCAGCTTCAAGAAACATGGTAGTTAGCAGTAGCAGATTTAAGCTACTCGATATTCATAAGGGCACCTGGCTGTCGCCAGATCAAAGAACAAGAAATCAAATTGATCACGTTGTGATAGATGGAAGACATTCATCAAGCGTGTTGGATGTACGATCGTTCCGAGGTGCAAACATAGACTCGGAGCACTACCTTGTTGCAGCAAAGGCACGTACCAGATTAAACGTAGCAAACAAAGTGCGAACAGACACAACAAGGAAGTTGGACATCGATAAGCTGCAATCACAACAGATAGCCATAGCATATTCCACTCAACTCGCCCAACAGCTTAATCAAAGCACTCCTCGTCCCGATAACATATCAGGACAATGGCAAAGTATTGCCCACTCCATGCAAACAACCGCAAAATCCATACTTGGATACCAGAGACCCCCACCAAGGAATCCATGGTATGACCAGGAGTGTCGTGCTGCTCCCGAAGAGAAAAATGCGGCATATAGGGCTACTTTACAATCAGTAGCAAAGCGTAGCTCACGAGAGAGGTATCGGGAGAAAAGGAGAGAGGAGAAACGTCTTTTCCGCAGGAAAAAGAGAGAGATGGAAAAGCGGGAGAGTGAACAAATCGAGATGCACAGGAGATAGAATGAAATCCGAAAATTTTACCAAAGAGTGAAACACCAAATTGATGGCTTTGGTACAGGCACATCCTCCTGTAGAGACCAGCAAGGTAACCTGGTAACTGATACAGATAGTGTGCTAAGGATATGGAAAGAGAATTTTTCCAAACTGTTGGTATCCAATAGTAGAAGAAGTAGAAGTCGACGAAGATACCACATATCCAATCCCAGAAGATGGTATTGAATGTATACCAGCCGGCCAATATGAGGTAAAGACAGCAATAAACCGGCTGAAGAATAATAAGGCAGCAGGAGCTGATGGCCTACCAGCCGAGCTGTTTAAAACCAGAGGCGACAAGCTGATAAGGTGTATGCATCAGCTAGTTAGCTCCATCATTGGAACCTGAGCATCCTGTGTCCCGTCCATAAGAAAGGAGATAAGACTTTATGCTCCGACTATAGGGGCATAAGTCTTCTCCCTATCGCATACAGGATAGTGTCAGGGATATTGTGCGAACGACTAAAGTCCACGGTCAACGAAATAATTGGACCGTACCACAGGATGCACAGGAGATAGAATAAAATCCGAAAATTCTACCAAAGAGTCAAGCATCAAACTGATGGCTTTGGAACTGGTACATCCTCCTGTAGAGACCAGCAAGGTAATCTGGTAACTGATACAGATAGTGTGCTAAGGATATGGAAAGAGAATTTTTCCAAACTGTTGGTATCCAATAGTAGCGAAGTCGACGAAGATACCACAGATCCAATACCAGAAGATGGTATTGAATCTATACCGCCCAGCCAAGATGAGGTAAAAACAGCAATAAACCGGCTGAAGAATAATAAGACAGCCGAGCTGTTTAAAACCGGAGGCGACACGCTGATAAGGTGTATGCATCAGCTAGTTAGCTCCATCTGGCAAGAAGAACGCGTACCCGACGTTTGGAACCTGAGCATCCTGTGTCCCGTCCATAAGAAAGGAGATAAGACTTTATGCACCAACTATAGGGGCATAAGTCTTCTCCCTATCGCCTACAAGATAGTGTCAGGGATATTGTGCGAACGACTAAAGCCCATGGCCAACGAAATAATTGGACCATACCAAGCGGCTTTAGATCCGGGAAGTCCACCATTGACCAGATATTTACCCTGCGGCGAATCCTGGACAAGACCCACCTTTTTGTCGATTGTAAAGCAGCCTTCGACGGCCCGCTACGTTCAAAGGTATTCCAAGCAATGTCTGAAGTTGGTATCCCCGCAAAGCTCATTCGGCTTTGTAAATGACTCTAACTGACACAAGATCTTCAGTTAAAATATGAAAGAACCTCTCCGAAGACACATTCTACACCAATAGCCACATGTTACTTGCTTATGCTGGTGATATAGACATCATGGGACGATCAGTAAAAGAAGTAACCGATACCTTTATGAAGGTCGAAGGAGAATCTGCTAAAGTGGGTCTGGCGGTAAACGGCGAGAAGACCAAGCTGATGGTGTCGACGCACAATGCGTCCATTGAGATCGGACCAACTGTTGAAGTTGGTTCCTATAATTTTGAGGTAGTAAAAAACTTCGTATACCTCGGCACCGCCGTAAACACAACAAACGACACCATTTGTGAAATAAAAAGAAGAATTGTATTGGCCAACAGATGCTACTTTGGCTTAAGTAAGCACTTTAAAAACAAAGCCACAAGTCGTCAAATAAAAATAACGCTTTACAAAACACTGATACTACCCGTGCTGATGTATGGTTCCGAAGGCAGTGCTTGGCGTGTTTGAGACAAAAATTCTTCGAAAGATCTACGGACCGATCTGCGTTAACGGTGAATACCGACGTCGTATGAGCCACGAGCTGTATCTGCTATACAACGACATTAACATAAACGTACCGAGATGCAGCGATTGCGTTGGCTAGGCCATATCATAAGAATGAGCGAAGATGAACCCACTAAAAAGGCGTATAAATTCGAGCCACATGGCGGTGCACGCAGATTTGGCAGGCCAAAGAATAGATGGCGCAAACAAGTGGATTAAGAGATGACAAGGCGCGGTATTCCAGAAAGCGAAGCACTATACAGAGATAATTGGAACTCTTTCCTTAGTTCGGTCTACGGAACAAATGTTCTGTAATGGGCCAGCTAAGTAGGTAAGTAAGTAATAATTTTTAATATATTTTAATCAGATAATTGCTCCTTAGACCTACATACGCTGATCTCCAGACTGCGGATATTGCTGCTTACATAAAAATGATGTAATTTATCCATTTTCTTGACAAGTTAATAAAAACGCCACGCTACCATGCCGTTGTCATAAACCACACAACATAGATTATGAAACCCATTGTAATCGCTGGGATTTTTTTCGCTTTACTTCCTTTCAAGGATATTTTTAGGTAAAATTCAAGATAACAAAACAGCCAAAGCAAATGACATTTGCAAATATCAGTTTTGTAGCTTAAGACGAATGATGGTGGTTGGTAGATGCGGGGCATGATAGCTTCTTGGGTGTTTGGGGGCCAACAAAAATATGTTTTTACTTTTCACATGCATTCATTCATTCATTGCTGCTCATTTACTTCTGCTTCGCTGAGTCACTGCATCAAATTGCAGCAGAGAATTTTCTTTAATGAAAATAAAAGAAAAGAATGAAGATGAAACCAAGACACTGCACTGGGATTATAAGGAATTTCCGAAGGTTATGAAGAAATTAAAGCGAATAGAAATTATGTGGATTTTTAATTGAAAATATTGAAAAACTAATCAAACGAAATGAGAATTAGTAAGAAAACGTACATACACACATATAAATCCTTTCGTATTACGAATGAGGCTATTGTTTGCATGAAAACCTTTTCCCCGCCAACATGTGAAAGTTACATAAAATTCTCAAAGAAGCACCGCACGAAAAATTCCTAAGGATTTTTTTTTTTTGCATAAACTTACAGACATGCAAAAACAACTTTTAATGTGCGCAGCGGTGATAAAATCTAGGTAAAATCAATATAAAGAGTTGTTAGAAATGAAAACCGCACTATTACATGGACGAAATGAAACTCAATATTATTCTTTCGAAATAGGGTAGTGATTTTTTACAGCCGATTTATATTGGCTCAATGATATGTTAACTACTACTTATTGCCGAGTCCGAACGGCGTTTCTAACGACATCAGTGATGTCATGGCTGAAATACTCAGGAAATGTAAGACAACATTATACTGAGAGGATTTGCCATCTCAGCACAGGGGTTCAGAATCATATTTTCCTGTTCAAAATCCTGGATCTTTTGAACGGATAAAAATATTTTCATGCTTGTTTTTGTCGTTAAAATAACATAAATAATTTAAATATATCTATTTCGTCCTTATAATTAAAAAAAAATACACGTCGTCGTGAAGACAATTTAAAAATATTCACGTTATCCTAGAAATAATTTAAATAAATCCACGCAGTCCTAAAAATAATTTAAAAATATGCACGTCTTCCTAAAAATAATTAAAAAAACAATTAAAAAATTCACTAAAATATATTTGTCCCCCCAAAAATACTTTTAAAAAAGCAAGTTGCCCTAAAAATAAGTGAAAATTTTACGTCATGCTAAATTATTAAATTATTATTATTAAAAATTATTTAAAAAAATGTCACGTCGTCCACAAATATTTTAAAAAGTTTCACGTCATCGTAAAAATAATATAAACAAGTAAAAAAGTATCAGTCGGCTTTGCCAACAGAGATAAACCCTCAGCCTGTGTGGATTGAAATACCTTTTCCCCAAAAAAAAACCGTATGTATTTAGGGGGGTTTTCAAAATTTTGGGCGTATGAACTGACAAAAGAATGGATAGGATTAAAGGATAGATAGGGCTTTTTATTGCACTAGCCTACGAAAAATATAATATCGCTGTAAAAAGGCCACTCGGAAAACCTTCGGTAAAAAATGTCCAAAGGATCCTCCAACCACACAAAACTGTTGAACATTTGTGAGGGTGGTGCCACAAGGATTGGACAGATAGGGCCCAAATTTGAACATAAACTAAGTTTCGACAATATTTAGAGCTTCATAGTTTAGACCAAATCGGTTGCTACGTCTATGAGAAATCGCCCGTACAATTTTAGCGAATATTTTCGAACTTTTATGGGGGAGGTACCGGAAGGAGTGGACCTATAAGCACCACATTCGAATGTCATCTAATATTCGAAGAAATATTACAATATCCAAAGTGTGGATATTCGGTTCGAGCTGTCCAGCCACTACATATGGTGCCATAGGGTTTTTTTACAACTTTCGGGGTGTTTGCTCAAGAAGTATGGACTTGCCCCTGAAAAAAACTTTTACCATCGTAATTGAGGCAGCGAATGCAAGTTGCTTCAGCAAAAATCAGAGTGATTCGATATCAGATCTTAAAGTGAACTTATACGAAATTTGGTGTGGGAGGTATCGGATGGAGTGGACAAATATAGTCCATATTTGAACCTGATCTATATCTGGTAGATATATTAGCATGTGTAAAGTATGGACCAATTCGGCCATTCCCTTCAAGAATTATCATGCGCACAATTTTTCCGAACATTTTTGAACTTTTGTGGGGGAGGTACCCGAAGGAGTGGACCGATATGGCTTATCTTCAAACTTAAACTATGCTTGGATAAAATATTACCATCATGCGCTCCAACCACCTCACACGGTATCATAGGGGTTTTTGCAACTTTCAGGCTATTTTCTCAGGAAGTATGGACTTGCCCCTGATGAAACTTGTACCGTCATATAGAGGGCAGTGAATACAAGCTGCTAAAACAAAAATCAAAGCGATTCGAGAGATGGTCCTAAACTGAAGTTTTCCGAAATGTTGTGTGGGAGGAACCTGAAGTAGTAGACCTATTGAAACCTTATTTAAGTCTGGTACACGTTTCACTATGGGCAAAGTGCGCACACATTTTCCGCACATTTTCGAACTCTTGTGGGGGAGGTACCGGAAGGAGTGGACCGATATAGCCCATCTTCGAACTTAAACTAAGTTTGGGTAAAATATTACGAAAGCCAAAATTTGAACCGAATCGGTTGATCCGTTCGAGAGTTATCGTGCGCTCCAGCCAGCCAGACAGACAGACGGACGGACATTGCTCAATCGACTCCAAATTGTCTGAAACACATTTCGTCCAAACATACTTGGGGTCTAAAACCATTATTTCGATGAGGAAAATTTGGCCCGTATGAAAGTGTATGTACCCTCGTTAGCATAAATGCTGAGGGTATAAAAAGAATCCAAGTCCACTCAAAAAGGGAGATTAAGTAAATCCAAGTCGTCCTAAAAAAGTAGTTTTAAAAAGTCCACATCGTGCTAAAATAATTTTAAAAAAATCTACGTCGCTCTAAAAATAATTTGAAAAATCCATGTCATCTTGAAAATAATTTAAAAATATTCACGTCGCCCTAAAATAGTTTTAAAAAATCGTGTCGTCCTAAAAATAGGTTTAAAAACTTCCACGTCGCCCTAAAAATTATTTAAAAAATTCCACGTGGTCCTAAACATAATTTAAAAAATCCACGCCGTTTTAAAAAAAAAATTAAAAATATCCACGTCGTCCTAAAGCAATTCTTAAAATAATTTAAAAAAATCCACGTCGTCCTAAAGCAATTCTTAAAATAATTTAAAAAAATCCACGTCGGCCTAAAAAAGTAGTTTTAAAAATCCTTGTCGTGCTAAAATTGTTTTAAAAAAATCGTCGTCCTAAAAATAGTTAGAAGAATCCACGTCGTTCTAATTTTCATTTAAAAATATCCACGCCGTCCTGAAAATTATTTTAAAAAATCACTTCGTCCTACAATATTTAAAAAATGCAAGTCGTCTTAAAATTAATTTAAAAATTCCACGTCGTCCTAAAAATAATGTAAAAATATTCACGTCGTCCTAAATTAGTTTTAAAAAATCTACCTCGTCCGAAAAATAGTTTTAAAAATCCACGTCGTCCTAAAAATAATTTTAAAAAAACCACGTCGTCCTAAATATAATTTATAAATATTCAAGTCGTCCTATATATAATTAAAAAAAAATTCAAGTCCACCTAAAAAAGGAGTTTAAATAAATCCAAGTCGTGCTAAAAAAGTAGTTTTAAAAACTCCACATCGTGCTAAAATAATTTTAAAAAAAATCTACGTCGCCCTTAAAGTAATTTGAAAAATCCATGGCATCTTGAAAATAATTTAAAAATGTTCACGTCGCCCTAAAATAGTTTTAAAAAATCTACGTCGTCCTAAAACTAGTTTTAAAAAATCCGCGTCGTCCTAAAGATAGGTTTAAAAAATTCCATGTCGCCCTAAAAATAATTTAGAAAATTCCACGTGGTCCTAAAAATTATTTAAAAAATCCACGTCATCCTAAAAATAATTTAAAAAATTCACGTCGTCCTTAAAATAATTTAAAAAACTCACGTCATCCGAAAAATAATTTAAAAAATCCACGTCGGCCTAAAAACGTGGTTTTAAAAAATTCACGTCGGCCTAAAAACGTCGTGCTAAAATAGTTTAAAAAATCCACGTCGTGCTAAAATAGTTTGAAAAAATTCACGTCGTGCTAAAATAGTTTAAAATATCCACGTCGTGCTAAAATAGTTTGAAAAAATTCACGTCGTGCTAAAATAGTTTGAAAAAATCCACGTCGTGCTAAAATAGTTTAAAATATCCACGTCGTGCTAAAATAGTTTGAAAAAATTCACGTCGTGCTAAAATAGTTTAAAAAAATCCACGTCGTGCTAAAATAGTTTAAAAAATCCGAGTCGTCCTAAAAAGGGAGTTTTAATAAATCCAAGTCGTCCTAAAAAGTAGTTTGAAAAAAATCCACATCGTGCTAAAATAATTTAAAAAAAAATCCATGTCATCTTGAAAACAATTTAAAAATATTCACGTCGTCCTAAAAATAATTTTGAAAAATCCACGTGGCCCTAAAAATAGTTTTATTTTCAAGTTTGAAAATCCACGTCATCTTGAAAATGATTTAAAAAATCCTCGTCTTCCCAAATATAACTTAAAAATTAATAAATAAAATACCCACGTCGTCTTAAAGACACCTTTAAAAAATCCTCGGCGACCTAAAATAAATTTAAAAAAATCCTCGTCTTCCAAAATATAATTAAAAAATAAATAATTAAAAAATCCACGTCATCCTAAAAATAATTTTTAGTTTAAATTTTGTGAAAATATATGTACTATATGAATCCATGGCATGAGCACCTCTGAAAAATTATAAATGTTATGGTACTTTTCACAAAATTTCAGCTTTAACATTCAAAACAGTGAATAATTGTCATTCAAAAGAAACCAATTTCACCTGAAATTACCTTCCGAAGAATTGGTGGCACCTGGAAATTGCTTTTGTTTCTTTTTCGCCATGGATTTGCCTGTTACCAGCAACAATGTGGCAACAAAGTTTAAGTTTATGGCTTTAGGTTGGAAATTTACTTGGTTAGTTGTAAGTAACCATGACAAATAACTTGGGTCAACAACAACAACACCACCAGCACCCTCAACAAGAAAATTGCAAAATTATGGCATAGCAATAATAATAACAACAACAATGTATAAAATTGTAAAACTTTTGCAGATTCTAGCAAACATTCTCAGCCCAACCACAGAACGCAGTACAAAGGAAGTGTTAAAATTATTAAAAATCTGGTTTTGGAAAAATTCTTAAGGAAAGCGGATCAAAAGGCTAAAAGTTCAGAGAGACAACAAGTTAACGCTATGAAGTTTGCTAAGGAATAATAAGGAAATTGCAAGTAGAAAATGCCTCTAGATAGTCAGAGTTGAATCAAAGCAATTGTGAATTTGTTGCAATAGCTCGCCAGCAGCAGCAAGCAGCTACTGTTGGTAAATAGTTGGTGTTGTGAGAATTAGTTTGTTGTTGTTTTTAAAATATTTGGTTTTTAATTAAAGCCGACAAAATGGGGGAAATAAAATTTTTAATAAAATTCTAATTTAGGTAACGACAAATAAGGGAAATATGCATGAATAATATTTTTCCTGAAGAATTATTGAGATTTTAAGAGATATTACATATTTTTTCAACTATCTGAACACATCACCATGGGCTCTTAAACAAAAGCCTTCAATTTTATATCCTCATCAATGTCATGCTCCTTACAATGCCACCTGTCGATTAACACCATTAAACAATTGCCATAATTAAGTAATCATGTAAGTCCATTGAGGCATTGAACACGTACCCTGAAATATGTTACATTGGTAATTGAATATCCAGCACGGACACCCGGAACAATAGTTGCTTGTAATAACCGGAACTAAAGACTTTAACTGTAAGCGATAAATGGTGTAATAGCAAACCACCGCAGAATCTAGCCTCCTCCAATCGGACTACAAACGACCGTATGGAACATTTAAATGACATGGCTTGGTTCTCGGTTATGCTTCAGTAAACGTTTTCATTCATTCTCGCCATACTTGTTACCAGCTGTTTTACCATTTAACACAACAAAGGAGAGCTAGTTAAGAGGCAGGGATAAAAGATTTTTCTTTTTTATTTATTCCTGCATTTGAAGAATAAGAACGGAAGTAATCCATTGAGAGAAAGTAAGCTTTGTTGTTGTTGTTGTCGCTGCTTTTTCTGTTGCTAAACAAAGGGACAGGCATTCACTCCCACACACATACGTACATAGAGTGAAATTAAACGGTTATACAATAGGTCAGAAGGCTAACTAGGCACACTCTCTTAACGCACAAGAATTACCCAGCATAGTAAAATATTTTTTTTCTTTTCCTTTGTTCTCTGTGTGTAGGGAAGAATGAAAAAAAAAAGAAAAACTATTTCAAAAGGAAATAAACTGAGCTATGTGGCTTTTCGCCCTTTGATCACATAGCAGTCATTTGCATTTTTACAAAAGATAAACAACAACAACAATTTCTGCAAGATATGAAGCGTAAGATTTCGTACTTTTCTGTTGTTGTTGTTCGAAATGTTATCTCCTTGTGGCGTAAAACTGTGTATGACAGGTATAATTACACTGTGCTACAGTGAAAATTTGCAGGGGTTCTGATGCATAAATTCGGTATTGTGGGAGCCCATGGAAGACGAAAATACCTTTGGTTTCTTTGGGTCACTTCGTTCTTTGATTTTATAACGGTAAATGTAGTGAAAAACGGGGTTTCTTGGATTTTCAACTTTAAACGGACATAACTTCTTTTTTCCACAATGGGTGAATTATAGTGATTTAAGTGTGACAAAAACGCATTAAAAAACAGGAAAATGTTTTTCCTGGTGCTCTAGGCTGCGTAGAAGACAAAAAACTGCGTAATTATTTACTTTCATCAAGAAGGAAATTTTGTTAGCTTTACAAAATGGGGAAAACACTATGCAACACTGAAAATGCAAACAAGTTCTTGTATGCATTTTTTGAAAGTACATATGTAGACTATAAAAACCCTAGTAGGATTTTGTCCTGTCAGATCCAGTTCGGATTTTATGGTCTCATCTAAACCGGGCTAAATCTAAATTTTTTTGCATTTATCAGGACTTTATCTCAGAAACGAATAGGAATTTGGTCCTGCTGTCTTTAGCAATATTGTAGCCCTAAACTAGTAGAACTTATCTTTTGAAAAAACCTCATAAGAAAAACTCCATCTAGGACATAATTGCCGAAATTCTGGTCAGTATCGGCTAAACTATTGGGAATTGAACCAAGTAACCTTTTGCAAAAATTTTCCAAATAAAGTTCTCAACAATTCTTTAGAACATTCTGAAACTCTAACATGCTTATTTCATGTTGTTTCAACGGTATTTTGTATCATATCTTTTACAACACGTATTTCAAACACAGTTCACACCAACAGTTTTTTCTTGCATTTCGGATTTCACTACATTATTGACATTTTTTAAATCGTCGTTGTAAAATGTACTGAAAACAACGGCATAGAGGCATTTTACAACAATGACATGTTCCGAAGAGTTATGTATTACATTCCAGGGAATATTTTTCCAAAAGATAGAAAAAATGAACGGTTTTGGAGATACGGTGCGAAATGTATAAAAATTGTGGAATTTTTTGTAGATTTTCGAGTTTATTATTTCTTTAAGTATTTTATTCTTATCCTTATCTACAAATTTGCTTCAGAGGTCAGAAGAAGATTCGCATTGGTTTCAGAGATATAGCCCCGAATTGTATTAAAAACTCAATATTTAACCATGTTTAGCTGGGGCCATAAAATTCGAGGTGGATCTGACACAACAAAACCCAACTAGGGTTTCTTGTCGTTTGGATCCGTACTTTCAAAAAATTCTCAGTTCGAATTGCTTGCACAAGATCACCTTAAAAATGTTGCACAGTGAAATCAATAAATTCGGTTGAAAAATGCGTGAGTTATGGCATTTTCTGTGTTTTAACTTTTTAGGGTTTCCTTTATAAAAATTGGTACCTTGGTGTGTATGATTGTAGTTTGAATTTGACTAGTTAACAATTACACACAAGGCACCAATCTTTTATAAAGGAAAAACCAAAAAGTTAACACACTAAAAATGGCATAACTCACGCATTTTTTAACCGATTTCATTTGTAAAGCTAACTAAATTTGATAAAATTAAATAATTACGCAGCTTGTTGTCTTCTACGCAGCCTAGAGCACCAGGAAAAACATTTTCCTGTTTTTTAATGCGTTTTTGTCACACTTAAAGCACTATAACACAATCATTTGTTACCCGATTTTTAAAATTATGGCTAGTTCGAAAGACATGATTCTCACCTTTTATATAAAAAATAAGCTGTAAATGTCCGTTGTGGAAAAAAGAAGTTATGTCCGTTTTAAGTTGAAAATCCAACAAAGCCCGTTTTTCACTCCATTTTCCGTTGTAAAATCAAAAAATGAAGTGACCCAAGGAAACCAAAGGTATTTTCGTCTTCCATGGACTCCGACAATACCGAATTTATGCATCACAACCCCTGCAAAAAAATTTTGTCCACTTTTGTATCACAGTGTTATTATTGTGGCCACAGACACAGACGACGTGGATTTTTTTAAATTATTTTTAGGACGACGTGGATTTTTAAATTTTTTTCAGGTCGACGTGGATTTTTTAAATTGTTGTGGATATTATTAAATTATTTTTAGGACGACTTGGATTTTTAAAACTATTTTTAGGACGACGTGGATTTTTTAAAAATATTTTTGGACGAAGGGGTTTTTTTAAAAAATATTTTTGGACGACATGGATTTTTTTTTTAGATCGACATGGATTTTTTTCGACATGGTTATTCTAAATTTTTTTAGGTCGACATGGTTATTCTAAATTTTTTTTAGGTCGACATGGTTATTCTAAAATTTGTTTTTGGTAGACATGGTTATTCTTAATTTTTTTTAGGTCGACATGGTTATTCTTACATTATTTTTAGGGCGACGTGGATTTTTTAAAATTATTTTTGGACGACGTGGATTTTTAAAATTTTTTTAGGTTGACATGGTTATTCTTAAATTACTGTTAGGACGACGTGGATTTTTAAAATTATTTTAAGGGCGACTAGGATTTTTTAAAACTAATTTTAGAACGACGTTGATTTTTTAAAATTATTTTTGGACGACGTGGATTTTTAATTTTTTTTTTAGGTCGACTTGGTTATTCTTAAATTATTTTTAGGACGACGTGGATTTTTAAAATTGTTGTGGATATCATTCAATTATTTATATGACGACGTGGATTTTTTAAAATTATTTTTGGACGACGTGGATTTTTATTTTTTTTAGATCGACATGGTTATTCTTAAATTATTTTTAGGACGGCGTGGATTTTTAAAATTGTTGTGGATATTATTAAATTATTTTTATGACGACGTGGATTTTTAAAATTATTTTTAGGACGACTTGGATTTTTTAAAATTATTTTTGGACGACGTGGATTTTTAAATTTTTTTTGGGTCGACATGGTTATTCTTATATTATTTTTAGAACGACCTGGATTTTTTAAATTGTTGTGGATATTATTAAAGTATTTTTATGACGACGTGGATTTTTTTAAATTATTTTTAGGACGACTTGGATTTTTTTAAACTATTTTTAGGACGACGTGGATTCTTTAAAATTATTTTTAGGACAAGGTGGATATTCTTTAAGGACGACGTGAATTCTTTAAAACTAATTTAAATTAAAAATTATTTTAGGTCGACATGGTTATTCTTAAATTATTTTTAGGGTCACGTAGATTTTTAAATTTTTTTAGATGGACATGATTATTCTTAAATTATTTGTAGGGCGACGTGGATTATTTAAAATTATTTTTAAGACAACGTGGATTTTTTTTTAAAGTTATTGTTCAGATGACATGGATTTTTTAAAACTATTTTTATGAGGACTTCGATTTTTTTAAATTATTTTTAGAACGACGTGAATTTTTTAAATTATTTTTAGTACATCGTGAATATTTTTAAATTATTTTAAAAACGACGTGCATTTTTTATACATATTTTTTAAAACAGTACGAGATGTTTTTTTAATTATTTTTAGGTCGACGTAGATTTTTTAATTATTTTAGGTCGACGTGTATTTTTTATATATTTCTTCCAAAACGACGTAAATTTTTTGTACATATTTTTTAAAACAGTACGAGATTTGTTTTAATTATTTTTAGGTCGACGTGGATTTTTTTAATTATTTTAGGTCGACGTGTATTTTTTATATATTTCTTTCAAAACGACGTAAATTTTTTTCCATTTTTTAACGACGTGGGGTTTTTTACACCCTCAGCATTTAGGCTAAAAGGGTATATACATTTTCATACGGACAAAATTTGCCTCATCGAAATAACCGAAGTATGTTTGGACGAAATTCGTTTCAGACAATTTCGAGTCGATTTGGCCATGTCCGTCTGTCCGAACCGATCAACAGATTCGAAATTTTGGGTATGGTAATATTTTGTCCAAACTTAGTTTAAGTTCGAAGATGGGCCTTATCGGTCCACTTCTTCGGGTACCTCCCACACAAAAGTTCAAAATTTGTCTGTAAAATGGTGTGAACGATAACTCTCGACGGGAGCAATCGATTTGGTCCAAACTTTGCACGTGGTACTATCCCTTCCAAATATAGATTGGGTTCGAATATGAACTATATTGGTCCACTCCTTCGGGTACCTCCCACACAAAATTCGGATAAAGTGAAGTTTAACCGCTCCTCTCGGATCGCTTTGAAATTTGTTTCAGTAAGTTGTCCATGCGGCTCCCTTTACGACGGCAATTTTTTTGCCAAGAAACCCTGACGGCACCACCCAATATGGCTAAACCGCAATATAATTCTTGCAGGGAGTTTCTGATTGATTCAGACTTTGCACATCATATTATTTCATCCAGTCATGTATCAGGTTGGAATATGGGCTATGGTCCACCCCAAAAAAGTGAAGTTTTAGAGCTGCTCTCGCATCGTTTAGATTCTTTTTCAGTAGGTTGTTCTAGCGGCCTCATTTAAAACGGTAAAATCTTTTTCGGAATAAGTCAATACTTCGTGAGTTCCAAACCCCTGTCGGTACATACTCAAATAGCTATCGTGCAAGATAGCTCTAAAACTTTTTCAAAAATTTCTTCCAAACTTAGTATAATGTAATTTAATATTTCGAGACCTTTATTGAGAAGTTTAGTCGCTGAGGGTATATCTTTGCCAGCACAGCTGACTGATACTTTCATACTTGTTATATTTTTTTATTCTTTGGATTTTTTATATTATCTTTAAAAGACGTGGACTTTATTAATTATTTTTAGGTCTACGTGGATATTCTTAAACAATTTTAGGGCAACTTCATGTTTACGACGACTTGGATTTTTTAAAATTAATTTTGAGATGGCGTGGAGTAAGTTAATTTTAGGACGACGAGGATTTTTTATATATTTTTTTTTATTTTTTAACGGCGTTGATTTTTTTATTTTTTAATTATTTTGAAAACGACATGCTTTTTAAATTATGTGAATATTCTTAAATAATTTTTAGATGACGTGGATTTTTTTAAAATTATTTTTATTTTATTTTTGAAATTTTGCCTATCAAGGCGAAGATTATTTTAATTTGTATTAATTTTTCTCGTTTGGAGTCATTAAGACCGTTGATATTTGCAAGTGAACAAGTAAAAAAGTATCAGTCGGCTTTGCCGATAGAAATATACCCTCAGCCTGTGTATATTGAAACAATTGTTTCCCAAACATTGACCGTTATGGAAGTGGATCTCCAGCCACAACATATGGTGCCATAGAGGGTTTTTACACTCTTGGTGTTGTTTGTTCAAGAAGTATGGACTTGCCCCTAAAAAAAACTTTTATCATCGTAATTGAGGCAGCGAATGCAAGTTGCTTCAACAAAAATCAAAGTGATTCGATATCAGGTCTTAAAGTGAACTTATACGAAATTTTGTGTGGGAGGTACCGGAGGTAGTGGACAAATATAGTCCATATTTGAACCTGATATATATCTGGTAGATATATTAGGACGTGTAAAGTATAGACCAATTCGGTTACTCCCTTCAAGAGTTATCGTGCGCACAAAATTTTCGAACATTTTCGAACTTTTGTGGGGGAGGTACCGGAAGGAGTGGACCGATATAGCCCATCTTCGAACTTAAGCCAAAATTTGAACCGAATCGGTTGATCCGTTCGAGAGTTATCGTGCGCTCCAGCCAGCCAGACAGACGGACGGACATTGCTCAATCGACTCCAAGTTGTCTGAAACACATTTCGTCCACACATACTTGGGGTCTAAAACCATTATTTCGATGAGGCACATTTTGCCCGTATGAAAGTGTATATACCCTCGTTAGTATAAATGCTGAGGGTATAAAAAAGTGAGGGTATCTAGTTACACTGCAATACACCAAAATTGTGCAGGGGTTTTGATCGTTCATAGAATACGATGATACCTTGGATTTTTTAGAGATTTTCGATTTAATGGTTTTCGAAGAGTCAAGTATTGTCCTTCAAACAAGCCATATTTTTCTTTAATCGGTTGGTAGATGGCCAAGTTAGAGAAATCCCCCATTAAAAACACCGAAGTGTGTTTTTCGTCTTAGAAGATTCCAGTGTTTATTAGTACGAAAAAGCAAAATATGTAAGAGTTCGAAAATAAAAAAAAAAAAAATGGCAAAAATAGGTAACATAGATGAGTTTGCAATTAAAAAAAGTTAAAATAGGTGACTTTGCAATTGTTTAATTTTTTGTTTTTATTAATATTTTGAATTTCTTAACACTGGGACTCTAGTGCGGATGATTGCTATTAAATCATTCTAATAAATACAAATAATACGCGCCGGGGTTCCAATGCTAAAAAAAAATCCGTTGTGAAAAGAATTGAAAATTCAAGAAAATCAAATTTTTCGTCCTTCATTGGCTCAAACGAAACCGGATTGATATGTTAGAATCCCTGCATCATTTTTTGTCAAGTTTTTATCATAGATTTATCGTCAAAACCGACTGATTCCTTTTAATTAATATAAATAACATTAATTCCATTAGACTTCACAACAAAATGTCCATCATTCCCTCCCACAACAAAGAAAAACATCCAACATAATTTCAATATTCATAATAAAATCATAAATGCAAAATAAAACAAACTTTTGTCATTAATGTCCGAACATAACTTTACACAGGGTGACAATGTGACAAAGATACACAGCCACACACTCATATTTCCCACATCACGGAAAAACTTTAGTTTTGCTACAAAATGTCAGATATTATAAATCAATGGTTCGTCCGGTTAGCATACAATGGATGAATGTATGGGAACTTAAACAATTGAAAACATTTTTCAAACAAATAACAATAATAATAAAAATCATAAAATAAAAACTTTTTCAATAAAAATAAATATTTTTACAGCAAAGCATTAATTTAATGTTAAAAGCTTCAATTGTTGTTAATATTAGAATCAATTATATTTTACTGAAAAATATATAAGATTGAGATTGACAAGAATAAAATAAAATTTCCAAGAACACTACAAACGAGAGAAGGAGCAGAAGGAGTTAATTGACTCATACTAGATCTATGTTGCCCATTATCGGGTTTGTATTCAACGATAACCAACAGCGAAACCAGGTAACGTAATTTTGTGACTGTGTGGGTCCATGGCTTTCCCTTTTCACTTGCAAAAAATTTCCGATCATCAAGCTTAACTCTTAACGAGAGAATTATTAAAAAAAAATATTAAAAATTATCTTCTCACTAACAGGCAAATTTTCCCAAAATGAAGAAAGTATTCGAATCCCACTACCAAATAGGACTTAACATTTTTGTAATTAATCGTAGTTTAATACAAAAAAATTCAAGAAAATCGAAGAGTATAATCATTGATAAATATTGATTTTAAATATTAAATTACGAAAACTACCTCCAAGCCCACTGTGCAAAACTTGTTTCTATTTTTTATTAAATAACCTATAAAACAACAAAAAATACAAAAGAAAAAAGATTTTTTAAATTGCACCAATATTAAAAAGTTATGAGTATTTCTTTGCATATAGTTTTTACAGAAATCGATTTTTTCAAGGCGCGATATCTCGGGAACCTATATTAAAAAAATCTGCAAATATACTAAAATATTTTGCTGATGAGCAGCAAAAAAATAAAGGAAATAAAAAATCTAATTTTGAAAAAGTGCCCGAATTCACTTAGAAATCATCATGTACTAATGTTATCACTGTGCACTGTAGCACCATCTGATTTGCTAAAAATAAGGTTCCTTGGTGTATTGGTTTTGAAGAAATTTGTTGTTGGAGTGACCGTTTTGGTCCATACTTTACACATTCTAATATTTCTTCGAATATTAGATGGAATTCGAAGATAGTGCTTATAGATCCACTCCTTCCGGTACCTTCTCCACAAAAGTTCGAAAATATTCGCTAAAATGGTACGCGCGATATCTCATAAACGGAAAACAGATTTGGTCGAAACTTTGGATCTCGAAATATTGTGTCCAAACTTAGTTTTTGTTCAAAAGTTGGCCCTATCGGTCCACTCCTTGGGGTACCACCAACTCAAATAATCAACATTTTTGTTTAAGCGCGGTTAAGGGTATGTACGAGAATCCTTTGAAAAAATTTTCCGCGGACAAATCCATATTTCCTGATGTACTGATCTTATCGAGAGGAATGACCCTAAAAATAAGACACACTTCCAAAATTGACTATGTTGGTCCACCCCTTTATCCTAATCTGTATCTTTATCGGCAAGTTCATACTCCCAAAATTCTGAAGACCCCCAAAATACATACGTTTTTTGGGAAAAAGGTATTTCAATTCACACAGGATGAGGGTATATCTCTGTCGGCAAAGCCATTTGATACTCTTTTACTTGTTATTTACAAAATCCACGTCGATTGTCATTGAGATCCTCTAATTTTTTATTAAAAAAACACGTTGATTCCCTTGAGATCCTCAATTTTTTATTTTAAAAATCCACGTTGATTGTCCTTGAGATCCTCTAATTTTTTATTTCGAAGATGTTGTCCTTCAGATCATCTATTTTTATACCCCCAGCCTTTAGACTAGAAAGGGTATATACTCTTTCATACGGGCAAAATGTGCCTCATCGAAATAATGGTTTTACACCCCAAGTATGTTTGGACGAAATGTGTTTCCGGCAATTTGGAGTTGATTTAGCAATGTCCGTCAGACAGTCTGGCTGATAACTATCAAACATAGTTCAAGTTCGAAGATGTGCTATATCGGTCCACTCCTTCCGGTACCTCCCCCACAAATGTTCGGATAAGCTCAGTTTAGGACCTGTTCTCGAATCGCTTTGGTTTTTGTTGCAACAACTTGTATTTACTTCCCCCCAAACGACAGTACAAGTTTTATCAGTGGCAAGTCCATACTACCTGAGAAAATTGCCGGAAAGGTGCAAAAAGCCCCTATGACACCTTGTATAGTGGTTGGAGCGCAAGATAACCCTCGAACGGATCTGTCGATTCGGTCCAAAATTTGGACTTCGTAATATTTTATCAAAACATAGTTTAAATTCAAAGATGGGCTATATCGGTCCACTACTTCAGGTACCTCACAGTTCAAGTTCGAAGATGAGATATATCGGTCCACTCCTTCCGGTACATCCCCCCCAAAAGTTCCAAAATGTTCGGAAAATTTGTGGGCATTATAACTCTTGAAAGGAGTAACCGATTTGGTCCATACTTAGCACATCGTGAAATTTCCACCAGACTTAGATGAGGTTCCAATATGGACTCAATCGACCCACTACTTCGGGTACCTCCCACACAAAATTTCGCATAAGTTCAATTTAGGACCTGCTCTCGAATCGCTTTGAATTTTGTTGCAACAACTTGTATTCACTTCCCCCATACGACGGTACAAGTTTCATCAGGGACAAGTCCATACTTCCTGAGAAAATGGCCGGAAAGGTGCACAAAGCCCCTATGACACCTTGTGTAGTGGCTGGAGTACAAGGTAACTCTCAAACGGATCTGTCGATTCGTCCAAAATTTGGCATTAGTAATATTTTGTCCAAACATAGTTTAAGTTTGAAGATAAGCCATATCGGTCCACACCTTCAGGTACGGTACCTCCCCCACAAAAGTTCAAAAATGTTCGGAAAATTTGTTCATACGGTAACCCTTGAAGGGAGTGGCCGAATTGGTCCATACTTTACACATCCTAATGTATCTACCAGTTATAGATCAGGTTCAAATATGTACTATATTTGTCCACTCCTTCAGGACTTCCCACGCAAAATTTCGTATGTGTTCACTTTAAGACCTGCTCTCGTATCACTTTGATTTTTGTTGAAGCAAATTGCATTTTTTCAGGGGTAAGTCCATATTTCTTGGAAAAACAGCCCTAGAAGTGTAAAAAACCCCTATGACACCATATGTGGCGGTCGGAGAGCACGATAACTCTCGAACTGTTCAATCGATTTAGTCCAACATTTGGTATTCGTCATATTATAAACAAACTTAGTTTCACGGGGCAATACCGGTCCACAAGTTCCGGTACTTCTCCCCAATATTTAAAAAAAATCACTAAAATGCTAGGACGATATCCCTTGAACAGGGCAACCAATTTGGTCCAAACTTTGGATCTCTTAATATTTTCTCAAAATTGCACTTCACATTGGCCGAGGGTATACATCTGTCGGCAAAGCCGACTGACACTTTTTTACTTGTTTTAATTTAAAATATCCACGTTGACTGTCCTTGAGATCATCTAATATTTTATTTCAAAAATCCACGTTGATTGTCCTTGAGATCCTCTAATTTTTTATTTAAAAGATCCACGTTGTCCTTCAGATCATCTATTTTTATTTAGAGAAATCCTCTTTATTAAAAAAACCCACTTTGACTGTCCTTGAGATCCTCTAATTTTTATTTTAAAAAATCCACGTTGATTGTCCTCGAGATCCTCTTATTTTTTTTATATTTTAAAAAATCCACATTGATTGTCCTTGAGATCCTCTTATTATTTTTTATTTAAAAATCCACGTTGATTGTCCTTGAGATCCTCTTATTATTTTTTATTTAAAAAATCCACGTTAAAAAATCAATTTTTTATTTAGAAAATCCACGTTGATTGTCCTTGAGATCCTCTTATTATTTTTTATTTAAAAAATCCACGTTAAAAAATCAATTTTTTATTTAGAAAATCCACGTTGATTATCCTTGAGATCCTCTTATTATTTTTTATTTGGAAAATCCACGTTAATTGTCCTTGAGATCCTCTAATTTTTTATTAAAAAATCCACGTTAATTGTCCTTGAGATCCTCTAATTATTTTTCATTTGAAAAAATCCACGTTGATTGTCCTTGAGATTCTCTAATTATTTTTTATTTTAAAAATCCACGTTGATTGTCCTTGAGATCCTTTAATTATTTTTTATTTTAAAAAATCCACGTTGATTGTCCTTGAGATCCTCTAATTATTTTTTATTTAAAAAATCCACGTTGATTGTCCTTGAGATCCTCTAATTTCTTTATTTAAAAAATCCACGTTGGTTGTCCTTGAGATCCTCTAATTTCTTTATTTAAAAAATCCATGTTGATTTTCCTTGAGATCCTCAAATTTTTTATTTATAAAATCCATGTTGATTGTCCTTGAGATACTCTAATTATTTTTTATTTAAAAAATCTACGTTGATTGTCCTTGAGATCTTCCATTTTTTATTTAAAAAGTCCAGGTTGATTGTCCTTGAGATCTTCCATTTTTTATTTAAAAAATCCACGTTGATTATCCTTGATATCTTCCATTTTTTATTTAAAAAATCCACGTTGATTATTCTTGAGATCCTCTAATTATTTTTATTTAAAAAATCCACGTTGATTGTCCTTGAGATCCTCTAATTATTTTTTATTTAAAAAATCCACGTTAATTGTCCTTGAGATCCTCTAATAATTGTTTAAAATCCACGTTAATTGTCCTTGAGATCCTCTCATTTTTTACTTAAAAAATCCACGTTGATTGTCTTTGAGATCCTCTAATTATTTTCTATTTAAAAAATCCACGTTGATTGTCCTTGAGATCTTCTAATTATTTTCTATTTAAAAAATCCATGTTGATTGTTGAGATCCTCTAATTATTTTTTATTAAAAAATCCACGCTTATTGTCCCTGAGATCCTCTATTTGTTATTTAAAAATCCCCGTATATTGACCTTAATTGTCATCACAGCAATCTCTTACTTCTTTTTTAAATTTTTAAAATACATATATTTTTTTTTTGAAGAAAAAAATTCAAAAATACTTGATTTATTTTTTATACATATTTTGTATTTTATAGACTGCGTTAATTGTCAATTGGGGGGGGGGAAGGGACCTCTATTTTTTTTTTAAATTCTTGAAAAATGATATCTTCAAAAAAGGTAATAATATTAAATAAAATAATTAAAAAAACAAACATATTTTTAGGTTAGAAAATCTCCACCAACTTAAAATTCGCTGGCGTATGAACGTGTTTCGCTATAATAAATAATAACCAGCAAATGTCATTTGAAAAATGACCACGCCAAATGCTGTTGTTTTTCTCATACATATCTTTGAAATGCATAATTTTAAATGACTTCTTTGCAGACAATCAAAAGTGTCACCTATCAGAAATAATTGATAAAATGACAACAGCAAACAAACAAAAAAAAAAAAAAAAACGAAGAAGTTAAAACAAAATCCTTAACCACTCCTCAGTCATATTTCATTAATGACTATTTTCGCAAAATATTTTGTGCAAAAAAAAAAAACAAACAAAAGAATAACAACAACAATAAAAAATAAGTAAAAGTGTATTTAAATAAAATGAAAACAAAACATGCATTATCATGGTTTTAATCTTACCCCTCACTTGACTGGCAATTGATTTATGATCCATGGCGATGGCTGTTTTGGTTTTGTGATTTTGTTGTATGGTGTCTGGACGTTAGCAGTTAGTAAACGGAGCAGCACAAGGGGAGTTTGTGCAAAGGGCCTGGGGTGGCGCGGTGTCGATGTTGTAAATGGATAACAAAGTAGTAAGTGTAGCCAGAGGAGCCGCAGGAGGTCGGTTATAAGGAGGGGGGTGCCCAACAAAGTTGTGGGGGAAGCAGGTTTGTGGTTGTTGTTTCTCTTTTACAACTTATTTTCTTTTACTTTAACATTTAGAACAGCTCGATTAAATTACACACACACCCAACTTAAAGTTGTAGGTGTTTCATGGAGTTTCAGAGATAGTGGAGGTTGAAGGAGAGATAGCGCCCAAGGCTTAAAAGTTCTCTTAAGAGTTTACATTTAAGTTGTTGTGTAGAATTTTTGATTTTGTTAGCAAACAAAACAAAACACACACACACCCAAACTAATTCAGTAAGGACTTAATTTAGTTGAGAGTCCATTTGCTATAAAAACTCTCTGGTTCATGTTTGTGGTTGTTGTTTGTTTGTTTGGTTGTTCTCCTTTTTATTTATATATGTAGTTGCTTTTGTTTCTTTTTTCTTTCAGTTGGCTTTTGTTCTATTGGATTTATTTATTTTTTTTAGTTTTTTTTTTTTGTTATTTC
Organism: Musca autumnalis; assembly: GCF_047663935.1. Lineage (NCBI taxonomy): Eukaryota > Metazoa > Arthropoda > Insecta > Diptera > Muscidae > Musca > Musca autumnalis. The sequence continues at coordinate 18,365,390 of NW_027411977.1, read as the reverse complement.
AATTTTTGTTTTTTTTTATTTTTTGTTTATCCACAAAATTAAAGACAATGAGTGGCAGGCACCAAAACAAATGGCATAACACGACGGGACATCAATGAACGAAGGGTGCCAAAAACAGCACATGACGAAGCAAAAAAAAAGTGAAAGAAAATTTAGCACATCAAAATCACTTCACAAAAAAAATGTTTTTGTTTGTATTGAACCACAACAGCAACAACAGTGATGTGTGGAAATAAAAAAAAAGGAACTGTGCACTCGACAACCGATTTAACGGACAATTTTAAAGCAAAGGGGTAAATTATAAATAAATAAAAATTTATCCCAAACTATGACTAATTGCTAAAGAGATCTAAAAACAATATTACAAATGTTTTTATTTTTTAACATTTAAAAATATATATTTTATATTCAATATTCTATATTTTATACTAGTCATATTGATTTTTAATGACAACTTTTAATGGATTTTGGCGACTTCGGGGCCCAAGTAAGAACATTTGATAGGGGGCGAAAATTAATTTGCAAGCCGATGCATTCATAAGTTTGACAAATATAACGATTATAAAACAATAGGTGCCCGAAATTCATCAACATATGTACATATATAGCAGTTTGCATCACGGAACATTCCTGAACATTTTCTGATAAATTCAGGATATTCGTTTCAGTAGTTTTGTAGATATAACATATTTAAACACATGGGCGTGCTCAATTTTCTTTCCATAAAAACTTAAGTTGGGCTCTGACGAACATTTAAAAAAAAAATATATATATATCCAAATCGTTCCGGCCGTTCCCAACTGATGCAACAATTACCAACGAACGGCATTTGATTTTTGTTTATAAAGATTTGACAATTGGTAGTGGTCGCGCCTTTAGGCCCCATATAAGTACGTATGTAGGAGACACAAGGTGACGTAGGGGATGGAAGATACCAAGGAACGATCCTGACCGGTTTCAACATTGCAAAGCCCAGGATTTATCTTGGTCCCTCTTTCATCTCAAGTGGACACTGACCTCCCCGTGGTGTCACCTGGGGAACTGCCTTTAACACCCGTTAAAGGTAGTGAGCTAACATGTGCCGCGCGTTCACCCATAAGAACGTTAAAAACTTGGGTTTGGGCGTCGGGTTAGTAACCCTCCCATAGAAAAAACAGCCTACTATGAAAAAAACTAATGAAAAGAAAAACAAACCACTCTAAAGTTGACGAACCCCGCAAACGTTATAAGGGCCATGATCTGCGAATCTGCACCTGGAATGTTCGCACTCTTTATAGAGAAGGTGCAGCTTACGCATTGGCAGATGTACATGAAAAATACTAGGCCGACATTGCTGCCATACAGGAAATACGATAGAACGGCAAAGGTGTCACAACAACACCTAAAGGTGACGCACTGTATTATAGCTGCCATGACACAAAGCATGAGTTTGTTTGCGGATTTGTAGTTGGTCGGAGGTTAAAACATCTGGTCTCCAGCTTCACACCAGTGAATGAAAGACTTGCTACAATTCGAATAAAAGCAAAATTCTTCAACATTATTTGCGCTCATGCTCCCACTGAAGACAATGACGAACAGACCAAATATATATTTTACGAGCGCTTAGAAGAAACTTATGACCGTTGCCCTGCCCATGACATTAAAATTATACTAGGCGATTTTAATGCCAAAATTGGAAAGGAGAATATCTTTGGCCCAACAGTCGGGAAATTCGGTCTACACAGTGAAACATCTGACAATGGTATGAGGCTGATAGACTTTGCAGCTGCAAGAAACATGGTAGTTAGCAGTATCAGATTTAAGCATCTTGACATCCACAAGGGCGCCTGGCTGTCTCCAGATCAGAAAACAAGAAATCAAATTGATCATGTTGTGATAGATGGAAGACATTCATCGAGCGTGTTGGATGTGCGTTCGTTCCGAGGAGCAAACATAGACTCGGACCAGTACCTAGTTGCAGCAAAGGTACGTACCCGCGTAAACGTTGCAAATAAAGCACGAACAGACACAACACGAAAGTTGGACATCGGTAAGCTGCAGTCGCAACAGATAGCCAGAGCCTATTCCACTCAACTGGCCCAACTGCTTAATCAAAGCACTCCTGGTCCCGATAACATATCAGGACAATGGAAAAACATTTTCCACTCCATGCAAACAGCCGCAAAATCCATACTTGGATTCCATAGATCTCCACAAAGGAATTCATGGTATGACCAGGAGTGTCGTGCTGCTACCGAAGAGAAAAATGCGGCATATAGGTCTACTTTACAATCAGTAGCAACGCGTAGCGTACGAGAGAGATATCGGGAGAAAAGGAGAGAAGAGAAACGTCTTTTCCGCAAGAAAAAGAGAGAAATGGAAAAGCGGGAGTGTGAAAAAATCGAGATGTACAGGAACCAGAATGAAGTCCGAAAATTCTACCAAAAAGTGAAACATCAAACAGATGGCTTTGGAACAGGCACATCCTCCTGTAGAGACCAGCAAGGTAATCTGGTAAGAGATACAGATAGCGTGCTTAGGATATGGAAGAAACATTTCTCCAAACTGTTGGTATCCAATAGTAGCGAAGTCGACGAAGATACCACAGATCCACAGATGATGTTATTGAATGTATACCACCCGGCCAAGATGAGGTAAAGACAGCAATAAACCGGCTGAAGAATAAAAAGGCAGCAGGAGCTGACGGCCTACCAGCTGAGCTGTTTAAAAGCGGAGGCGACATGCTGCTAAGGTGTATGCATCAGCTAGTTAGCTCCATCTGGCAGGAAGAACGCGTACCCGACAATTGGAACCTGAGCATCCTGTGTCCCGTCCACAAGAAAGGAGATAAGACTTAATGCTCCAACTATAGCGGCATAAGTCTTATCCCTATCGCCTACAAGATAGTGTCAGGGATATTGTGCGAACGACTAAAGCCAATGGTCAACGAAATAACTGCACCATACCAATGTGGCTTTAGACCTGGCAAGTCCACCATTGACCAGATATTTACCCTGCGGCAAATCCTGGAGAAGACCCAAGAGATGCAGATCGAAACCTACCACCTTTTTGTCGATTATAAAGCAGCATTCGACAGCCCACTACTTTCAAAGGTATTCCAAGACATGTCTGAATTTGGTATTCCCGCAAAGCCCATTCAGCTTTGTAAAATGACTCTAACTGATACAAGATCTTCATTTAAAATAGGAAAGAACCTCTCCGAAGAGTTTTGTACCAAAAGGGGTTTCGGACAAGCACACAGCCTTTCGTATGATCTTTTCAACATCCTGCTATAAAAGGTTATACGAGAGGCCAACGTCAAAAGAAGTGGCACAATCTACACCAATAGCCACATCCTAATTGCTTATGCTGATGGCATAGACATCATGGGACGATCAGTAAAAGAAGTAACCGATACCATTATAAAGGTCGAAGGAGAATCTGCTAAAGTGGGTCTGGCGGTAAACGGCGAAAAGACCAAGTTGATGGTGTGGACGCACAATGCGTCCATTGAGCTCGGACCAACTGTTGAAGTTGGTTCCTATAATTTTAAGGTAGTAAAATACTTCGTCTACCTCGGCACCTCCGTAAACACAACAAACGACATCAGTTGTGAAATAAAAAGAAGAATTGTATTGGCCAACAGATGCTACTTTGGTTTCTTCTTCTTTATTTGCCTATTCGTTTTTCGAATTTTGGCGATCAATGCAATTATATACATACATATTACATCTGTTACATTATAAATTTCATTTTGGTGTTTATAAATTTCTTATTATCTCAGCAAATGACTCTCTGTTTCGGCTTTCGCTGAGAAGATTCCCAACATCTTGGATACCAGTCCACTCCTGTATGTTATTAATCCATATCATTTCTTTTCTTCCTCTAGTGGGTCTTCCTTCAATTTTTGTTCGGATTATATTTTGGAGTAGCTTATATTTGTTGTTTCGCATTATATGACCAAGATAAGCTGTTTTTCGTTTTTTTATTATATGGATTATTTCCTTTTCCTGGTGTAGCCTTTGCAGTACCTCACTGTTTGAAACAAACTGCGTCCATGGAATTTTCAATATTCTTCTGTATGTCCACATTTCAAAAGCTTCTAGTTTTTTAATATCTGTTGCCTTTAAGGTCCAAACTTCGACAGCGTATAACAGAACTGACCATACATATGTTTTCATGTATCGCAGCTTGGTTTTTATGTTTATATCATGGCTGGTAAAGATTTTCTTGTACTTGATGAATGCTTCCCTCGCCATTTCAATTCGGCATCTTATTTCGGATGAGTTATCCAGCTTGTCATTTATTACTGCACCGAGATATTTAAAGCTGTATACTCTCTCTACTGGTGTATCTTTTACTGTTAGTGTGAAAGCGGGACAGCGGTTTTCTTTGCTCACAATCATATATTTTGTTTTCTTAACATTGATTTTTAACCCATACTTTGGTTTAAGTAAGCAGTTTAAAAACAAAGCCACATCTCGTCAAACAAAAATAACGCTTTACACGGTGTTCTTGAATCAAATTTAAATGGAAGGTGCTTACACCTGGGAAGTTTTTGCGGATTCTGAAACTTCAATGTTCATAGATGATAAAAATCAAAAAACTAAAAAAATCCCCGGAGCGCTTTTTAAATAAATCGCGATTCAAGTTGACATTTTTAGGGGTTGTTTAGGTTTTTTTGCGATTTTGCTTGGAAACCGCAAGTCCTAATTGCAATAAAGAAAAAGTAGTAGCTATCAAAATTCTCTACAAGATTGACCTTAATGATATTTTCGTAGGTTTTACAACTTTTGAGATATAGAAGTTGAAATTGGGACAATTAAAATTCAATTCAATTCTGTATTGTCTCCTTATAAAACAATGTCATGACTGCAATTTCCCAACTTAAACTTATACATATATCTAAAAAATGGTTCAACCTAGGACAAATTACATAAGCCAGTCTTGTAGAGAATTTTCACAGCTATAAGATTTTCTCAGGTCCCATGCCGATAAGACTTGCCGTATTCAAGCAAAATCGCGAAACCCTAAAAAACCTAAAAATGTAAACTAAGCTTCTTTATCTCAAAAATGGTACAGCCTGAGAACAAATCATAAACGTCAATCCTGTAGAAAATTTTCACAGCTACAACATTTTCTTTAGCTCCATTTCGATTGTTTTTGGATTTTTCTCATCTATGAACATTGCTGTTTCAGAATCATTAAAAGTTAGTTAAGGCGCACCCTTCATGACATTGTTTTTTTTAAGGGGGCGATACAGTCAGTGCATTGTCCCAATTTGAACTTCAATATCTCAAAAATAGTAAAACTTACGAAAATACCGTAAAGGTCAATCTGTTAGAGAATTTTCATAGCTACAACATTTTCTTCGGACTCATTTTGATAGGTCTTGCGGTTTATAAGCAAACTCGTGAAAACCTAAACAACCCCTAAAAATTTAAACTTGAATCGCGATTTATTTAAAAAGCGATCCGACGATTTTTTTAGTTTTCATACCCTCAGCATTTATGCTAACGAGGGTATATACACTTTCATACGGGCAAAATGTGCCTTATCGAAATAATGGTTTTAGACCCCAAGTATGTTTGGACGAAATGTGTTTCAGACAATTTGGAGTCGATTGAGCAATGTCCGTCCGTCTATCTGTCTGTCTGGCTGGAGCGCACGATAACTCTCGAACGGATGAACAGATTCGGTTCAAATTTTGGCATTCGTAATATTTTGCCAAAACTTAGTTTAAGTTCGAAGATGGGCTATATCGGTCCACTCCTTCCGGTACCTCCCCCACAAAAGTTCGAAAATGTTGGGAAAATTTGTGCGATAACGATAACTCTTGAAGGGAGTAACCGATTTGGTCCATACTTTGAGCATCGTGAAATTTCTACCAGACTTAGATGATGTTCCAATATGGACTCAATCGGCCCACTCCTTCAGGTACCTCCCACACAAAATATCGGTTAAGTTCAGTTTAGGATCTGCTATCGAACTCTTGAAGGGAGTTACCGATGTAATCTATAATTTGCACATCCTAATATATCTACCAGATATAGGTCACGTTCGAATATGGACTATATTTGTCTACTCCTTCTGGTACCTCTCACACCAAATTTCGAATAAATTCTCTTTAAGACCTGCTCTCCAATCACTTTGATTTTTGTTGAAGCGATTTGCATTCGCTACCTCCATTACGACGGTAAAAGTTTTTTTCAGGGGCAAGTCCATATTTCTTGGGAAAACAGCCCGAAAGGTGTAAAAAGCCCCTAAGTCACCATATGTAGTGGCTGGAGGGCATGACAACTCTCGAACTGATCAACCGATTTGATCCAAATTTTGGCCTTCGGTATATTATATCCAAAATTAGTTTCATGGGCAATACCGTTCCACAACTTTCGGTACTTCTCCCCAATATTTAAAAAATGTCACTAAAACGCTAGGACGATATCACTTGAATGGGGCAACCAATTTGGTCCAAACTTTGTCAAAATTTAGTCTAACTTCTAAAATGTCCCATATCGGTCCTCCCTAAGGGTACCTGCACTACAAAAGTTCAACATTTGTGTCTTAGTGCAGTTAATTCCTAATCCACATTTTTGTCGGCAAGTTCAAATGTCCAAAACGGGCCACAAAATTCTGAAGAGATCTTAAATATATTCGATCTGTCCGGAGGTGAAAGTTTCGATTCACATTTGCAGAGGGTATATATCTGTCGGCAAAGCCGACTGACTCTTTTTTACTTGTTTGGTTTCATATTCATGTATTGTCATCCAAATCTGAAAAGTGTGCAAAGTTTCAGTTTCAGATTGGTCAACTGCAACTGTGTTAAAAATAAGTTACTAGATTTGAACTAAACGCACACCAAAGCAAGTTAAATAAAACACTGTAAAAACAACAAAAAAGTACACACTAAGAAGCTGTGTACATGTGAAAATTTCAAGTGTACATGATACGAAATAAAAATGAACTGATGTTTAATTTTAGACAAATCGTGTGTGTCTTTCAGTTCTTGTATCGGCATAAATTTAGAAAAAAATGTTTGGGTTTCTCCTATCCTTTGTTTTGGCAATTGTTTTGTGGCGAATTTAGACAAACATACACGCGTGCGAAACAAATCAAACAAAAATCCAAATCAGAAAAATAAACACAAAAGAAATTGAAAGCGTTTTTTTTTTCGAACCACCCCCTGGGTGGTTGCCCTGAATTTGCACAAATTTTCATTTTCTTTTGTTCTAAATGTGTGAAAAACCGCAAAACTGTTGCTTTGCTGATCTTTAATTAGCGTTTAATGATTTTAAGTAGTTTTATTAAATTCTAATTTAGTTTATTTTTAGAGTATTATTTTTGTTGTTGTTGATTGTATGACATTTTGACGCCTTGTACTTTAGTTAAGATAAAGTAAAGAGCATATGTAATTTTTTTTTGGTTTTGTATTGAAAACAATGGCATCAATGAATTCAGTGCGTCCATTCATAGTATTGAGTTGTAACCTTGTAAATGTGTACATAGATCCATATACATATATTTTGTTTTTGTTGTTGTTGTTTTAATTGATTTATGTTTTCATTTCCTTTGCGTAGGTCTCATTGGCTACATACAAATTTACTTTGAAAATTTGTTACTACAGATAAAGGTCAATGCTAACCACGGTGCTCTTGAAACAATTTTAAATGGAAGGTGCTTACACCTCGGAAGTTTTTGCGGATTCTGAAACTACAATGTTAATAGATGAGAACAATCAAAAAACAAAAAAAATCGACGGAGCGCTTTTTAAATAAATCGCGATTTAAGTTGACATTTTTAGGAGTTGTTTAGGTTTTCGCGATTTTTCTTAGAAACCGCAATTCCTATCAAAATTGGACTAAAACAAATGTTGTAGCTATGAAAATTCTCTACAAGATTGGCCTTTATGGTATTCTCGTCGGTTTTACCATTTTTGAGATATAGAAGTTCAAATTGGGACAATTCAAATTCAATTCAATTCTGTATCGCCCCCTTATAAAACAATGTCATGACTGCAAATTCCCAACTTAAACTTATATATCTAAACAAATGTTACAACTTAGGATAAGTTACTTAAGCCAGTCTTGTAGAGAATTTTGGCAGCTTTAAGATTTTCTCAGGTCCCATATCGATAAGACTTACCGTATTCAAGCAAAATCGCGAAACCCTAGCAAAAAAACCTAAAAATGTAAACTGAGCTTCTTTATCTCAAAAATGGTACAAGCTAGGAACAAATGATAAAGGTCAATCCTCTAGAGAATTTTTAAAGCTGCAACATTTTCTTTAGCTCCATTTCAATTGGACTTGCGGTTTCCAAGCAAAATCGTGAAAACCTAAAAAAACACCTAAAAATGTGAATTTTGACCGCGATTTATTTAAAAATCCTACAGCGATTTTTTTCTTGTTTTTGGATTTTTCTCATCTATGAACACTGCTGTTTTAGAATTCACAAAAACTTTCCCTGTGTAAGCGGTTTTCGTCAAAAGTTAGTTAAGGCTTTAGACTTTATCAGCATTTAATCCATAAATTTGCTTCTCTCCACAGCCACTTTCCCCCTAAGAGTTCAGTACTCATGCCTACATTGTTGATCCCCCCATTGCAAGTCCTTCAGAGAGACAATAGCTGTGTTGTTTCGCTTCACTTTTTTATATGATTTTTCTTTTATTTCATTCTAAGCCAAAACTGACAGCAGCAATGACACTAACATCTTTTCTTGTTAATAAATAGTGAAGAAGAAGAAGAAAAAACGAAACAAATATAAAATGTAAAGCAGTAGATAATAAGAAAAAAACTGTCAACACATAACAGCCAAGAAATGTGTTGACTTGTCAGTTTAGTACTCGTGCTCCTTTCTTTTTCCTTTTTATTGAATGGCTGTCAGAGTCCTCCAACATTGTTGGAAAAATGTAAACATTGGAGAATTGTTGCTGGTGACCACTAACCAATCAACTGTTTTCTATGGAATGCTTAGGGGGAAGTTGTAATTGATTTTTATCAACTTTTATGTGGTATATATATTAATAAGATAGAAGAAGAAAGCAAAAAAGAAAAAAAGTGTGTAGCTGGACATATGTTGGTTGCCATTTGTTGACTTTATTTTATGCCGCAAATGTCCATCATATTTTTGTTTTGATTGTAAAAAAAAACAAACAAATACTATGTATGAAATGTTTAACTTGGACAAGATTTACACAACAGGGAAAATACACACGCACACATTTATAGGAATATACACATATTTAAAGATAACAAAGTAGGAAATATATACTGGGATATGGAAAATAAACACAAGATACTCAATAAATCTGTGACCCGTATGACATGCATTTGTGCGGAAACCATATGCCCTCAAAACCCATAATAAAAAATTGTGTCAATAGCCCATCATTTCCCGGAAAAAGTGTGGCAGCTGTCTTCTTTTAATTTCACTTTATGAAAGTTTAGCTAGAAATTGTATAAACATTTCTATGGCATATTAAGCGATCGGCTTATCTTAATTACTTGAGTCTTGGTCAGCTAGTTATGTAACTATGCATGTATTATTGCCATATTTTCATACATTAGGGTGTAAATCGTTTTTGTCAATATGCAATTATCTAAAATCCACTATAATAAAATATATAAAATAAAAAAATAAAACATAAAATATTAAATATAAAATGTAAAGTATAATATTATATAAAATATAAAGTACAAAAAATAATATATAAAATATAAAATATAAAATATAAAATATAAAATATAAAATATAAAATATAAAATATAAAATATAAAATATAAAATATAAAATATAAAATATAAAATATAAAATATAAAATATAAAATATAAAATATAAAATATAAAATATAAAATATAAAATATAAAATATAAAATATAAAATATAAAATATAAAATATAAAATATAAAATATAAAATATAAAATATAAAATATAAAATATAAAATATAAAATATAAAATATAAAATATAAAATATAAAATATAAAATATAAAATATAAAATATAAAATATAAAATATAAAATATAAAATATAAAATATAAAATATAAAATATAAAATATAAAATATAAAATATAAAATATAAAATATAAAATATAAAATATAAAATATAAAATATAAAATATAAAATATAAAATATAAAATATAAAATATAAAATATAAAATATAAAATATAAAATATAAAATATAAAATATAAAATATAAAATATAAAATATAAAATATAAAATATAAAATATAAAATATAAAATATAAAATATAAAATATAAAATATAAAATATAAAATATAAAATATAAAATATAAAATATAAAATATAAAATATAAAATATAAAATATAAAATATAAAATATAAAATATAAAATATAAAATATAAAATATAAAATATAAAATATAAAATATAAAATATAAAATATAAAATATAAAATATAAAATATAAAATATAAAATATAAAATATAAAATATAAAATATAAAATATAAAATATAAAATATAAAATATAAAATATAAAATATAAAATATAAAATATAAAATATAAAATATAAAATATAAAATATAAAATATAAAATATAAAATATAAAATATAAAATATAAAATATAAAATATAAAATATAAAATATAAAATATAAAATATAAAATATAAAATATAAAATATAAAATATAAAATATAAAATATAAAATATAAAATATAAAATATAAAATATAAAATATAAAATATAAAATATAAAATATAAAATATAAAATATAAAATATAAAATATAAAATATAAAATATAAAATATAAAATATAAAATATAAAATATAAAATATAAAATATAAAATATAAAATATAAAATATAAAATATAAAATATAAAATATAAAATATAAAATATAAAATATAAAATATAAAATATAAAATATAAAATATAAAATATAAAATATAAAATATAAAATATAAAATATAAAATATAAAATATAAAATATAAAATATAAAATATAAAATATAAAATATAAAATATAAAATATAAAATATAAAATATAAAATATAAAATATAAAATATAAAATATAAAATATAAAATATAAAATATAAAATATAAAATATAAAATATAAAATATAAAATATAAAATATAAAATATAAAATATAAAATATAAAATATAAAATATAAAATATAAAATATAAAATATAAAATATAAAATATAAAATATAAAATATAAAATATAAAATATAAAATATAAAATATAAAATATAAAATATAAAATATAAAATATAAAATATAAAATATAAAATATAAAATATAAAATATAAAATATAAAATATAAAATATAAAATATAAAATATAAAATATAAAATATAAAAAATAATTCAAAAAATATAAAAAATAAGATATAAAATATAAAAAAATACAAATTATAAAATACAAAATATAATATATAAAATATATGATACAATATATAAAAAATAAAATATTAAATATAAAGTATAAGTATATAGGGCATAAGATGAATGTAGTGGCTAGACTCAGAAAGTTTTGAGATTTTGTCCACAGGTAGGTCTTGGAATGCTGATTACGCCAATATGTATATCATGCATGGGAATTCCGTATTTCCCGAGATATAGGCTTCGAAAGTTCCGAAAAAACCATATGATTTTTGACAAAGAAAATAATGTTGAAAAAATTATGATCTGTTTAGCATCTGTCCATAGGAGAAAGTCTTAAATCTCGGCCGAAGGCCGGCTATTTTCGACAAAAAATTAATTTTTGAAAACTTTTTGTGGAAAAAGTTTCAAATCCAGCCACTACATTCAATTTGCTCCTAAAATACTTTATAAAATGGGTGACGTAGGGGATGGAAGATACCAAGGAACGGTCCTGACCAGTTTTAACATGGCAAAGTCCAGGATTTATCTTGGTCCCTCTTTCATCTCAAGTCGACACTGACCTCCCCGTGGTGTCACCTGGGGAACTGCCTTTAACACCCGTTAAAGGTAGTGAGCTAACATATGCCGCGCGTTCACCCATAAGAACGTTAAAAACTTGGGTTTGGGCGTCGGGTTAGTAACCCTCCCCTAGAAAAAAACAGCCTACTATGAAAAAAACGAAAGAAAAGAAAAACAAACCCCTCTAAAGTTGACGAACCCCGCAAACGTTTTAAGGACCATGATCTGCGAATCTACACCTTCTCTTTATAGAGAAGGTGCAGTCTTCGCATTGGCAGACGTACTTGAAAAGTACAAGGCCGATATTACTGCCATACAGGAAATACGATGGATTGGGAAAGTTGTCACAACAACACCTAAAAGTGTTATAGCTGCCATGACGTAAAGCATGAATTTGGTTGCGGATTCGTAGTTAGTCGGAGGCTAAAACATCTGGTATTAAGCTTCACCCCAGTGAATGAAAGACTTGCTGCAATTCGAATAAAAGCTAAATTCTTCAACATCAGCTTTATTTGCGCTCATGCTCCCACTGAAGAAAAGGACGAACAGACCAATAATATATTATACGAGCGCTTAGAAGAAACATATGACCGTTGCCCTACCCATGACATTAAAATTATTCTAGGCGATTTAATGCCATAATTGGAAAGGAGAATATCTTTGGCCCAACAGTTGGGAAAGCAGTCTCCACAGTGAAACATCTGACAATGGTATGAGGCTGATAGACTTTGCTGCTGCAAAAAACATGGTAGTTAGCAGTACCAGATTCAATCATATCGATATTCATAAGGGCACCTGGCTGTCTCCAGATCAAAGAACAAGTAATCAAATTGATCATGTTGTGATAGATGGAACACATTCATCGATCGTGTTGAAGGTACGATCGTTCCGAGGCGCAAACATTGATTCGGACCACTACCTGGTTGCAGCAAAGGTACGTACCCGTCTAAACGTTGCAAATAAAGCACGAACAGACATAACGCGGAAGTTGGACATCGATAGGCTGCAAACACAACAGATAGCCTTGTCCCGATAACATAACAACACATTGACAAAATATTGCCCACTTCATTCAAACAGCCGCAAAATCCATAATTGGATTCCAGAGATCTCCACAAAGGAATTCATGGTATGACCAGGAGTGTCGTGCTACCGACGAGAAAAATGCGGCATATAGAGCAACTTTACAATCAGTAACAACGCGTAGCGCACGAGAGAAATATCGTGAGAAAAGGAGAGAAGAGAAACGTCCTTTCTGCAATAAAAAAAGGAGAAATGGAAAAGCGGGAGTGTGAAAAAATCGAGATGTACAGGAGCCAGAATGAAGTCCGTAAATTCTACCAAAGAGTGAAACATCAAACAGATGGCTTTGGTACAGGCACATCCTCCTGTAGAGACCAGCAAGGTAATCTGGTAACAGATACAGATAGCGTGCTCAGGATATGGAAGGAACAATTCTCCACTCTGCTGGTATCCAATAGTAGCGAAGACGATGATACCACAGATCCAATCCCAGAAGATGGTATAGAATGTATACCGCCCGGCCAAGATGAGGTAAAAACAGCAGCAACCGGCTGACGAATAATAAGGCAGCACGAGCCGATGGCTTACCAGCCGAGCTGTTTAAAACCGGAGACGACGCGCTGATAAGGTGTATGCATCAGCTAGTTAGCACCATCTGGCAGGAAGAACGCGTACCCGACAATTGGAACCTGAGCATCCTGTGTCCCGTCCACAAGAAAGGAGATAAGACTGTATGCTCCAACTATAGGGGCATAAGTCTACTCGCTATTGCCTATAAGATAGTGTCAGGGATATTGTGCGAACGACTAAAGCCAATGGTCAACTAAATAATTGGACCATACCAATGTAGCTTTAGACCTGGCAAGACCACCATTGACCAGATATTTACCCTGCGGCAAATCCTGGAGATTGCAGATCGACTCATATCACCTTTTTGTCGATTATAAAGCAGCATTCGACAGTCCCCTCCGGTCAAAGGTATCCCATGCAATGTCTGAATTTGGTATCTGGTTTTGTAAGATGACTTAAACTGACACTAGGTCCTCAGTTAAAATTGGAAAGAACCTCTCCGAACAGTTCAGTACCAAAAGAGGTTTCAGACAAGGAAACAGCCTTTCGTGTGACCTATTCAACATTTTGCTGGAAAAGGTAATACGAGATGCAAATGTCATAAGAAGTGGCACAATTTACACCAATAGCCACATGTTACTTGCTTATGCTGATGACATAGACATCATGGGACGATCAGTAAAAGAAGTAAGTGATACCTTTTGGAGGGTCTAAGCAGAATCTGCGAAAGTGGGTCTGGCTGTAAACGGAGAAAAGACGAAATTTATGGTGTCGACGCGCAAAGCGTCCATAGAGCTCGGACCAACTGTGGAAGTTGGTGCCTATAATTTTGAGGTAGTTAAAGACTTCGTCCACCTCGGTACTGCCATAAACACAACAAACAACATCAGTTGTGACATAAGAAGAAGAATTGTATTGGCCAACAGATGCTACTTTGGCTTAAGTACTTACTTACTTAGTTGGCCCATTACAGAACATTTGTTCCATAGACCGAACTAAGAAAAGATCTCCATTCCTCTCTGTTTTTCGCTTGACTTTTTGGAATACCGCGCCTTTCCATTTCTTCATCCACTTGTATGCTCCATCGAAGCTTAGGCCTGCCGATTCTGCGTGCACCGCCATGTGGCATGTATACATACGCCTTTTTAGCGGGTTCATCATCGCTCATTCTCACGATATGGCCTAGCCAACGCGATCGTTGCATCTCGATACGTTTAACTATATTCATGTCTTTGTATAGCTTATATAGCTCGTGGTTCATACGACGTCGATATTCACCGTCAACGCAAATAGGCCGGTAGATCTTTCGATGAATTTTCCTCTCTAACACACCAAGCACTGCCTTATCTGCTTGCGCAAGTACCCATGCTTCGGAGCCATACATTAGCACGGGTAGTATCAGCGTTTTGTATAGTGTTATTTTTGTTTGACGAGATGTGGCTTTGTTTTTAAATTGCTTACTTAGACCATAGTAGCATCTGTTGGCCAATACAATTCTTCTTCTTATTTCACAACTTATGTTGTTTGTTGTGTTTATGGCAGTGCCGAGGTAGACGAAGTCTTTAACTAGCTCAAAATTGTAGGTACCAACTTCCACAGTTGGTCCGAGCTCTATGGACGCTTTGCGCGTCGACACCATCAATTTGGTCTTTTCGCCGTTTACCGCCAGACCCACTTTCGCAGATTCTGCTTCGACCTTCCTAAAGGTATCAGTTACTTCCTCTACTGATCGTCCAATGATGTCTATGTCATCAGCATAGGCAAGTAACATGTGGCTATTGGTGTAAATTGTGCCATTTCTTTTGACATTTGCCTCTCGCATAACCTTTTCTAGGAGGATGTTGAAAATATCACACGAAAGGCTGGCTCCTTGCCTGAAACCTCTTTTGGTACAAAACTCTTCGGATCGGAGGGGACTGTCGAATGCTGCTTTATAATCGACAAAAAGGTGAAATGTGTCGATCTGCATCTCTCGGGTCTTCTCTAGGATTTGCGCAGGGTAAATATCTGGTCAATGGTGGACTTGCCAGGTCTAAAGCCACATTGGTATGGTCCAATTATTTCGTTGACCATTGGCTTTAGTCGTTCGCACAATATCCCTGACATTATCTTATAGGCAATAGGGAGAAGACTTATGCCCCTATAGTTGGAGCATACAGTCTTATCTCCTGTCTTGTGGACGGGACATAGGATGCTCAGGTTCCAATCGTCGGTTACGCGTTCTTCCTGACAGATGGTGCTAACTAGCTGATGCATACTCCTTATCAGCGCGTCGCCTCCGGTTTTAAACAGCTCGGCTTGTAAGCCATCGGCTCCTGCTGCTTTATTATTCTTCAGCCGGTTGATTGCTGTTTTTACCTCATCTTGGCCGGGCGGTATACATTCTATACCATCTTCTGGGATTGGATCTGTGGTATCATCGTCTTCGCTACTATTGGATACCAGCAGATTGGAGAAATGTTCCTTCCATATCCTGAGTACACTATCTGTATCTTTTACCAGATTACCTTACTGGTCTCTACAGGAGGATGTGCCTGTACCAAAGCCATCTGTTTGATGTTTCACTCTTTGGTAGAATTTTCGGACTTCATTCTGGCTCCTGTACATCTCGATTTTTTCACACTCCCGCTTTTCCATTTCTCTCTTTTTCTTGCGGAAAAGACGTTTCTCTTCTCTCCTTTTCTCCCGATATCTCTCTGGTGCGCTTCGCGTTGCTACTGATTGTAAAGTAGCTCTATATGCCGCATTTTTCTCTTCGGTAGCAGCACGACATTCCTGGTCGTACCATGAATTCCTTTGTGGAGGTCTCTGGATTCCAAGTATGGATTTTGCGGCTGTTTGCATGGAGTGGGCAATATTTTGCCATTGTGTTGTTATGTTATCGGGACAAGGAGTTCTCGCGTTAAGCAATTGAGCTAGTTGAGTGGAATATGCTGTGGCTATCTGTTGTGTTTGCAGCCTATCGATGTCCAACTTCCGCGTTGTGTCTGTTCGTGCTTTATTTGCAACATTTAGACGGGTACGTACCTTTGCTGCAACAAGGTAGTGGTCCGAATCAATGTTTGCGCCTCGGAACGATCGTACACCCAGCACGCTGGATGAATGTCTTCCATATATTACAACATGATCAATTTGATTACTTGTTCTTTGATCTGGAGACAGCCAGGTGCCATTATGAATATCGAGATGATTAAATCTGGTACTGCTAACTACCATGTTTTTTGCAGCTGCAAAGTCTATCAGCCTCATACCACTGTCAGATGTTTCACTGTGGAGACTGAATTTCCCGACTGTTGGGCCAAAGATATTCTCCTTTCTAATTTTGGCATAAAAATCGCCTAGAATGATTTTAATGTCATGGGCAGGGCAACGGTCATATGTTTCTTCTAGGCGCTCGTAAAATATATCTTTGGTCTGTTCGTCCTTTTCTTCAGTGGGAGCATGAGCGCAAATAAAGCTGATGTTGAAGAATTTAGCTTTTATTCGAATTGCAGCAAGTCTTTCATTCACTGGGGTGAAGCTTTGGCTTAAGTAAGCTCTTTAACAAGTAAAAAAGTATCAGTCGGCTTTGCCGACAGAGATATACCCTCAGCCTGTGTATATTGAAACAATTTTTTTTCCAAAAAACGCATGTATTTAGAGAGTTTTAAAAATTTTGGGCGTTTGAACTGACAAAAATTTTGATTAGGATTTAATATCAAAAATATTGCGGAGGAGATACTAAAAAGAATGGATCTCCAGCCACTACATATGGTACCATAGGGGTTTTTTAGAACTTCAGGGATGTTTGCTCAAGAAGTATGAACTTGCCCCTGAAACAACTTTTACCATCGCAACTGAGGCAGCAATTCAAGTTGCCTCAACAAAAATCAAAGTGATTCGAAAGCTGGTCTTAAAGTGAACATGTATCCGAAATTTTGAGTGGGAGGTACCGGATGGAGTGGACAAATATAGTCCATATTTGAACCTGATCTATATCTGGTAGATATATTAGGATGTGTAAAGTATGGACCAATTCGGCCACTCTCTTCAAGAGTTATCGTACGCACAATTTTTCCGAACATTTTTTAACTTTTGTGGGGGAGGTACCTGAAGGAGTGGACCGATATGGCTTATCTTCGAACTTAAACTATGTTTGGACAAAATATTACTAAGGCCAAACTTTGGACCGAATCGGTAGACCTGTTCGAGAGTTATTTTGCCCTCCAACCTCCTCACACGGTGTCATAGGGGTTGTTTTGCAACTTTCAGGCTATTTTCTCAGGAAGTATGGACTTGCCCCAGATGAAACTTATACCGTCGTATGGAGGGCAGTGAATACAAGTTGCTAAAGCAAAAATCAAAGCGATTCGAGAGATGTTCCTAAACTGAACTTTTCCAAAATTTTGTGTGGGAGTTACCCGACGGAGTGGACCGATTGAGTCCATATTAAAACCTGATCTAAGTCTGGTACACGCTCCACGATGGGCAAAGTATGGACCAACTCGGTTACACCCTTCAAGAGTTATCGTGCGTACAAATTTTCCGAACATTTTCGAACTTTTGTGGGCGAGGTACCGGAAGGAGTGGACCGATATAGCTCATCTTCGAACTTAAACTAAGTTTGGACAAAATATTACGAAAGCCAAAATTTGAACCGAATCGGTTCATCCCTTCGAGAGTTATCGTGCGCTCCAGTCAGCCAGACAGACAGACAGACGGACGGACATTGCTCAATCGACTCCAAATTGTCTGAAACACATTTCGTCCAAACATACTTGGGGTCTAAAACCATTATTTCGATGAGGCACATTTTGCCCGTATGAAAGTGTATATACCCTTCATAGCCTAAAGGCTGAGGGTATAAAAACAAACAAAAAATTATAAAATACAAAATATAATATATGAGATATAAAGTATAAAATATAAAATATGATATATAAAAAATAAAGTATAAAATATAAAATAAATTGTATAAAGTATAAAATACAAGATATAAAATATTGTATATAAGATATAAAATATAACATAAATATAAAATAAATAATAAATCTGCCAACACTTCTTCCAGTGTAGGGGCTACACTCATACCACACACTTGTCTTATTTGGGCCATAATAATAAAACATGTTAACGCCCCAAACTAATAACCTTATAACACAATAGCTAGACAGCCTCTGCTACAAGGATACAGCATTAAATCTTTGATGGCCGTGACAAGAGTCAGCAAAAAAAAATGACAAACCAAGCAAAAGGGAGAGGGGGAGAAGCCATGTAACAAAAGACCCCTAGACAGATAGGCGAGTCTAAGTGGCGGATGGTAGACAACACTTAAGAAGAAATCTTTGTCACATAACAAGGCAAAAGGGTCGTTTCATGGAAAATTCAAGTATTTAATGTCACCACTGTTGCGTTAAGCACGTAACAACAACAACATTGTTGCATTTAAATCATTCTTTCATTGACATGGCATGAATGAATGAAAGTGAAAACAAGAATATCAAATATTTTCCTAGTAGTGCACTTGTCCCTGTGTGTGTGTGACCTGCTCTAGGCTAAAAATAAACTTCATTACTGTGGTGCACTCGAGTCAGTTTCTCTCATTCAACCATTCATTCATTCAACTATTCATTCATTTTATTGTTTTTTTAGATGGTTTTGCATTGTGGTCAATCGTGCATTTTATAATCTTTACTCCTGCTGGCCCTACTTGCCCCCTTCCTTCCCTCTCCTCCCCACCCCTCTCTCGCCACATCGTAAACATCTCTCTGTTTGTATAATCCATTTGTTTTCATTTCATTTTTTGCACAAACGAAACGTTTTGTGGGTCAACGTTTTCCAATGAGGTTAAATATGACGAAATCACTACAACAACAATACAAACAGACATACATTCATACACACACAGCAAATACAGACATAACATACAGGCCCCCAAAAAGGATTTATTATTGTAATAGCTCTTTCCTCCACTTCCACCATGCGAACCTTTTCAAGGCTGAAGTATTGAAGAAGAAGAACAAAATTTTACCCTACTCAAGGAAATTCTTTTGCAAAAAAACTAAACATTTTTTATGTATGGGAGGTTTATGGAACGAAGTGTGGTGAAGAGAATGGGAAGTATTAGAAAAAAAATCAGGACAACAATGATTTTTTTACGAAAAAACAAAAACATTTGTGAAAACACAACACCAGAAAGGCTATTAAGTCGGTGCAAGGCTAGTTTTAAGTGGGTGTTACAGACAATACCAAGGACCAGGGTATATAACATACGCATACTAGGGTTATGACTTTTTTACAACCTCATATCCCTGTATCATAGCGTGATGAGTTTTGCCATAAGATCAAATAAAATCTTAATTATAAGGGGATTCGGTGAAAAAACCTCACGCACAAAATGATTTTAAAATTTGAATTTATCAAAATTATGAACAAATTTTTGAAGTCACTGAAAACAGATATATAATTAAAAATAAACTTTAGAGCCACATGAGGTAATTAAAATGACATAAAATTTATTTCTCACTATTTTTCTTCAATTCTGAGAATCGTAAAAATGTCGTAAACGCTTTTTTCAAAAATATAATTTTTTAACAAAAAACAAAAAATTTAAAATTTTTGCAAAGTGACTTTTTTCGCGACTTTTTTAATATTTGAATGAAATAAACGTTATTATAGTTATTAGTAGTCTTATATTTATTCATTCGTGCAACACAAAATAATTTTTTGGATTTTTTTTTTTTCATTTCATATACATATTTTTTCAAAAAATAATTTTATTAAAATCGATTTGTGCGTGAACTTTTTTTATATTTCAATGGAATAAACGATAGCATAGCGATTAATAGGCAAAAGTTCATTCATTCCTGCTACAGGAAATCATTTTTGAGGAAAAATGTCAAAATGTCATAACCCTAACGCATACATATGTTTGTATGTGTGTGGGTGGGATCTTATGCAATTTTAACAAGAATATTTTAACATCCGTGTTTGACATTCTTAAATGAAAACAAGGGCTTTCATTGGAATGCAAAGATCTCCGTTTCGGCTCAACGAACAAAAATTTGTCAGTTATCAACAGAATGGGAACTATTCCCATTGTTAACCAGAAAATACCAGTTCTTCATGCCTGAATGGGGATTTAAGTTGCTGGATATGCAGGCGACAAACAACCCTGCAAGCAAAAACTATCGCGGAAGTGACTTAGGCGTGTCGCCCAGGGCGATGAAAACAGTCGCGGCGATAGTCGCAGAAGTCACCCTCAAGTGACCTCCGTTGTGAAGAAATGGACCACGCCGGCGTGTTCTCTTGGAAGTCACTCCAGCGAAACTGCTAGAAGATCATTTCCGCGATAGTTCTAGAAATTAAAAAAAAAAAATAGTAAACAGGACCTCCTAGGCCCACAATTAGATCTTAAAAGTGTTTTATTTAACTGAATTTTAATTTAGGGATAAGGATATTCACTAAAACAAACCAAAATATAACCAAGAAGTACAAAAATCGGTTAGAAATGCATATGGAAGATATTGCTAAATTATACTGAGCTCGCTATAGACATTCAATTTTATCTATTAACAGCCAGATTGAGGAATTCCCGTAAGTTTTTTGGCTTTGATGGTATACCATGGTAACACTGTTGCATTATTTCCTCGTCACTTAGAAATTTTTGTCGCAGTATTACTTCACAGTACACGAAAAGTCTCCAGTAGGTCATAGTAAGCATTTGCGAAAATTGTAAAAATCTGTACCCCACAAATTTCTAAGGAATATTAGTCTCCAAATGTGTTATTTTCGACAGTTTCATTTCTTTCATTTCATTTCTTAATAAATTTTGAGTTGAATGAACCACTTGTAGGCTGTGGTTGTGGGCCTAGTTGGTCACTTTTACTGTTAATAAGACCTGGTACATTTTTAGTCTATCTGGCAACCCTCCTGATCGAGCTATTCTGTAGGCAATATTTTTTGTAATTGATGGAAGTCCATCCTGGTGAACTAAAAATACTCATAAAATGTCTTAGTTTTCAGATATTCCCGGTTTGAAACCTATAGGACATCGTTTACATGTAATACGATCTGGTACCCCCTTGGTACATATGGTAACCCTCTTAGTAAGGATATTCCATGCCTAATATTGTTGATACTTGTTAGAATAAAATTCATAAAATGTCCTGATTTTTAAGTATTTACAGAAAACATGGGGTATTTTGGAACCTCAATTACATTTTGAAAACATTTTCTTGGCACCTTGCATTACATGTTAATTATTCTTTTGGTTATTATTGTTGAACTAAGCGGTTTAATTTTTTATTTATCCATTCAATTTGGTCTTAAATAAGTCGACCAACTAATTTTTGTAAAAAACCCGACATTTTTATCACAACTATTTGTAATTTTTTAGTAATTAATGCATGAAAAGTGTTCGTTTTCTCAGTTTGAAAACAATTTCTTGTCAAACTGTATGTTCGTTTACTCAACAATTTGTACAAATTTGCAAAGTCCAGTAACTTCTTGTAATCGACTAAAGTCTTTTGCATTGTACTGTAGAGTAAACGAACAACATCCAGAAAAAAATTGTACTCCAACAGAACTCCATTGGGAAATTTTCTTCTCGTGAGTTACCGGAAAAATGTTCACAAATTTAATATTATTTAGTTTGTATTAGCAAATGTTTGGAAATTTTAACACGATTATCTCTTTTTGGGAATGTATTCCGCTGCCTGTAGAGATGTACAAACTGATTTATGTACATGTAGGGATCTCTAACAACTGCTAATAAAATGTAGTGAACGGAGTGCCTTTTTCACGACTCCGTTTGCACTGCATCCGGATGCTGTTAAATTGTGAGGAATTGGAGTGCCTTTTTCACGACTCCGTTGAACTGCCTCCGGATGTTGTTAAAATGTGACAAATGGATGTGATTCTTTGGATTGCATACAAATGCGGTTAAAATGTGAGGAATGGAGTGCCTTTTTCACGTCTCCGTTTGAACTGCATAAAAACAAGCCGTGAAAGAACTAGTCTACATTGCAGTACTTCCAATTTATTTTGCTGGGTAGTGGTTGGAGCGCAAGATAAATCTCGAACGGATCTGCCAATTCGGTCCAAAATTTGGCCTTCGTAATATTTTGTCCAAACATAGTTTAAGTTCGAAGATAAACCATGTCGGTCCACTCCTTCAGGTACCTCCCTCACAAGAATTCAAAAATCTTCGGAAAAATATGCGCACGATAACTCTTGAAAGGAGTGTCTGATGTAATCCATACTCTGCACATCCTAATATATCTACCAGATATAGATCTGGTTCGAATATGGACTATAGTTGTGCACTCCTTTGGGTACCTCCCACACAAAATTTCGGATAAGTTAACTTTAAGACCTGCTCTCAAATCACTTTGATTTTTGTTGAAGCGATTTGCATTCCCTACCTCCATTACGACGGTAAAAAGTTTTTTCAGGAGCAGGTCCATATTTCTTGGGAAAACATCCCGAAAGGTGTGAAAAGCCCTATGTCACCATATGTGGCTCTAGACCTGTTCTACCGATTTGGTGCAACATTTGGTCTTCGTCATATTTTATCCAAACTTAGTTTGATGTGGTTCCCAACTTCTGGTACTTCTCCCCAATATGGTGCAACCAATTTGGTCCAAACTTTGGATCTCCTAATATTTTGTAATGATATTCGTCATTATAATTAATAATGAAAAAAATAAAACATTTGTTGGATTTGCAACTATTGCGATATCTTCATTGTTTGACTACTTACGACAATCTACTTTACGTCGTTAGAAAGGTGACCCCTAAATATTGTCCGACCATCACCAAAATCAAAAGGGTTCTTCCTCTCCGGGACCCCTATCAACCCAACCCCAAAATTTGGTGACGATCCGATCAAAATTGCGACCTGTAGCGTGATTACAAGGTTTAGATGGGCAGACGGACACACACCGATATAGCCCATCTTCGAACTTAAACTAAGTTTGGACAAAATATTACGAAGGCCAAATTTTTGATTAAGTCGGATCATCCCTTCGAGAGTTATCGTGCCTGCCAGACAGAGGGACGGACATTGCTAAATCGACTCCAAATTGTCTGAAACGGATATCGTCCAAATACACATTGTGTCCGTATGAAAGTGTATATACCCTCGTTAGCATAAATGCTGAGGGTATAATGAAACTCTTTATGGCGGAATTGATAAACTACATATGTTTCTTCCAAACCATTTTCTTGAGGTTTATTGTTTCATAAATGAATGAAACCCCATTCAAAGTAACTTGGAAAAATCTCGGTACTTCAAAGAAGTCAATGAAGTGTAGTAGTTTGTTATTCATATTTATATCTTATTTGAACTTGTTATTTCTATTCGTTTATTACCCAGTCTTATATACACTACCTTGAATATTATTATGTATGAGTTAGCCTACTATAATTTATTTCAATGTATACTTTCTAAAATATGTCAAATGAAAATAAATAAATATTCAGTTTTGTAATATTGGTTGAGAAGAACAGACGTGTTTAAATCATTACTGGCTACAGAAGTAAAATGGAACAATTAGTTTCCTTTCGTTTATGAAGAAGACCATATTTCAGTAATTTCAAAATACCGAAATTCGGGAGGTCCCGCTCTATGGGGGGCTATATAAAAACTTCGATTTATTCTGACTAAATACCAAACTTCCGATATTTCGGTAAGATAATGTCAGTAAAACCGTCAAAAAACCGAAAATCATGAGGTACGCTCCTATAGGGGATACAGGTAGACGTGGACCTATACTGATAATTCTCTTCTGGAATATTTAATAACCTCATGGGAGACTAAATAACATATTTCAGTCATTTCGGTGGGATATTGACATCACAAACCCTCAGAATTACGAAAATCGGAAGGTACGAAACGTGGACCTATACCGATGAATTTCAGTCGGTAAGGTTTTTACCTCCAAATTTCAGCCACTTCGGTGGCTGATTTTCGATAGTTTGAAATTAGTGGCCACAAATTTTTCAAAATACCGAAAATTGGGATTACCGTTCTTTAAGGGCCAATATGAGGGCATGGACCTGTACCTACAAATTTCAGGTCGAAATATTAAATTCGAAATTTCAGTTATTTCCTTGGAATATTAAGGCCATAATCTTCAAAATATCGAAAATTGGGATGTAATGTTCTATGGTCCTGAATGATGTAAAGATGTGGACCTTTACCGACAAATTTAGAGGGGAAAGATGAATAACCCCAACGAACACTAAATACCAAATTTCAGCCATGTCGGATAAATATTGAGGCCACAACCTGCAAAATGCCGAATATCGGGTGGCATTGTTCTATGGGGGCTGTATGAAGACCTGGACCTATACCGACAAATTTCATATGGAAAGATTTATACTCCCAATGAAGACTAAATACCAACAATTTCAACAATTTTGGTGGAATATTGATGACACAAACTTCATAATACCGAAATTCGGGAGGCACCGTTCTAGGAGGGCTATATGAAGGTGTGGACCTATACCGACAAAATTCTGGGGGAAAGTTTTATACCCCCAATGAAGACTAAGTACCGAATTTCAAAAATTTTTGGTGGAATATTGATGCCACAAACTTCAAAATGCCGATTATCGGGTGGCATTGTTCTATGGTGGCTGTATGAAGACGTGGACCTATACCAACAAATTTCATATGGAAATTTTTATACCCCGAATGAAGACTAAAGACCAAATTTAAAAATTTTGGTGGAATATTGATGCCACAAACTTCAAAATACCGAAATTCGGGAGGTACCGTTCTATGGGAGCTATATGAAGGTGTGGACCTATACCGACAAAATTCTGGGGGAAAGTTTTATACCTCCAACGAAGACTAAGTACCGAATTTTAACAATTTTGGTGGAATATTGATGCCACAAACTTCAAAATATCGAAATTCGGGAGGTACCGTTCTAAGGGGGCTATATGAAGATGTGGACCTATACCGACAAAATTCTGGGGGAAAGTTTTATACCCCCGACGAAGACTAAGTAGCAAATTTTAGTCATTTCGGGGTGATAATTAAGCAAAAACCTTCAAAATACCGAAAATCGGCAGGTACAGTTCTATGGGGGCTATTTCAAAACGTGGATCGATATAACCCATTTGCAATACCAAACATCCTAGGAGTAATAGAAGCTTCTATACCAAATTACAAAGCTCTATCTTAAAAATGAGGAGCTGTATCTTGATTTCAACAGATGGAGTGACGGACAGACGGACATGGTTATATCGTCTTAGAATTTTACACTGATCAAGAACCGATGTGATACAAACGGAATGACAATTTTAATTATACCCTCCATAATAAATCATAAACGGCATCAACGGGCGAAAAAATTCGACAAAGTCCGTAAAAGAAAACAAAGATTGCAGACAAAATCTGTAGATACATTTAAAATTTTCCTCGGTTTGGCAACTGACCGAAGAAGTGAGGTAGAAAATACCAATTTTTGAATTGTCAAGCGTTAAGTCCATAAAAAGTTGTCATTAAAACTCATGACGACGGACCAGCAACGCGTACCGGGGTCTGCTGGGTTTCAAATAACAAAAAAAAAAACATTTTTGTGAAGATTTTCATTTAATTATTTTTTAAGTTATAATTCCACTAAAATGATGTCATGATTAACAAAATTATTTTAGTTGTTTTTGTTGGTTTTTTTGTACTTTTTAAAACTATTTTTTGGTTTTGGTTTATGTTTCTATTTTTGCATATGTCTTAATTTAAATATATTGAGTATTGGAAAAAATACTGTGTTAAAATTTATTATTTTTTTAATTTTTTTTCATATTTTTTTTTAAATTAAATAACAAATTTAATGTATGTTTTTGTCTATATTTTTTTAGTTTAAAATATATAGAGCATTAGAAAAAATATTCAGAATTTTTTATAAGTATGTATTTATTTATCAATATTTTTATTTATTTATTTGTTTGTTTGATTTTGATTTATTTTTCGAGTTTTAGTTTTTTAATGATTTAATGTAACTAATTTATTTAATATGTGTTTTTATTTATCTCTTTTTTAATTTAAATATATTTCTGAAAAATGGTATGTGTACTTTTATAATAATAACTTTATTATTTTTTTTCTTAATTATTAATTTTTTCTTTTTCTTAATGTTTTTTCTTAATTTTTTTTTTTTTTTTTTGAAAATTTTCATTTATGTTTTTCAGTTAAAATTCGATTTTTCTATTATTATTTGTATATTTTCCTTATTTTAAATTTATTTAGTGCATAAAATATTATGTTTTTTTATTTTTCATAATAAAATGGTATTAAATTATTATTTTTTTTTTAATTTTTCATTTCATAATTTTTATTTAGAAATTTATTTTTTTCATTTGCTTTTTATTTTTATATATGTTTTTACTTTGATTTGTTTTCCACTTATAACTTTATTTCATTTTCCTCAAAGTAACAAATAAAAGATATCAATTTATTTATTTATAATTATTTTGTTTCACCAACCGGAAATGGACGTTTTCGAAACGGAAGATATAAAGAAGAAATCTTTGTTATGGCATTCGAGGTAAGAATTAAATTCTCGGAATTTTAGTTGTTGTTGTTGTTTGCATTTAAGTTTTGGCGAAATAGAAAAACAGAAGAAAGATGAGTAGTTTAGCAGGATTGGTTGTTTGGTTTGGTTAGTAAGTCGGATGGTTAGCTAATAGTAGCTGATGGCTACTTTTGCCGTTGTTATCGCACGCGTTGCTTGAATAAGACTGAATTGTCTGAATTGTTGGTATTGTGTTGTGTTTCCATGCCAAACCTTCTTTCACACAAAACACGAACAACAACAAGAAGAAGAACACTTAAAAGTACACAGACGACAGAACAAGAAAAATATGAAAAAAGTAATGGACAACAGCAACAAAAACAGCTGAGCAGAAAAATATAACAACAAGCAAAAACATGTTCATTCATTCTTTTGCCCATATGACTGATTCCCGACTACTGGATATATGGTTGGAGGTTTGTTGTTGATATTTTGCCGCTTTTTAAATGCCATGGCATTGCAGTTGCTTTCGCGTTTTGTTCTTGTTGTTCTTGGCGGCTCCATACAGTTTGTCCATTTCACAGCAGGGTCAGATTTGTTGTAGCCAACTCAAGTGGCGACAACATGTTGGCATCTGCCAATTTCGAGAGAAAAGCTATTTCTGCAAATGTGTACTGTTCCCTTTTTCCACACTTACACACACACTAGCACACATATTCCTACTCACATAATCTATAAGTGATGATTGTTTGTTGTTAAAATAACAACTGTTTTCTTTCATTCTTCAGTGTAAATTTTTCACTGGCGAGAGAGTTTATTTTGATTTTTTTTTCTTTTTCGACATTATGGCTCTAATCAAAACAAATGTCATTATTTCTCTCTCACCCATGGCTACTGCCAGCTACTCTTGTTAACAATAATTATGGATGTTATATTATTAACAGATAACAACATATACTGGACAAAAAATCTATAAGTACCATAAATAGGCGTGGATTTTTTAAAGAATATTTTTTAAACGGCCATAAATAGGCGTGGATTTTTTAAAGAATATTTTTTAAACGGCCATAAATAGGCGTGGATTTTTTAAAGAATATTTTTTAAACGGCCATAAATAGGCGTGGATTTTTTAAAGAATATTTTTTAAACGGCCATAAATAGGCGTGGATTTTTTAAAGAATATTTTTTAAACGGCCATAAATAGGCGTGGATTTTTTAAAGAATATTTTTTAAACGGCCATAAATAGGCGTGGATTTTTTAAAGAATATTTTTTAAACGGCCATAAATAGGCGTGGATTTTTTAAAGAATATTTTTTAAACGGCCATAAATAGGCGTGGATTTTTTAAAGAATATTTTTTAAACGGCCATAAATAGGCGTGGATTTTTTAAAGAATATTTTTTAAACGGCCATAAATAGGCGTGGATTTTTTAAAGAATATTTTTTAAACGGCCATAAATAGGCGTGGATTTTTTAAAGAATATTTTTTAAACGGCCATAAATAGGCGTGGATTTTTTAAAGAATATTTTTTAAACGGCCATAAATATTCGTGGATTTTTTAAAGAATATTTTTTAAACGGCCATAAATAGGCGTGGATTTTTTAAAGAATATTTTTTAAACGGCCATAAATAGGCGTGGATTTTTTAAAGAATATTTTTTAAACGGCCATAAATAGGCGTGGATTTTTTAAAGAATATTTTTTAAACGGCCATAAATAGGCGTGGATTTTTTAAAGAATATTTTTTAAACGGCCATAAATAGGCGTGGATTTTTTAAAGAATATTTTTTAAACGGCCATAAATAGGCGTGGATTTTTTAAAGAATATTTTTTAAACGGCCATAAATAGGCGTGGATTTTTTAAAGAATATTTTTTAAACGGCCATAAATAGGCGTGGATTTTTTAAAGAATATTTTTTAAACGGCCATAAATAGGCGTGGATTTTTTAAAGAATATTTTTTAAACGGCCATAAATAGGCGTGGATTTTTTAAAGAATATTTTTTAAACGGCCATAAATAGGCGTGGATTTTTTAAAGAATATTTTTTAAACGGCCATAAATAGGCGTGGATTTTTTAAAGAATATTTTTTAAACGGCCATAAATAGGCGTGGATTTTTTAAAGAATATTTGTTAAACGGCCATAAATAGGCGTGGATTTTTTAAATAATATTTTTTAAACGGCCATAAATAGGCGTGGATTTTTTAAAGAATATTTTTTAAACGGCCATAAATAGGCGTGGATTTTTTAAAGAATATTTTTTAAACGGCCATAAATAGGCGTGGATTTTTTAAAGAATATTTTTTAAACGGCCATAAATAGGCGTGGATTTTTTAAAGAATATTTTTTAAACGGCCATAAATAGGCGTGGATTTTTTAAAGAATATTTTTTAAACGGCCATAAATAGGCGTGGATTTTTTAAAGAATATTTTTTAAACGGCCATAAATAGGCGTGGATTTTTTAAAGAATATTTTTAAAGGGGTCATAAATAGGCGCTAATTTTTTTAAAAATATTTTTAAGAATATTTTTAAGAGGGAACATAATAATATTTTTAAATAGGCACTGATTTTTTAAGAATATTTTTAAGGAAACCAACTGTCTAAGAACAATTAAAAAAAATTATTTTCTATACTTTTTTGCCTACTGTACGCTATCAGATTAAAAAAATATTTTCTTTTCACAGTGTTTCTGCTTGGAACAAAATATTCTCTGAGCGATTTCCACATTCTCCATATGGTGTTCCATCAAACCTCACGCAAACTATGTGTGCTTGCAGACTGGAAATATTTTTTTGATTTTCGATTTGTTATTGTTTTCAAGTAAAAATGCAAAACACAAAACAGAGGAGTGAAGAACAACGCCGTTACACGTGATTACATTTTTTGTATAGTGTGTGTATGTGTGTGTAGTCGGTCGTTTTGTTTTGGTAACAGCAACAGTAGCTATACAAACAGTTTGTTGGAGATTGAGTGCAGGCACGAAATGTTTGAAAAAGAAATTATTGAAAACCATTTACATAACACTTACACATGTCTTGGAGACATATAGTCGATTATAAAAGATGATAAATTAATGAAAAGAAACTAATTTTATTAATTTGAAATAATTGAATAAACACAAATTTGTTTATAATATATTTTGAGGATTTTTAAAGAACATACTTTGGGGGCCATCATCGCATCGATTTTAAGAGAATATTTTTAAAGGGAGTCAAAATTAGAGTATGTTTTTTTAAAAATATTTTTTTGGGGCTATTAGCATTTTTCTTTACATGTCTACGCATATTTATGTCGCTCCCATATTTATGTCGCTCCAAAGAATATCTTAAAAAATCCAAAAAAACGCCCTAAAAATATCCAAGATTAAGAAATCCAGAGTTACTTATTTTCCCTACAAAATATTCTTCAAAAATCCACGCTTCTCTGTAGGTCTTTTAATAATTATCTTAAAAGTATTCTTATAAAACCCACGTCTGTTTATGTTCTCCAGATTTTTTTTTAATCTACGGCTGTTTACCATCCTGAAACGTTTGTTTATGGTTCTTAAAAAAAAAACTACTTCAGTTTATGGTCTCCGGAAAAGCATTTTTAGAAATCTACTTTTTATGGTCTTAAAAAAAACAAGTAAAAAAGTATCAGTCGGCTTTGCCGACAGAGATATACCCTCAGCCTGTGCCAATTGAAACACTTTTTTCAAAAAAAAAAAAAACGTATGTATTTAGGGGGTTTCAAAATTTTGGTCGTATGAACCCACAAAAATGTTGATTAGGATTAAAGTTCAAAAATTTTGCGGAAAAGGTACTTACAGGAATTGACCGACATAGACTATGGGGGTGCCATAGGGGGTTTTTACACCCCTCAGGCTGTTTTCTCAAGAAGTATGGACTTGCCCCTGAAAAAACTTTTACCATCGCAATTGAGGCAGCAAATGTAAGTTGCTTCAACAAAAATCAAAGTGATTCAATAGCAGGTCTTAAAGTGAACTTATCCAAAATTTTGTGTGGGAGGTACGGGATGGAGTGGACCAATATAGTCCATATTCGAACTTGATCTATATCTGGTAGATATTATGAGAATGTGTAAAGTATGGACCAAATCGGTCACTCCCACCAAGAGTTATCGTGCGCACAATTTTATTTTTGAACTTTTGTGGGGTAGGTACCTGAAGGAGTGGACCGATATGGCTTATCTACGAACTTAAACTAAGTTTGGAAACAATATTACGAAGGCCAAATTTTGGCCGGAATCGGCATTTCCGTTCGAGAATGATCTTGCGCTTCCACACATAAACATGGTGTCAATTTTCAGGCTATTTTTCAGGAAGAGCAGGCCCTAAGGAGAGCAGGTCCTAAACTGAACTTTTCCGAAATTTTGTGTGGGAGGTACTCGAAGGAGTTTACCGATTGAGTCCATATTGGAACCTCAACTATGTCTGGCAGAAGTTTCATAATGTGCAAAGTATGGACCAAATCGGTTACTCCCTTCAAGAGTTATCGTACGCACAAATTTTCCGAACATTTTCGACCTTTTGTGGGGGAGCTACCGGAAGGAGTGGACCGATATGGCTTATCTTCAAACATAAACTATGTTTGGACAAAATATTACTAAGGCCAAATTTTGGACCGAATCGGCAGATACGTTCGAGAGTTATCTTGCGCTCCAACCACCTCACACGGTGTCATAGGGATCTTTCATGCTATTTTCTCAGGAAGTATGGACTTGCCCCGATGAAACTTGTACCGTCGTATGGGGGGCAGGGAATACAAGTTGCTAAAACAAAAATCAAAGCGATTCGAGAGATGGCCCTAAATTGAACTTTTCCGAAATTTTGTGTGGGAGGTACCCGAAGGAGTGGACCTATTGAGACCATATTGGAACCCCATATTACTCTGGTAGAAAGTTTACGCTGTACAAAGTATGGACCGAATCGGTCACTCCCTTCAAGAGTTATCGTGCGCACAAACTTTCCGAACATTTTCGAACTTTCGTGGGGAAGGTACCGAACTTGAACTAAGTTTGGGCAAAATATTACGAAAGCAAAAATTTGAACCGAATCGGTTCATCCGTTTGAGAGTTATCGTGCGCTCCAGCCAGCAGGACAGACAGACAGACGGACGGACATGGCTAGATCGACTCCAAATTCTCTGAAACACACTTCGTCCAAATATACTTGGGATCTAAAACCATTATTTCGATGAGGCACATTTTCATCGTATCAAAGTGTATATACCCTCCTTAGCCTAAAGGCTGAGGGTATAAAAATATTCTTAAAAATGCACGCTTATTTATGGTCCTTTAAAAAATATTCTTAAAATTGCACGCTTATTTATGGTCCTTTAAAAAATATTCTTAAAATTGCACGCTTATTTATGGTCCTTTAAAAAATATTCTTAAAATTGCACGGTTATTTATAGTCCTTTAAAAAATATTCTTAAAATTGCACGGTTATTTATGGTCCTTTAAAAAATATTCTTAAAATTGCACGGTTATTTATGGTACCTTAAAAAATATTCTTAAAAAATCCACGCTTATTTATGGTCCCTTAACAAATATTCTTAAAAAATCCACGCTTATTTATGGTCCCTTAAAAATATTCTTAAAAAATCCACGCTTATTTATGGTCCCTTAAAAATATTCTTAAAAAATCCACGCTTATTTATGGTCCCTTAAAGATATTCTTTAAAAACCCACGCTTATTTATGGTCCCTTAAAAATATTCTTAAAAAATCCGCGCTTATTTATGGTTCCTTAAAAAAATTCTTAAAAAATCCACGCTTATTTATGGTCCTTTAAAATATTCTTAAAAAATCCGCGCTTATTTATGGTTCCTTAAAAATATTCTTAAAAAATCCACGCTTATTTATGGTCCTTTAAAATATTCTTAAAAAATCCGCGCTTATTTATGGTTCCTTAAAAATATTCTTAAAAAATCCACGCTTATTTATGGTCCCTTAAAAATATTCTAAAAAAATCCACGCTAATTTATGGTTCCTTAAAAATATTCTTAAAAAATCCGCGCTTATTTATGGTTCCTTAAAAATATTCTAAAAAAATCCACGCTTATTTATGGTTCCTTAAAAATATTCTTAAAAAATCCACGCTTATTTATGGTCCCTTAAAAATATTCTTAAAAAATCCACGCTTATTTATGGTTCCTTAAAAAATATTCTTAAAAAATCCACGCCTATTTATGGTCCCTTAAAAAATATTCTTAAAAAATCCACGCTTATTTATGGTCCCTTAAAAAATATTCTTAAAAAATCCACGCTTATTTATGGTCCCTTAAAAAATATTCTTAAAAAATCCACGCTTATTTATGGTCCCTTAAAAAATATTTTAAAAAAATCCACGCTTATTTATGGTCCCTTAAAAAATATTTTAAAAAAATCCACGCTTATTTATGGTCCCTTAAAAAATATTTTAAAAAAATCCACGCTTATTTATGGTCCCTTAAAAAATATTCTTAAAAAATCCACGCTTATTTATGGTCCCTTGAAAAATATTCTTAAAAAATCCACGCTTATTTATGGTCCCTTAAAAAATATTCTTAAAAAATCCACGCTTATTTATGGTCCCTTAAAAAATATTCTTAAAAAATCCACGCTTATTTATGGTCCCTTAAAAAATATTCTTAAAAAATCCACGCTTATTTATGGTCCCTTAAAAAATATTCTTAAAAAATCCACGCTTATTTATGGTCCCTTAAAAAATATTCTTAAAAAATCCACGCTTATTTATGGTCCCTTAAAAATATTCTTAAAAAATCCACGCTTATTTATGGTCCCTTAAAAAATATTCTTAAAAAATCCACGCTTATTTATGGTCCCTTAAAAAATATTCTTAAAAAATCCACGCTTATTTATGGTCCCTTAAAAAATATTCTTAAAAAATCCACGTTTATTTATGGTCCCTTAAAAAATATTCTTAAAAAATCCACGCTTATTTATGGTCCCTTAAAAAATATTCTTAAAAAATCCACGCTTATTTATGGTCCCTTAAAAAATATTCTTAAAAAATCCACGCTTATTTATGGCCCCTTAAAAAATATTCTTAAAAAATCCACGCTTATTTATGGTCCCTTAAAAAATATTCTTAAAAAATCCACGCTTATTTATGGTCCCTTAAAAAATATTCTTAAAAAATCCACGCTTATTTATGGTCCCTTAAAAAATATTCTTAAAAAATCCACGCTTATTTATGGTCCCTTAAAAAATATTCTTAAAAAATCCACGCTTATTTATGGTGACTTAAAAATATTCTTAAAAAATCCACGCTTATTTATGGTCCCTTAAAAAATATTCTTAAAAAATCCACGCTTATTTATGGTCCCTTAAAAAATATTCTTAAAAAATCCACGCTTATTTATGGTCCCTTAAAAAATATTCTTAAAAAATCCACGCTTATTTATGGTCCCTTAAAAAATATTCTTAAAAAATCCACGCTAATTTATGCTCCATTAAAAAATATTCTTAAAAAAATCCACGCTTATTTATGGTCCATTAAAAAATATTCTCAAAAAAAAACCACGCTTATTTATGGCCCCTTAAAAAATATTCATAAAAAATCCACGCTTATTTATGGTCCCTTAAAAAATATTCTTAAAAAAATCCACGCTTATTTATGGCCCCTTAAAAAATATTCTTAAAAAAATCCACGCTTATTTATGGTCCCTTAAAAAATATTCTTAAAAAATCCACGCTTATTTATGGTCCCTTAAAAAAATATTCTTAAAAAATCCACGCTTATTTATGGTCCCTTAAAAAATATTCTTAAAAATCCACGCATATTTATGGTCCCTTAAAAATATTCTTAAAAATCCACGCTTATTAAAAAAAAAAAACTTCTTTAAAAATCGTCGCTTTTATAGTCTCCGGAAAAATTATCTTTAAAAATCCACGCTTATTTTTGGCCTCTAAAAATGTAATACGAATTTCTGTTATTTAAATACCAACATTTTCTCCTTCATGCGTTTTTTTTTTGTTCAAAGAAACAAATTGAGTTGTAAGATTTCCATTGTTTTGTTTTGTAATTAATTTGTAATTTATTTCGCACTACTGAATCATTACAAAGTGATGCAAAAAAGAAAACAACAAACAAATGTAAAAAAAACATGGTAACAAACAAGAAACACACACAAAGAAGCCCCATGCTTACGAAACACATTTTCCCATGACCTTGTCTGCTTCCAAGCAAACCAATAACCTCCTCTCTCTCATTCTATCGTTCGTTTCAAACAACAAAACAAAAAGCAACAAAAATGCATGGTAATATTACACCCACAACCAAACTTTAGACACCAAAAGCTGTCTACGACATCTGTGCAATTGGAAATGACCTTTTAACCCGAATAGTAACACAACACTCACTCCCATCCTTTGGGTGTGAGAGGGTGTTGTATTCAAATGAAACGCATTTTTTGTGAATTTCGTAGAAGGCTTTTCACATTCAAATGAATTTTGTTGGGTGTCTGCTCATCAACAGCTAAATGTTCGAATGGAATTTGTGCTATCACATGTTTCCCAAGAATAAGAAATGAGACAAATAAAATTGGTTTCAAACGATTCGGCGCCATGTACAGTATTTTCTCTGTTATGATTGTTTTGTTGAGAGAAATCTGCAGCCTGGAAATGTGAGAAATTGCAATATTCTCTGTTATGGAGAAAGAGAGAGAGCTGGTAAGTAGGAATGAATGAGAGAAGTGCCATAATTAAACATTAAATGTGATTTAAGCAAACAATTTTATAATCAGCTTGTTTGACAAGCCTCTTGTGTTTGTTTTGTCTGCCACCTCCGCGTATGAGTGACAGGCCAACGTTATGTGACAAAATTATGCATTCGCCACAGGCAACTAATTTCGCATATCGTAGAGCAAATAACAAGCAAAAATTAAAATTTGTTTTCCATATCAAATGCTTATATAATATTTATGGTGTGAAAGTGAAGGAGGGACGGGATAGCTGCAGGAAATGCATAAAATAATGTGCATGATCCTTTTGACCATAAAAAACGTAGAGTTTTTAAAGAATAGTTTTGTTTGGGCCATAAATAAGCGTGGAGTTTTTAAGGAATATTTAAATATTTAAAGAATATTTTTGTTGAGGCCTTAAATAGGCGTGGACTTTTTAAAGAATATTTTTGTTGAGGCCTTAAATAGGCGTGGACTTTTTAAAGAATATTTTTGTTGAGGCCTTAAATAGGCGTGGACTTTTTAAAGAATATTTTTGTTGAGGCCTTAAATAGGCGTGGACTTTTTAAAGAATATTTTTGTTGAGGCCTTAAATAGGCGTGGACTTTTTAAAGAATATTTTTGTTGAGGCCTTAAATAGGCGTGGACTTTTTAAAGAATATTTTTGTTGAGGCCTTAAATAGGCGTGGATTTTTTAAAGAATATTTTTGTTGAGGCCTTAAATAGGCGTGGATTTTTTAAAGAATATTTTTGTTGAGGCCTTAAATAGGCGTGGACTTTTTAAAGAATATTTTTGTTGAGGCCTTAAATAGGCGTGGACTTTTTAAAGAATATTTTTGTTGAGGCCTTAAATAGGCGTGGACTTTTTAAAGAATATTTTTGTTGAGGCCTTAAATAGGCGTGGACTTTTTAAAGAATATTTTTGTTGAGGCCTTAAATAGGTGTGGACTTTTTAAAGAATATTTTTGTTGAGGCCTTAAATAGGCGTGGATTTTTTAAAGAATATTTTTGTTGAGGCCTTAAATAGGCGTGGATTTTTTAAAGAATATTTTTGTTGAGGCCTTAAATAGGCGTGGACTTTTTAAAGAATATTTTTGTTGAGGCCTTAAATAGGCGTGGACTTTTTAAAGAATATTTTTGTTGAGACCTTAAATAGGCGTGGACTTTTTAAAGAATATTTGTGTTGAGGCCTTAAATAGCCGTGGACTTTTTAAAGAATATTTTTGTTGAGGCCTTAAATAGGCGTGGACTTTTTAAAGAATATTTTTTGAGGCCTTAAATAGGCGTGGATTTTTTAAAGAATATTTTTTGAGGCCTTAAATAGGCGTGGACTTTTTAAAGAATATTTTTGTTGAGACCTTAAATAGGCGTGGACTTTTTAAAGAATATTTTTGTTGAGACCTTAAATAGGCGTGGACTTTTTAAAGAATATTTGTGTTGAGGCCTTAAATAGCCGTGGACTTTTTAAAGAATATTTTTGTTGAGGCCTTAAATAGCCGTGGACTTTTTAAAGAATATTTTTGTTGAGGCCTTAAATAGGCGTGGACTTTTTAAAGAATATTTGTGTTGAGGCCTTAAATAGCCGTGGACTTTTTAAAGAATATTTTTGTTGAGGCCTTAAATAGGCGTGGACTTTTTAAAGAATATTTTTTGAGGCCTTAAATAGGCGTGGACTTTTTAAAGAATATTTTTGTTGAGACCTTAAATAGCCGTGGACTTTTTAAAGAATATTTTTGTTGAGGCCTTAAATAGGCGTGGATTTTTTAAAGAATATTTTTTGAGGCCTTAAATAGGCGTGGATTTTTTAAAGAATATTTTTTGAGGCCTTAAATAGGCGTGGATTTTTTAAAGAATATTTTTTGAGGCCTTAAATAGGCGTGGACTTTTTAAAGAATATTTTTGTTGAGGCCTTAAATAGGCGTGGACTTTTTAAAGAATATTTTTGTTGAGGCCTTAAATAGGCGTGGATTTTTTAAAGAATATTTTTGTTGAGGCCTTAAATAGGCGTGGATTTTTTAAAGAATATTTTTGTTGAGGCCTTAAATAGGCGTGGACTTTTTAAAGAATATTTTTGTTGAGGCCTTAAATAGGCGTGGACTTTTTAAAGAATATTTTTGTTGAGGCCTTAAATAGGCGTGGACTTTTTAAAGAATATTTGTGTTGAGGCCTTAAATAGGCGTGGACTTTTTAAAGAATATTTTGTTGAGGCCTTAAATAGGCGTGGACTTTTTAAAGAATATTTTTGTTGAGGCCTTAAATAGGCGTGGACTTTTTAAAGAATATTTGTTGAGGCCTTAAATAGGCGTGGACTTTTTAAAGAATATTTTTGTTGAGGCCTTAAATAGGCGTGGACTTTTTAAAGAATATTTTTGTTGAGGCCTTAAATAGGCGTGGACTTTTTAAAGAATATTTTTGTTGAGGCCTTAAATAGGCGTGGACTTTTTAAAGAATATTTTTGTTGAGGCCTTAAATAGGCGTGGACTTTTTAAAGAATATTTTTGTTGAGGCCTTAAATAGGCGTGGACTTTTTAAAGAATATTTTTGTTGAGGCCTTAAATAGGCGTGGACTTTTTAAAGAATATTTTTGTTGAGGCCTTAAATAGGCGTGGACTTTTTAAAGAATATTTTTGTTGAGGCCTTAAATAGGCGTGGATTTTTTAAAGAATATTTTTTGAGGCCTTAAATAGGCGTGGATTTTTTAAAGAATATTTTTTGAGGCCTTAAATAGGCGTGGATTTTTTAAAGAATATTTTTGAGGCCTTAAATAGGCGTGGACTTTTTAAAGAATATTTTTGTTGAGGCCTTAAATAGGCGTGGACTTTTTAAAGAATATTTTTGTTGAGGCCTTAAATAGGCGTGGATTTTTTAAAGAATATTTTTTGAGGCCTTAAATAGGCGTGGATTTTTTAAAGAATATTTTTTGAGGCCTTAAATAGGCGTGGATTTTTTAAAGAATATTTTTTGAGGCCTTAAATAGGCGTGGATTTTTTAAAGAATATTTTTTGAGGCCTTAAATAGGCGTGGATTTTTTAAAGAATATTTTTTGAGGCCTTAAATAGGCGTGGATTTTTTAAAGAATATTTTTTGAGGCCTTAAATAGGCGTGGATTTTTTAAAGAATATTTTTTGAGGCCTTAAATAGGCGTGGATTTTTTAAAGAATATTTTTTGAGGCCTTAAATAGGCGTGGATTTTTTAAAGAATATTTTTTGAGGCCTTAAATAGGCGTGGATTTTTTAAAGAATATTTTTTGAGGCCTTAAATAGGCGTGGATTTTTTAAAGAATATTTTTTGAGGCCTTAAATAGGCGTGGATTTTTTAAAGAATATTTTTTGAGGCCTTAAATAGGCGTGGATTTTTTAAAGAATATTTTTTGAGGCCTTAAATAGGCGTGGATTTTTTAAAGAATATTTTTTGAGGCCTTAAATAGGCGTGGATTTTTTAAAGAATATTTTTTGAGGCCTTAAATAGGCGTGGATTTTTTAAAGAATATTTTTTGAGGCCTTAAATAGGCGTGGATTTTTTAAAGAATATTTTTTGAGGCCTTAAATAGGCGTGGATTTTTTAAAGAATATTTTTTGAGGCCTTAAATAGGCGTGGATTTTTTAAAGAATATTTTTTGAGGCCTTAAATAGGCGTGGATTTTTTAAAGAATATTTTTTGAGGCCTTAAATAGGCGTGGATTTTTTAAAGAATATTTTTTGAGGCCTTAAATAGGCGTGGATTTTTTAAAGAATATTTTTTGAGGCCTTAAATAGGCGTGGATTTTTTAAAGAATATTTTTTGAGGCCTTAAATAGGCGTGGATTTTTTAAAGAATATTTTTTGAGGCCTTAAATAGGCGTGGATTTTTTAAAGAATATTTTTTGAGGCCTTAAATAGGCGTGGATTTTTTAAAGAATATTTTTTGAGGCCTTAAATAGGCGTGGATTTTTTAAAGAATATTTTTTGAGGCCTTAAATAGGCGTGGATTTTTTAAAGAATATTTTTTGAGGCCTTAAATAGGCGTGGATTTTTTAAAGAATATTTTTTGAGGCCTTAAATAGGCGTGGATTTTTTAAAGAATATTTTTTGAGGCCTTAAATAGGCGTGGATTTTTTAAAGAATATTTTTTGAGGCCTTAAATAGGCGTGGATTTTTTAAAGAATATTTTTTGAGGCCTTAAATAGGCGTGGATTTTTTAAAGAATATTTTTTGAGGCCTTAAATAGGCGTGGATTTTTTAAAGAATATTTTTTGAGGCCTTAAATAGGCGTGGATTTTTTAAAGAATATTTTTTGAGGCCTTAAATAGGCGTGGATTTTTTAAAGAATATTTTTTGAGGCCTTAAATAGGCGTGGATTTTTTAAAGAATATTTTTTGAGGCCTTAAATAGGCGTGGATTTTTTAAAGAATATTTTTTGAGGCCTTAAATAGGCGTGGATTTTTTAAAGAATATTTTTTGAGGCCTTAAATAGGCGTGGATTTTTTAAAGAATATTTTTTGAGGCCTTAAATAGGCGTGGATTTTTTAAAGAATATTTTTTGAGGCCTTAAATAGGCGTGGATTTTTTAAAGAATATTTTTTGAGGCCTTAAATAGGCGTGGATTTTTTAAAGAATATTTTTTGAGGCCTTAAATAGGCGTGGATTTTTTAAAGAATATTTTTTGAGGCCTTAAATAGGCGTGGATTTTTTAAAGAATATTTTTAGAGGCCTTAAATAGGCGTGGATTTTTTAAAGAATATTTTTTGAGGCCTTAAATAGGCGTGGATTTTTTAAAGAATATTTTTTGAGGCCTTAAATAGGCGTGGATTTTTTAAAGAATATTTTTTGAGGCCTTAAATAGGCGTGGATTTTTTAAAGAATATTTTTTGAGGCCTTAAATAGGCGTGGATTTTTTAAAGAATATTTTTTGAGGCCTTAAATAGGCGTGGATTTTTTAAAGAATATTTTTTGAGGCCTTAAATAGGCGTGGATTTTTTAAAGAATATTTTTTGAGGCCTTAAATAGGCGTGGATTTTTTAAAGAATATTTTTTGAGGCCTTAAATAGGCGTGGATTTTTTAAAGAATATTTTTTGAGGCCTTAAATAGGCGTGGATTTTTTAAAGAATATTTTTTGAGGCCTTAAATAGGCGTGGATTTTTTAAAGAATATTTTTTGAGGCCTTAAATAGGCGTGGATTTTTTAAAGAATATTTTTTGAGGCCTTAAATAGGCGTGGATTTTTTAAAGAATATTTTTTGAGGCCTTAAATAGGCGTGGATTTTTTAAAGAATATTTTTTGAGGCCTTAAATAGGCGTGGATTTTTTAAAGAATATTTTTTGAGGCCTTAAATAGGCGTGGATTTTTTAAAGAATATTTTTTGAGGCCTTAAATAGGCGTGGATTTTTTAAAGAATATTTTTTGAGGCCTTAAATAGGCGTGGATTTTTTAAAGAATATTTTTTGAGGCCTTAAATAGGCGTGGATTTTTTAAAGAATATTTTTTGAGGCCTTAAATAGGCGTGGATTTTTTAAAGAATATTTTTTGAGGCCTTAAATAGGCGTGGATTTTTTAAAGAATATTTTTTGAGGCCTTAAATAGGCGTGGATTTTTTAAAGAATATTTTTTGAGGCCTTAAATAGGCGTGGATTTTTTAAAGAATATTTTTTGAGGCCTTAAATAGGCGTGGATTTTTTAAAGAATATTTTTTGAGGCCTTAAATAGGCGTGGATTTTTTAAAGAATATTTTTTGAGGCCTTAAATAGGCGTGGATTTTTTAAAGAATATTTTTTGAGGCCTTAAATAGGCGTGGATTTTTTAAAGAATATTTTTTGAGGCCTTAAATAGGCGTGGATTTTTTAAAGAATATTTTTTGAGGCCTTAAATAGGCGTGGATTTTTTAAAGAATATTTTTTGAGGCCTTAAATAGGCGTGGATTTTTTAAAGAATATTTTTTGAGGCCTTAAATAGGCGTGGATTTTTTAAAGAATATTTTTTGAGGCCTTAAATAGGCGTGGATTTTTTAAAGAATATTTTTTGAGGCCTTAAATAGGCGTGGATTTTTTAAAGAATATTTTTTGAGGCCTTAAATAGGCGTGGATTTTTTAAAGAATATTTTTTGAGGCCTTAAATAGGCGTGGATTTTTTAAAGAATATTTTTTGAGGCCTTAAATAGGCGTGGATTTTTTAAAGAATATTTTTTGAGGCCTTAAATAGGCGTGGATTTTTTAAAGAATATTTTTTGAGGCCTTAAATAGGCGTGGATTTTTTAAAGAATATTTTTTGAGGCCTTAAATAGGCGTGGATTTTTTAAAGAATATTTTTTGAGGCCTTAAATAGGCGTGGATTTTTTAAAGAATATTTTTTGAGGCCTTAAATAGGCGTGGATTTTTTAAAGAATATTTTTTGAGGCCTTAAATAGGCGTGGATTTTTTAAAGAATATTTTTTGAGGCCTTAAATAGGCGTGGATTTTTTAAAGAATATTTTTTGAGGCCTTAAATAGGCGTGGATTTTTTAAAGAATATTTTTTGAGGCCTTAAATAGGCGTGGATTTTTTAAAGAATATTTTTTGAGGCCTTAAATAGGCGTGGATTTTTTAAAGAATATTTTTTGAGGCCTTAAATAGGCGTGGATTTTTTAAAGAATATTTTTTGAGGCCTTAAATAGGCGTGGATTTTTTAAAGAATATTTTTTGAGGCCTTAAATAGGCGTGGATTTTTTAAAGAATATTTTTGTTGAGTTGTTAAATCTCTTTTCTCTTTTCTTCCAAAGATTTTTTTCAATATTTATTAAATTTAATATCATCCATTCCTACGTCATATAATTATTTATTATCCTCCCCTCAACTCCCATAAAATAATTATATGGAATTAGCGGAGAAATGCAACCACAGCCACCACATAAAAGGGTTTCAAATTTCCTCTCAAAAATGTTTACCCAAAAACAAAAGTTGGCAATTAATCTGTCCGTTGCATGGCTCGGACGCCCAGCAAAATAATTTTAGGATACAGATGTTTGTGTGTTTTTGTGTGTGCGTTGATACTGCTTGCTCATTAATTAGGCTTATGTTAACAATTATGACAGTTAATGTCGACGACAACACTTTATGGTTAGTCGTTTTGGCACCAACACCACCAAGCCGTATCTTAGGATGTGTATCATACAGACACAGAGAGACAGGCACGCACACAAATAAACAAAATAAATATTTAGTCTACGACAGTTATTGTTTTAGGCTCAGATTTTTCGGAAAAACGAACAGAATGAAAATTTTATCAGGTTTAGGTTAGAAATAAAAATGATTTATAATAAATTAAGGTCAGGGATACATTTCATATCTGTAAAGAAATAAATAAAAATCATACAAATTCAACAGATGTTCTGATCGTTTCGGTAACAACTGTTAATTAAATTTAACCTAAATGACCCTGTTGTACATCCATTTAAAGCATCATAATAAGGTTCTTGTTAATCTGTGAATTTGCAGACTTTAGACCAGCGCCGATCATAGGAATACAAACAAAACGAATGCATGTGTGAATGTATGAGTGAAAAAGGCAACAACCAAATGATGTTTTTGTTCACGCATATTTTTCGTGAGGGAGAAAAGCAAATGCAAAGACAACTCTGTGGGATCGCTGAGTATACTGTCTTTGCAAAGAAGAGCAGCTCTGCTTTAGACCCTAATTTAAAATTTTGAATATAATTCTTTATTATCCTCCACTGTGCCACATACATATTTGTCATAAATCACGGTAAAATTACAACACTCAAAATTTTAAAAGAGGGTTTTCATTTTGTTTACTTTTTGATAATTAATTGTTTATTAACTGCGTTGTCTGTGGTGGATACAGTAGCAGCAAGACAACAGTTATACGGCAGTTTTGGTGGAATGGCAAACAAGCCATAAATTTAACACTTTGAAGATTTATTTTACAAATTTTCCGTTAACTGCTGATAACTGGGAGAATGTTGAAAGTGTCTCAAATTATTAAATCAGAAAAATTGAATTATGGAATTTTTGGCGTTTAAAAAATACTCTTCTTAAGGCAAAATATATCGGATAAAGGATTCAATATTAAAAAAAAATACTTATGGAGGATTATTTGATTTTAACATATTTGTAGATATGGTTGTAATTTGCAAAGCCCCTAACCAATTTTTTTCATTCATATAAATAAACTTATGGTTTTTATGCGTTGTTTTCCTTTTCTTTGCACGCATTTTCCACTTTATGGAAAATTCTTAATATAAAACCCTGCAATATTGAACCACTAACTATAGACATCTCATCAAAACATATAGCATACATGGAAAAATATCACAATAAACTTGTGATGTGGTACAGTAATACACTGAAAAAATTGTCGGAGGTCAGCTTCTTACAGAGAATCTTGGATTTAAAGTTAATTAAAAAATCAAGGAAAAATCCATATCAAGGAGACGACTTTAAAACTGAATTTGTCCCTCCTGGTACCTTTCTATTTGCCTTTAACTATTCCGTATATTCAGGGTCCTCGAAACAAAACCAACTCATTTTCACATTTGTTTCCACTATTTCACTTATAGTGTTCATTGCATTTATTTTTCACATGTAAACCAACAATATCGATTCTTATGCTAGTAATTGTGCTAATGTCTACAACAACAAAGCAAATAGCAACAGCAGCATAACAACATGACAGCGGGTAATAACAATACTCCAGCGGCAACACTTAAAATATGGCACGATGGGCACGTGACTTAATTTCGTACCACAACTTATGACCTTCATGAAACGCGCAAAGAGTCCCCGCTATACGACAACATCCATAACGACATAATCATCACCATCAGGATCTCGCCCAACAGACATGGCTTATTGTCTCATTACACATGTACGCACGCAAATAGGAAATAATGTCAATGTGGTGTCAAAGGATACTTAGGTCAGGATATTTACAATTGTTCAATATTAAATGGGAAACTGGCAGGGTAGATGTATTTTAATAAAATCTAATTTAAATAAAAAATACATAAACAACTATATATGAACGCTTTGAAAAAACTATGCTAGCAATCGTAGGCTTCTTTCCTGATTGGTGGACATGTGCGTATACGAGCAAAATGTCACAT
The DNA here is from genome assembly GCF_047663935.1 of Musca autumnalis. NCBI lineage: Eukaryota > Metazoa > Arthropoda > Insecta > Diptera > Muscidae > Musca > Musca autumnalis. The sequence goes on along the minus strand of NW_027411977.1, from coordinate 18,320,640 downwards.
ATGTAAATATTTTACATAATCTCCGAAAAAGAAACGTGTACAATTTACTTGGAATAATGACATAGATTGTTAAATATTGCTTATTAAATTTCAATTTCTTAATAATTCTAACATGTGTTCGTTGAAAGCTAGGAAACTTTTCTTATCCTCAACACCATCCACAATGCTCACATGCTGTCACATGCCAAAATGTTTTAATCCTTAACATTTAGAGAATAAACACATACATATAAATTATAAATATACCAACATAAAATATAAAATATAAGATATATAAACTATAAGATATAAAAAAAAATAAGTACAAAGTATGCAAATAATAAAATATAAACTATATAAAATATTAAATTTAAAACATAAAATATAAAACAACAAATATAAAATATAGAACATAAAATATAACATATAAAATAAAAAATTAAAATTTAAAATAAAAAAAAAATAAAAAATTTAAAATATATATAAAAAATATAAATAAAAACTATACAATATAAATATAAAATACAAATATGAAATATAAAATAAAAAATATAAAATTTAAAAAAATAAAAATAAAAAAATGTGAAATATAAAATATAAAACATAAAATACAAAATATGAAATATAAAATAAACAAGTTGTATTGAAGTAAAATTGAATAATTATACTAAACTTCAGCAATTTTGGTAAAACAATGTGAGGCACCGTTCTATGGGGGCTATTTCAAAACGACGATCTATACCGACAAATTTCTGACGGAAAGCTTTTAGACTCAAAGAAGACTAAATACCAAATTTCTTATATTTCGGTAAGAGAATATGGCTAAAAGTTAAAAAATAACGAAATCAAGAAGTACGCTTCTTTGGGGATATATGAAGACGTGGACCTATACTGGTAATACTCTTCTGGAATATTTTATAACTCTTGGAAGACTAAATAACGAATTTCAGCCATTTCGGTGGGATATTGACGTCACAATCTTCAGTATTACGAAAATCGGGAGGTACCGTTGTAAGGGGGCTATATCGAAAAGTGGACCTATACCGACGAATTTTAGTCGGAAATGTGGCAATATGATAGCGTGGACCTGTACAGACAAATTTCTGGCGAACAGTTTTATATCACACTGAAGACTAAATACCAAATTTCAGCCATTTTGGTGGAATATTGAAGCCACAACCTTCAAAATACGAAAAATCGGGAAGTACCTTTCCATGGGGGCTATATGAACGTGTGGACAGATACCGACAAATTTAAAGGGGAAGTTTGAGTACCCCCAACGAAGTCTAAATACCAAATTTCAGCCATTTCAGTAGAATATTGAGGCCACAACTTTCAAACTACCGAAAATCGGGAGGTACCGTTCTATGGGGGCTATATGAAGGCATGGACCGATACCGACAAAGTTCTGGGGGAAAGTTTTATACCACCAACGTAGACTAAGTACCAACTTTCAGCCATTTTGGTGTGATAATGAACCTAAAACCTTCAATATACCGAAAATCGGGAGGTACCGTTCTATGGGGGCTATATGAACGTGTGGACCGGGGAATGTTTAATATCCCTAAAGAAGACTTCGTACCAAATTTCAGCCATTGTAGTAGGATAATGAAGCTAAAACCTTAATAATACCGAAAATCGGGAGGTACCGTTCTATGGGGGCTATATCAAAACATAGACCGATATATACCATTTTCAATACCAACCATCCTGCAAGTAATAACAACTTCTGTGCCAAATATTGACTCTCTATCTTTAAAATTGCGAGCTGTATCTTGATTTTAACAGACAGACAATCGGACAGACGGACATGGTTAAATCGACATAGAATTTTATGCTGATCAATAATATATATACTTTATAGGGTCTCCGACGAATGACAAATTTAATTATACCCTCCATATGGTGGAGGGTATAAAAATATAAAATTTGAAATAAAAAAAAAATAAAATTTAAAACATAAAATATAAAATCTAAAATATAAAAAAAACCAAATATAAAGTATAAAACATAAAATACAAAATATAATATATCTAATATATAATATTATATCTAATATATAATAGACTCGAAAAAGAGTCCCAAATTAATCAACAAATCACCAATAAATGATTGAAATACGACTCGAAAAAGACTTATGTATATACCATCAGAAAATGGGCAAAAATGACTCGAAACTAATGCAGAGGAAGACTCATTTGTGATTTGTTTCGAAGAGTCACCTGAGGTTACGTTTTCCTCCCGACAAAGGAGTCATTTATGATCAGAAAATGAGCTCATATTCCAGCTTTTTAATCGTGTAGTCGGATCAAAAAAGACTCGAATTTGATTATAATTTTCACAAAATGCTGGATGGGAAAAGACTTTGTGTGTATGTTAGTATGTTTATTTATTTCGGAGGGGGCGTGGTACCTCCCCCATGCCCTACTTTTTACATATCCAAAACTACTGAACCGATTTTCCTTCAGAGAATGTACAGGGAGGACCCGCGATTAAAATAGGCTATAAATTTTGATGAATTTCGGAGGGCGGGGTACCTGCTCTATGTCTGATTTAATAAAAAAACGCTATTTGAGGTAAACTGAAATGAACGATTAAATTAATTCTTCCGAACTATTACCCTCTGAACCACCGCGCTCCGAACCACCCTGCTGCGGACTTGCCCCCACCGAACCACATCGCTCCGAACTTCCACACTCCGAACCACCCCGCCCCGAACTTCCACCTTCCGATCTACCCCGCTCCGAACCACACTGCTCCGAACTTCCACCCTCCGATTCACTCTGCTTCGAACTTCCACCCTCCGAACCACCCTGCTGCGGACTTCCCCCTCCGATTCACCATGTTTCGAACATCCACCTTCGAACCACACCGCTCCGAACCAACCCGCTCCGAGTTTCAACTCCTAACTTCAACCTTCAGACCACTCTGCTCCGAAGTTCCAATCCCCGATCCACCCCGCTCCGAACTTCTACCTATCGAACCACTCTGCACCTAACCACCCTGCTCCGAACTTCCACCCTCCGATCCACCGTGCTCCTAACTTGCACCCTCCGATTCACCCCGTGCCGAACTTCTACCCTCCGAAGCACTGCTCCGAACCACCCTGCTCTGAACTTACACCCACCGATTCACCCTATTTCAAAACTTTCACCCTACGAACCACCCAGCTCCGAACTTCCACCCTCCGATCCACCCCGCTCCGAACTTCTACCTTCCGAACAACTTTGCTCCAAACCACCCTGCTCCGAAGTTCCACCCCCGATCCACCCCGCTCCGAACTTCTACCCTCCGAATCACCCTGCTCCGTGGACCTCCCCAATGCCGTATTTTTTAAAAACGCTATTTTGAGAAAGTTAATTTGCGAGGCAATTGTCGTTGTGTCTCCGACCCTAGGGACTCATTTTGGGACCTTAAAACCCGACCACGCCCAATTTTTTTTTTTTTTTAAATGTTATATCTCTAAAACTTCTGAGCCGATTTTCCTACAAATTTCAGGGAATGTACCGCGATAATCCTGGTGAAAATAGGCTGCTTATATGTCCCCTGGTGCCTGGTGAAAATAAACTATATATCTTGTGGTATTTCGGCGAAGCGGGGTTTGAAAATTAATTCGATAGACAATGTTGGCCAACCACGCCCACTTTTTTAAATAGTTGTATCTTCAAAACTTCTAAACCGATTTCCATGTAATTTTCAGATGATGTACAGGGATGGCCCTTGGTTAAAAATTTTGTTAAATTTCGGAGGTGCGGGTTATACCCAGCGTCCTATTTTTTAAATGCGCTTTATATGTAAAGTTTACAAACCATAAGACCCGACCACTCCCACAATCTTAAATATGTTACAAATCAATGGAAATACCAGATGTTATGCATAGAGAAGCTTTTGTCTTATTGGAAACCAAGTATTTAAATTACAAGGCAACATATCGATAGCTATAGCTTCATCAGATATATAAGATATCTTCTTATATATAAAAGACAATGTTTGTATGTTCCTTATAGACTCAAAAACGGCTAAACCGTTTTTCTTGAAAATTTCAGAGAATGTGAAAATAGGCGGTTGTGAAAATAGGCTATATATTTTTTGCATTTCGGAGGGGGCGGGGTACCTCCCCTATGCCCTATTTTTTAAAAACGCTATTTTAGCAAAACTGACGAAAGTATCGGAGAGAAAATTAATTTGCGAGACAACGGTTGTTGTGTGAGAGGGTTGCCTCCCCCATGCCCTATTTTTTAAAAACTCTATTTTTTACAAAATTAACGAACGTATCGGAGAGAAAATTAATTTGCGAGACAGTGTTTGTTGTGTCTCCGACCCTAGGTACTGATTTGGGGCCTAAAGACCCGACAACGCCCACTTTTTTAAATAGCTTATATATAAAAAAATTGCTTTACCGATTTTCTTGAAAGTGCCAGAGAATCTACTGGGAGGACCCGTGGTGAAAATATATAATATATTTTGTTTAATCCGAGGGGGACATCTCCCATGCCCTATTTCTTTGAAAACGATATTTTAACAAAACTGAAGAACGTATCGGAGAGAAAAATAATTTGGGGACAATCGTGGTTGTTTCTCCAACCCTATGTACTAATTTGGAACCAGACCACTCCCACTTTTTAAATATATTATATATCCAAAACTACTAAACCGAAAATTTCAGAGAATGGATAGTGATGACCCCTGGCGAAAATAGGCTATATATTTTGTTGTATTTCTGAGGGGGCGGAGAACCTCCCCTCTGTCCTATTTGATTAAAACTCTGTCTTTGCAACAAAACCTACTAACGTGCGCGACAACTGTGGTTGAATCTCCAACCCTAGGTACTTATTTAGGGCTTAAAGACCCAACCATGCCCACTTTGTTAAGTATGTTATATCTGTGAAAGTACTGAGCCCATTTTCTTTAAAATTTCCGAGAATGAACAGCGATGGCCCACCACGAATACCCGTGGTGAAAAAAGGCTATACAATTTTTTAATTGAATTTGTTTTTGAATCGGAGGGGACGGGGAACCTCCCGCATGCCCTCCTTATTTTAAAAAAATTCTAGCGCGCCCATTTTTTAAATACGTTATATCTCCAAAACTTCAAAACAGATTTCCAATTCATTTTCAGATGATGTACAGGGTTGGCCACTGGCGGAAATAGACTATATCAACTTACGAACGTGTTTTCCCAACTCGTGTTACATATTTTAGCTTTAAGACCCGATCACTCCCAATTTCTAAAATATGTTACAAATCAATAGAAATACCAGATGTTATGCATAACGAAGGAAGGTGGATGGAGAACACAGCTGTCCTTAAGTTGCCACTGGACATTCATGTGAATGAAGGGCTCATCTGCAATATGAAATATAAGTTATCACCTGGAACGAATTTACGATGGCGTATAATAATTTAAGAAGCAATTCACCTATACATTTCAGACAAACACTTCCAGGTATACTATTCCAGCAGATGAAATAAATGCCTGCCTCAAGTCATCAGCTTTTTGGCGGTATGTTAAAATTACATATCGACACAAACAAATCTGAAGATTTTTTATTTATAGTCACTTGCAGATCCCGACTAATTAGCGATGCAAGAAAACTATAATTGCTGACTTAAGGTAACATAAAACTGTTTGAAGGGCCAGCAATGTGAACCGGGTTCGCTAGTAGAATAAAAAAATGAAATATGCCAAAATGTACCCCAATACAAATCATTGCGTGAATGGAATTTTTTGGTTATTTATCATTTATTTTGTAATCTTAAATATTACCAAAACATAGTCCTAATGGTTGAGTCATATGAATTGAGATTATAATTTTTTTTGTTTTTGTTTGGTGTGTATGTCAGGGTGTGTTATTTATGACATGATTTAATTTCTTTTTATCAAACTTTATCTTTATGATCTGCTCTAGAACATCTCATATATGTTGGATTGGCTGATATCTTGATAGCCCTTCATTTCAATCAGTTTAATGGTGGGGGAAGAGGTGTTCGTAGATTGACGTTGTATGTCAAATATGTCGTAATACACATCATCACCCGAACCATTCCGACAAATCACGGGAACCTTCAGATTTGGGAAATAAACAAATTTTGTTGAATTTACTGATAAGGATTGTTTTCATTATTTTCCATGACTTGCAGTTTTTTTTTTTTTTTTTTTTTTTTTGGAGGTGAATGGAGATGGGGATGGATGGAGATAAAATGACCTCTTTTCTATACACAGGTAAAATATACAGAGAAACCATAAAAATATTTCTATTACTTGCGAAGAAATTGGGACCGATTTTAACATGGCAAAGTCCATAAATAATTTATGTTATTCATTTCCCTTAAGAGTGTTTATAAAGACATTATTCAGGGCTTCTATGAAGACAACATTTATGTACTCCGTTCAGGCCATCCACCACGACTATATGCACGCTTTGCAGTGTTTCTATAAAGCTTATTCTTTAAATCACAATAACTGAAATCTCAAAAATAATTCTTAAAACTTAAAACTAAAAAAATAAAATTCGGTGGATTCCTAATTTTTCAATGTACCTATTAGGTCTAAATAGCTCAACTCGAAAGAGAATTAATTCAAATATCACTCTAAAAATGACCTTCGCCTTAATAAGGCAAAACAAAAAAATGATTTCAGCATGAGCCAGGCTGGGATTCGAACCTGGGACCCCAACAACTAAGTGACACGGTTGCAGGCGTCTTAGCGTTCTAAGCCACCATCAACTTGTCAAAGATTCCGATGACAAATATTGATGATCAAAATCTTCTGATAAAGAAGAACAAATAAAATAAAGGTGGAAAAAGCTGCCTTAGTATTTGTAATAAAGCATTGAAAAATAGGGTTACCAGCCAAGTCGGACTATAGGAAAGATTTGGAATTAAATGACTAACATTAAAATAAATAAATAATTCGAATATACAAATTTCGAATGATTTGTGATATAAATGCTAGTCTCCAAGCTTAGCCTTCGTCCACCCACTAAAAAACACCATTCAATATGCCTGATGATCGGTCTAACCACCCGTGAAACGTAGCATAGTGGTTGAATGTGTTGGACTTCGGTGGATTCCTAATTTTTCAATGTACCTATTAGGTCTAAATAGCTCAACTCGAAAGAGAATTAATTCAAATATCACTCTAAAAATGACCTTCGCCTTAATAAGGCAAAACAAAAAAATGATTTCAGCATGAGCCAGGCTGGGATTCGAACCTGGGACCCCAACAACTAAGTGACACGGTTGCAGGCGTCTTAGCGTTCTAAGCCACCATCAACTTGTCAAAGATTCCGATGACAAATATTGATGATCAAAATCTTCTGATAAAGAAGAACAAATAAAATAAAGGTGGAAAAAGCTGCCTTAGTATTTGTAATAAAGCATTGAAAAATAGGGTTACCAGCCAAGTCGGACTATAGGAAAGATTTGGAATTAAATGACTAACATTAAAATAAATAAATAATTCGAATATACAAATTTCGAATGATTTGTGATATAAATGCTAGTCTCCAAGCTTAGCCTTCGTCCACCCACTAAAAAACACCATTCAATATGCCTGATGATCGGTCTAACCACCCGTGAAACGTAGCATAGTGGTTGAATGTGTTGGACTTCGGTGGATTCCTAATTTTTCAATGTACCTATTAGGTCTAAATAGCTCAACTCGAAAGAGAATTAATTCAAAAAATAAAAATTAAAAAAAAAAAACAAATAATTGTTTACTTACAAATATCATCATTATTGCTCATATTTTTTGTAAACAAAAAAGAACGCACGACTAGGCCAAAAACCAAACAAAAAAAATATGTGCTAATTAAATGAAACAAACACACAAAACAAACTGCAGACAGCGATCACTAAAGCGTCAAAACACGATTTTCGTATCAATCAAATCACAAACATAAATGGACGGCTACGAAGACGTAAAACTCTGAATTCCGCAATTAAATGGCTTTTCTACACGCTCATCAACACTTAGCACTTCACTTCAGCATACCAAGCCGAAGAAGAAAAAAAAACTATTTTGTGAAATCAAATCGTAACGAAATCAAAACGAATCTAATCACACGAAACGATCAATCATAGCAAACTAAAGTGAAATGTGAATCATTTGCACTTTATCGCGTTCACAAACTCTCTTTTTCAATGAAATTCCACCCAAGGGGGTGGGCTACGGCGACAAACGAAAACGGAAGTATTACCACTTGACCGAGCGAATTGCTGGCAAGACAGATATTTTCAAGGAGTTAAAATAAAAAATATTTCCGGCCGTGTTAACACAGATTTTGTTCACTCACTCCCGTTTGGAAAAGCAGACTGAAGTTTTTTTTTTAATCAACAGAACACTCAAAAGAACCCCCATATCCGAATGCGACGGCTGATAGATGGATGGCCTTACTGGAATTCGTTACATTTTTCGCCATACGCTAAGTTTTGAGATTGTGCTATGGTGGGGTTCTCAGTTTTTGGAGGGAGGCGTGGGGACTTTGGTTTATCTCTGCGTTAAAGGGTTTTACGTTTTTACGGCAAAGTTATTTTTTATTTTTTGTTATTGTTATTGCCGGTTGGTCGGTCATATGGGCCGCTTCTCTGATACCATAATCTTTATTTTAATTTGTTTTTGCTTTTATTTTTTTATTATTATTATAAATATGATGACAATGTTGGGGAGTAAGAAGGTAAGATAAAAAATGTTCGAGTTTTTGGCTATGTGGCATTGGTTTTACACAACATTAGCCAGGGAGGGAGAGAGATTGTGGGTGAGTGTAATAAAGAGGGAGAAAGAGAGCGGGGTTTGATAACTGACAGAATATCGGTCTTTTTGTAACTTGTTTTGCTATCTCTTAGATTGTCTCACCAGGTTGTCATTTACAAAATATTGAAGAAATGATGATATAGATTTCGGATTTTTCCAAATTCGGTATTTTTAGAATTTTTAATTCCACACTTATCTTCAATTCTTGTGGTTGGTAATGGTTTTATTGATTATCATCAATGGGCTATCAGAGCTATAAACTTGGATTTTGAAAGAATATTTTTCAAGGGACCATCTCAGCTATAAACGTGGATTTTTAAAGAATATTTTTCAAGGGACCATCACAGCTATAAACGTGGATTTTTAAAGAATATTTTTCAAGGGACCATCACAGCTATAAACGTGGATTTTTAAAGAATATTTTTCAAGGGACCATCACAGCTATAAACGTGGATTTTTAAAGAATATTTTTCAAGGGACCATCACAGCTATAAACGTGGATTTTTAAAGAATATTTTTCGCGGGACCATCACAGCTATAAACGTGGATTTTTAAAGAATATTTTTCAAGGGACCATCACAGCTATAAACGTGAATTTTTAAAGAATATTTTTCAAGGGACCATCACAGCTATAAACGTGGATTTTTAAAGAATATTTTTCAAGGGACCATCACAGCTATAAACGTGGATTTTTAAAGAATATTTTTCAAGGCACCATCAGAGCTACAAAACGTGGATTTTTAAAGAATATTTTTCAAGGGACCATCACAGCTATAAACGTGAATTTTTAAAGAATATTTTTCAAGGGACCATCACAGCTATAAACGTGGATTTTTAAAGAATATTTTTCAAAGCAACATCAGAGCCATAAACATGGATTTTTAAAGAATATTTTTCAAAGCAACATCAGAGCCATAAACATGGATTTTTAAAGAATATTTTTCAAGGGACCATCACAGCTACAAACGTGGATTTTTAAAGAATATTTTTCAAGGGACCATCACAGCTATAAACGTGGATTTTTAAAGAATATTTTTCAAGGGACCATCACAGCTATAAACGTGGATTTTTAAAGAATATTTTTCAAAGCAACATCAGAGCCATAAACGTGGATTTTTAAAGAATATTTTCCAAGGGGCCATCACAGCTATAAACTTGGATTTTTAAAGAATATTTTTCAAGGGACCATCACAGCTATAAACGTGAATTTTTAAAGAATATTTTTCACTAGACCATCACAGCTATAAACGTGGATTTTTAAAGAATATTTTTCAAGGGACCATCACAGCTATAAACGTGGATTTTTGAAGAATACTTTTCAAAGCAACATCAGAGCCATAAACGTGGATTTTAAAGAATATTTTTCAAAACAACATAAGAGCTATAAACGTGGATTTTTAAAGAATATTTTTCAAAACAACATAAGAGCTATAAACGTGGATTTTTAAAGAATATTTTTCAAGAGACCATCACAGCTATAAACGTGGATTTTTAAAGAATATTTTTCAAGAGACCATCACAGCTATAAACGTGGATTTTTAAAGAATATTTTTCAAGGCACCATCAGAGCTACAAAACGTGGATTTTTAAAGAATATTTTTCAAGGCACCATCAGAGCTACAAAACGTGGATTTTTAAAGAATATTTTTCAAGGCACCATCAGAGCTACAAAATGTGGATTTTTAAAGAATATTTTTCAAGGCACCATCAGAGCTACAAAACGTGGATTTTTAAAGAATATTTTTCAAGGCACCAACAGAGCTACAAAACCTGGATTTTTAAAGAATATTTTCAATATGTGTGAGACCTTCATTGGGTATTCTAGACATAGAAAACAACAAATTTAGAAGACCCAGTGAAGAGTGTTGCGTTGTTGTCTGACTGTGATTTATATTGTTTTGTTTTCGGCTTTTTGTGAGAGCTGTTATCTTTACGGGAAATTCTCTCTGTTTATTAGCGGCTTTTTGGTATTGCTTTCCTGTGAGTAACACAAATAATAAGAATTTTTATTAATTGCTAAGTGGATAAATCAAAAACAATAACAAACAAACAAAAAATTGTATGTGATAAGAGGAAATTGAAAATAATTTGATAAGATATTTTAAATTGTTGAAATAACCGATGCCGAAGTGTGTCAGAAGGGTATTGGTAAGGCCATCTAACAAAATAATAAAAATAGTCAAACACTCAATTGGAGACATTTGTTTACTGCCAAACAAAAATCAATCATTGGGGAAGTGTTCACAATAAAGCAATGGTTGTATTGGGAGTTTGACAATTTTATTGAATATTAAAAAATCCTTGCATTTTGCCAAGCAAAAATATAAGTTTTAAATTTGTTTTCTTTCGATAAAAGATTGTAAGGATTTTATGTATAAAAATTTTAGTTGGTCCCTTCTTAAAGCATTTCTACATATAGAATTTATATTTATTACTTCGAAATATTACTTAATGTTTTTTAATTAACATAATTTTTTCTTGATTTCTTTATTTCATAAAATTAATTTTTTATACGAAATCATAAAAAAATTGTACCATAAAATAAGCTGTTTCAAATGGATTTCTCATTTGCTCGTGTATCCGAAACTCATAATGAATTTTATTCAACATCTGCTAAGATGTGTTAATAGACCAGAGCATTAAAAGAAGAAAGAAACTAATTACAAAAAAAAGTGTTAATGAAACAATAATTAATACCGCTGTGAGAACACCCACTTTCGCATTTTTGGTGTTCTTTTCATTTCAAAAATTAATTCCACATACAAAAAATAACAACGCTCGCCATATTTCTGGTTAATAAAAAAAATAATCACGTGCAAAAAAATATTTTCTGCTAAAAATTAATTGAAAATAATACCATTCATAATCCTATTTTATAAACATGTCTGGTTGTCTGCCATTTATCCTCAAGTTTTATTTCGATTGTCAAGATAAGAGTGTGCAATATCAGAAGAGTTTTTTGCCACCACACATGAGTTGTTGTTATTTAATCAACAGGCAAAGAAGGGGCAAAACTATTGATTATTTTTGACACTACTTTTACTAGGGTATTAGGTTTTTAACGAATATTTTTCAAGGGACCTTTACTGTTATAAACGTGGATTTTTAAAGAAAAGAGTGTTTGTTAAGGGACCATCGCAGTTATATACGTGGATTTTTAAAAAGATATGTTTAAATGGATTTTCGGAGCGATCAATGTGGATTTTAGAAGAATAATTTGCCAAGGGGCCACTTTCTTTCTCAAGGGTTTATAAGAATTATAAACCTGAATTTATCAATCGCTGTAAAAAATATTCTTTAAAAATCCACGCTTATAGCTGTGATGGTCCCTTGAAAATATGCTTTAAAAATCCACGCTTATAGCTGTGATGGTCCCTTGAAAATATGCTTTAAAAATCCACGCTTATAGCTGTGATGGTCCCTTGAAAATATGCTTTAAAAATCCACGCTTATAGCTGTGATGGTCCCTTGAAAATATGCTTTAAAAATCCACGCTTATAGCTGTGATGGTCCCTTGAAAATATGCTTTAAAAATCCACGCTTATAGCTGTGATGGTCCCTTGAAAATATGCTTTAAAAATCCACGCTTATAGCTGTGATGGTCCCTTGAAAATATGCTTTAAAAATCCACGCTTATAGCTGTGATGGTCCCTTGAAAATATGCTTTAAAAATCCACGCTTATAGCTGTGATGGTCCCTTGAAAATATGCTTTAAAAATCCACGCTTATAGCTGTGATGGTCCCTTGAAAATATGCTTTAAAAATCCACGCTTATAGCTGTGATGGTCCCTTGAAAATATGCTTTAAAAATCCACGCTTATAGCTGTGATGGTCCCTTGAAAATATGCTTTAAAAATCCACGCTTATAGCTGTGATGGTCCCTTGAAAATATGCTTTAAAAATCCACGCTTATAGCTGTGATGGTCCCTTGAAAATATGCTTTAAAAATCCACGCTTATAGCTGTGATGGTCCCTTGAAAATATGCTTTAAAAATCCACGCTTATAGCTGTGATGGTCCCTTGAAAATATGCTTTAAAAATCCACGCTTATAGCTGTGATGGTCCCTTGAAAATATGCTTTAAAAATCCACGCTTATAGCTGTGATGGTCCCTTGAAAATATGCTTTAAAAATCCACGCTTATAGCTGTGATGGTCCCTTGAAAATATGCTTTAAAAATCCACGCTTATAGCTGTGATGGTCCCTTGAAAATATGCTTTAAAAATCCACGCTTATAGCTGTGATGGTCCCTTGAAAATATGCTTTAAAAATCCACGCTTATAGCTGTGATGGTCCCTTGAAAATATGCTTTAAAAATCCACGCTTATAGCTGTGATGGTCCCTTGAAAATATGCTTTAAAAATCCACGCTTATAGCTGTGATGGTCCCTTGAAAATATGCTTTAAAAATCCACGCTTATAGCTGTGATGGTCCCTTGAAAATATGCTTTAAAAATCCACGCTTATAGCTGTGATGGTCCCTTGAAAATATGCTTTAAAAATCCACGCTTATAGCTGTGATGGTCCCTTGAAAATATGCTTTAAAAATCCACGCTTATAGCTGTGATGGTCCCTTGAAAATATGCTTTAAAAATCCACGCTTATAGCTGTGATGGTCCCTTGAAAATATGCTTTAAAAATCCACGCTTATAGCTGTGATGGTCCCTTGAAAATATGCTTTAAAAATCCACGCTTATAGCTGTGATGGTCCCTTGAAAATATGCTTTAAAAATCCACGCTTATAGCTGTGATGGTCCCTTGAAAATATGCTTTAAAAATCCACGCTTATAGCTGTGATGGTCCCTTGAAAATATGCTTTAAAAATCCACGCTTATAGCTGTGATGGTCCCTTGAAAATATGCTTTAAAAATCCACGCTTATAGCTGTGATGGTCCCTTGAAAATATGCTTTAAAAATCCACGCTTATAGCTGTGATGGTCCCTTGAAAATATGCTTTAAAAATCCACGCTTATAGCTGTGATGGTCCCTTGAAAATATGCTTTAAAAATCCACGCTTATAGCTGTGATGGTCCCTTGAAAATATGCTTTAAAAATCCACGCTTATAGCTGTGATGGTCCCTTGAAAATATGCTTTAAAAATCCACGCTTATAGCTGTGATGGTCCCTTGAAAATATGCTTTAAAAATCCACGCTTATAGCTGTGATGGTCCCTTGAAAATATGCTTTAAAAATCCACGCTTATAGCTGTGATGGTCCCTTGAAAATATGCTTTAAAAATCCACGCTTATAGCTGTGATGGTCCCTTGAAAATATGCTTTAAAAATCCACGCTTATAGCTGTGATGGTCCCTTGAAAATATGCTTTAAAAATCCACGCTTATAGCTGTGATGGTCCCTTGAAAATATGCTTTAAAAATCCACGCTTATAGCTGTGATGGTCCCTTGAAAATATGCTTTAAAAATCCACGCTTATAGCTGTGATGGTCCCTTGAAAATATGCTTTAAAAATCCACGCTTATAGCTGTGATGGTCCCTTGAAAATATGCTTTAAAAATCCACGCTTATAGCTGTGATGGTCCCTTGAAAATATGCTTTAAAAATCCACGCTTATAGCTGTGATGGTCCCTTGAAAATATGCTTTAAAAATCCACGCTTATAGCTGTGATGGTCCCTTGAAAATATGCTTTAAAAATCCACGCTTATAGCTGTGATGGTCCCTTGAAAATATGCTTTAAAAATCCACGCTTATAGCTGTGATGGTCCCTTGAAAATATGCTTTAAAAATCCACGCTTATAGCTGTGATGGTCCCTTGAAAATATGCTTTAAAAATCCACGCTTATAGCTGTGATGGTCCCTTGAAAATATGCTTTAAAAATCCACGCTTATAGCTGTGATGGTCCCTTGAAAATATGCTTTAAAAATCCACGCTTATAGCTGTGATGGTCCCTTGAAAATATGCTTTAAAAATCCACGCTTATAGCTGTGATGGTCCCTTGAAAATATGCTTTAAAAATCCACGCTTATAGCTGTGATGGTCCCTTGAAAATATGCTTTAAAAATCCACGCTTATAGCTGTGATGGTCCCTTGAAAATATGCTTTAAAAATCCACGCTTATAGCTGTGATGGTCCCTTGAAAATATGCTTTAAAAATCCACGCTTATAGCTGTGATGGTCCCTTGAAAATATGCTTTAAAAATCCACGCTTATAGCTGTGATGGTCCCTTGAAAATATGCTTTAAAAATCCACGCTTATAGCTGTGATGGTCCCTTGAAAATATGCTTTAAAAATCCACGCTTATAGCTGTGATGGTCCCTTGAAAATATGCTTTAAAAATCCACGCTTATAGCTGTGATGGTCCCTTGAAAATATGCTTTAAAAATCCACGCTTATAGCTGTGATGGTCCCTTGAAAATATGCTTTAAAAATCCACGCTTATAGCTGTGATGGTCCCTTGAAAATATGCTTTAAAAATCCACGCTTATAGCTGTGATGGTCCCTTGAAAATATGCTTTAAAAATCCACGCTTATAGCTGTGATGGTCCCTTGAAAATATGCTTTAAAAATCCACGCTTATAGCTGTGATGGTCCCTTGAAAATATGCTTTAAAAATCCACGCTTATAGCTGTGATGGTCCCTTGAAAATATGCTTTAAAAATCCACGCTTATAGCTGTGATGGTCCCTTGAAAATATGCTTTAAAAATCCACGCTTATAGCTGTGATGGTCCCTTGAAAATATGCTTTAAAAATCCACGCTTATAGCTGTGATGGTCCCTTGAAAATATGCTTTAAAAATCCACGCTTATAGCTGTGATGGTCCCTTGAAAATATGCTTTAAAAATCCACGCTTATAGCTGTGATGGTCCCTTGAAAATATGCTTTAAAAATCCACGCTTATAGCTGTGATGGTCCCTTGAAAATATGCTTTAAAAATCCACGCTTATAGCTGTGATGGTCCCTTGAAAATATGCTTTAAAAATCCACGCTTATAGCTGTGATGGTCCCTTGAAAATATGCTTTAAAAATCCACGCTTATAGCTGTGATGGTCCCTTGAAAATATGCTTTAAAAATCCACGCTTATAGCTGTGATGGTCCCTTGAAAATATGCTTTAAAAATCCACGCTTATAGCTGTGATGGTCCCTTGAAAATATGCTTTAAAAATCCACGCTTATAGCTGTGATGGTCCCTTGAAAATATGCTTTAAAAATCCACGCTTATAGCTGTGATGGTCCCTTGAAAATATGCTTTAAAAATCCACGCTTATAGCTGTGATGGTCCCTTGAAAATATGCTTTAAAAATCCACGCTTATAGCTGTGATGGTCCCTTGAAAATATGCTTTAAAAATCCACGCTTATAGCTGTGATGGTCCCTTGAAAATATGCTTTAAAAATCCACGCTTATAGCTGTGATGGTCCCTTGAAAATATGCTTTAAAAATCCACGCTTATAGCTGTGATGGTCCCTTGAAAATATGCTTTAAAAATCCACGCTTATAGCTGTGATGGTCCCTTGAAAATATGCTTTAAAAATCCACGCTTATAGCTGTGATGGTCCCTTGAAAATATGCTTTAAAAATCCACGCTTATAGCTGTGATGGTCCCTTGAAAATATGCTTTAAAAATCCACGCTTATAGCTGTGATGGTCCCTTGAAAATATGCTTTAAAAATCCACGCTTATAGCTGTGATGGTCCCTTGAAAATATGCTTTAAAAATCCACGCTTATAGCTGTGATGGTCCCTTGAAAATATGCTTTAAAAATCCACGCTTATAGCTGTGATGGTCCCTTGAAAATATGCTTTAAAAATCCACGCTTATAGCTGTGATGGTCCCTTGAAAATATGCTTTAAAAATCCACGCTTATAGCTGTGATGGTCCCTTGAAAATATGCTTTAAAAATCCACGCTTATAGCTGTGATGGTCCCTTGAAAATATGCTTTAAAAATCCACGCTTATAGCTGTGATGGTCCCTTGAAAATATGCTTTAAAAATCCACGCTTATAGCTGTGATGGTCCCTTGAAAATATGCTTTAAAATCCACGCTTATAGCTGTGATGGTCCCTTGAAAATATGCTTTAAAAATCCACGCTTATAGCTGTGATGGTCCCTTGAAAATATGCTTTAAAAATCCACGCTTATAGCTGTGATGGTCCCTTGAAAATATGCTTTAAAAATCCACGCTTATAGCTGTGATGGTCCCTTGAAAATATGCTTTAAAAATCCACGCTTATAGCTGTGATGGTCCCTTGAAAATATGCTTTAAAAATCCACGCTTATAGCTGTGATGGTCCCTTGAAAATATGCTTTAAAAATCCACGCTTATAGCTGTGATGGTCCCTTGAAAATATGCTTTAAAAATCCACGCTTATAGCTCTGATGGTCCCTTGAAAATAAGCTTCATAAGTTGGCTCAAAAATATTCTTCAAAAGATCCACTTTATGGCTCTGACGTTGGCTCAAAAATATTCTT
Source organism: Musca autumnalis (assembly GCF_047663935.1). Classification (NCBI taxonomy): domain Eukaryota; kingdom Metazoa; phylum Arthropoda; class Insecta; order Diptera; family Muscidae; genus Musca; species Musca autumnalis. Next base: position 18,303,478 of record NW_027411977.1, on the reverse strand, counting down.
TAAAAAATCCACGTTTATGGCTCTGATGTTGGCTCAAAAAATATTCTTTAAAAAATCCACGTTTACGGCTCTGATGTTGGCTCAAAAAATATTCTTAAAAAATCCACGTTTATGGATCTGATGTTGGCTCAAAAAATACTCTTTAAAAGAATCCACATTTATGGCTCTGAGGTTGGCCCAAAAAATATTCTTTGTTGAGGCAAAATCAGAGCCATAAAGGTGGATTTAAAAATTAAATGTATTTTTAAAGGGACCATCAGAATTATAAAGGTGGACTTTTAGGAATATTTTTCAAAGAACAACCAGAGCTAAAAACGTACGATTTTAAGGAATATTTCTCAAGAGGCCATAAATTGTCCCAATTTTGAACGTTATGTTTGCTTGATTATTTAAAATTTAAAAATAGATATTCGGTATTTAAAACACATCACAATTTGTAAAATTAAAAAACCCCAAACTCTTTCAAGACAAATGCCTTACAACGTCAACAACTGCAACAATGATGCGAATAATCTGTTTTAATAGCTAAGCATAAAAATAAATCTAAACTAAAAAAAAATAAACTATTTTTAGTTCTCGCAAAAGTCCAATGCATTCTAGAAGCCCCCCATGAAAAAATTTATGCGAATTGTGCGTTATAAAAAAATCCAACGCTTTGCAAACTCACGACAATATTTATTTGCCAAGAGTAAAAATGTTGATCCCATTGCACTACAGTTTGTAATGTTGGTGCTAATGCAGATCATCATCGCTTTTATGTGCAGCCAGCCCGTCATGCATACGCATACGCTTTATGGTAGCATGAAGTTATGATGAATTGCAGAATACAAAGAAAACGCATTAAAATTCATGACGCCCAAAACTTTGGTGGCAATTAAAAATAAGCAGAGCATTTTTTATATTTAGATTTTGACACATTGCCAACCAACAACATACTCATACATACATACATATTTATGTTATATTCTAGAAATCCAATGACCAATAACATTTTGCACTAAAGGAGCTTGGGTATAAATAATTGATCATGTTAGGAAATATTTGTAACCTCAGTCACTATCGGTCGACATCGACACTCTTCAGCTGCGGTAGATGGGAAATATACTCCGAGAATGTGAATGACGATAGTTGTTTATGACATCTGCGATTTTCATAGAGAGCTATGTCTTATATCGTTGAACTTATCTCTCAATCTAGATCATGAAGATCCCTCCTGACATGCCTGGGTAGGACTCCCTCACAATACGGCCATTAGAATGACTCTCACGTTAACTCCCGAGCAAGTACCGCAACGAAAGCATGTCTTTGTGTTGCCATACTGGAAGAATCTTCGTCACCCCATGTAAATTATCCGCCGACGACATGGTGAGGCACTCGGCTGTTTTTTTAGGGAAACCACAATATCGCTGTAAACAGAACCACAACAAACTGCGTCGGTATACATTTACAAAAGATCTTAATCTGCACTTAGACGCAGATGTTGAATCTGTTGATCAGTTCGAAAGTTATCGTGCTCTGTACATGATGCCATGGGGGTTTTTACACATTTTGAACTGTTTTCTCAAGGAGTATGGAATTGCCCCTGATGCCGCGTCGCAATTGAGTCAGCGAAGGCAAGTTACTTCAACAAAAAATCAAAGTGATTCGAGAGCAGGACTTAAAGTGAACATATCCGAAATCTTATGTGGGAGGTACCTGATGGAGCGGACAAAAATATAGTCCATATTCGAACCTGAGATATATTAGGATGTGTAAGGTATGGACCAAATCGGTCACTCCCTTCAAGAGGGGCAAGTCCATACTCCTTGAGAAAACAGCCCGAAAGGTGTGGCTGGAGAGCACGATAACTCTCGAACTGATCACTCGATTTGGTCCAAAATTTAGCCTTCGTAATATTTTGTCCAAACATAGATTAAGTTCGGGTGACGTAGGGGATGGAAGATACCAAGGAACGGTCCTGACCGGCTTTAACATGGCAAAGCCCAGGATTTATCTTGGTCCCTCTTTCATCTCAAGTGGACACTGACCTACCCGTGGTGTCACCTGGGGAACTGCCTTTAACACCCGTTAAAGGTAGTGAGCTAACATGTGCCACGCGTTCACCCATAAGAACGTTAAAAACTTGGGGTTGGGTGTAGGGTTAGTAACCCTCCCCTAGAAAAAACAGCCTACTATGAAAAAACGAAAGAAAAGAAAAACAAACCCCTCTAAAGTTGACGAACCCCGCAAACGACTCTTTATAGAGAAGGTGCAGTCTCCGCATTGGCAGACGTGCTTGAAAAGTACAATGCCGATATTACTGCCATACAGGAAATACCATGGATTGGAAAAGGCGTCACAACAACACCTAAAGGTGACGCATTGTATTATAGCTGCCATGACGTAAAGCATGAGTTTGGTTGCGGATTTGTAGTTAGTCGGAGACTGAAACGTCTGGCATCCAGATTCACCCCAGTGAACGAAAGACTTGCTGCAATTCGAATAAAAGCTAAATTCTTCAACATCAGCTTTATTTGCGCTCATGCTCCCACTGAAAAAAGGACGAACAGACCAAAGATATATTTTACGAGCGCTTTAAAGAAACCTATAACCGTTGCCCTGCCCATGACATTAAAATTATTCTAGGCGATTTTAATGCCAAAATTGGAAAGGAGAATATCTTTGGCCCAAGAGTCGGGAAATTCAGTCTCCACAGTGAAACATCTGACAATGGTATGAGGCTGATAGACTTTGCTGCAAAAAACATGGTAGTTAGCAGTACCAGATTTAATCATCTCGATATTCATAAGGGCACCTGGCTGTCTCCAGATCAGAAAACAAGAAACCAAATTGATCATGTTGTGATAGATGGAAGACATGAATCGAGCGTGTTGGATGTACGATCGTTCCGAGGCGCAAACATTGATTCGGACCACTACCTTGTTGCAGCAAAGGTACGCACCCGCTTGAACGTAGCAAACAAAGTACGAACAGACACAACACGAAAGTTAGACATCGGTAAGCTGCAATCACAACAGATAGCCACAGCATATTCCACTCAACTAGCCCAATTGCTTAATCAAAGCCCTCCTCATCCCGATAACATATCAGCGCAATGGCAAAGCATTGCCCACTCCATGCAAACAGCCGCAAAATCCATACTTGGATACCAGAGACCTCCACCAAGGAATCCATGGTATGATGAGGAGTGTCGTGCTGCCACCGAAGAGAAAAATGCGGCATATAAGGCTACTTTACAATCCGTAGCAACGCGTAGCGCACGAGAGAGATACAGGGAGAAAAGGAGAGAGGAGAAACGTCTTTTCCGCAGGAAAAAGTGAGAAATGGAAAAGCGGGAGTGTGAAAAAATCGAGATGTACAGGAGCCAGAATGAAGTCCGAAAATTCTACCAAACAGATGACTTTGGTACAGGCACATCCTCCTGTAGAGACCAGCAAGGTAATCTGGTAACAGATACAGATAGCGTGCTCAGGATATGGAAGGAACATTTCTCCAATCAGCTGGAATACAATAGTAGCAATGACGATAATACCGTAGATCCAATCCAAGAAGATGGTATAGAATGCATACCGCCCGGCCAAGATGAGGTAAAAACGCAATCAACCGGCTGAAGAATAATAAAGCAGCAGGAGCCGATGGCTTACCAGCCGAGCTGTTTAAAACCGGAGGCGACGCGCTGATAAGGCGGGAAGAACGCGTACCCGACGATTGGAACCTGAGTATCCTATGTCCCGTCCACAAGAAAGGAGATAAGACTGTATACTCCAACTATAGGGGCATATGTCTTCTCCCTTTTGCCTATAAGAAAGTGCCAGGGATATTGTGCGAACGACTAACGCCAATGGTCAACGAAATAATTGCACCATACCAATGTGGCTTAAGACCTGGCAAGTCCACCATTGACCAGATATTTATCCTGCGGCAAATCCTGGAGAAGACATAAGAGATGCAGATAGACACATATCACCTTTTTGTCGATTATAAAGCAACATTCGACAGTCCCCTCCGATCAAAGGTATTCCATGCAATGTCTGAATTTGGTATCCCCGCAAAGCTCATTCGGCTTTGTAAGATGACTTTAACTGATACTAGATCCTCAGTTAAAATTGGAAAGAACCTCTCCGAACAGTTCAGTACCAAAAGAGGTTTCAGACAAGGAGACAGCCTTTCGTGTGACCTTTTCAACATTTTGCTGGAAAAGGTAATACGAGATGCAAATGTCAAAAGAAATGGCACAATCTACACCAATAGCCACATGTTACTTGATTATGCTGATGACATAGACATCATGGACGATCAGTAAAAACAAAGCCAAAACAAACAAAAATAACACTATACAAAACGCTGATACTACCCGTGCTAATGTATGGCTCCGAAGCATGGGTACTTGCGCAAGCAGATAAGGCAGTTCTTGGTGTGTTTGAGAGGAAAATTCTTCGAAAGATCTACGGGCCGATTTGCGTTGACGGTGAATATCGACGTAGCAGGAACAACCAGCTGTATCTGCTATACAACGACATCAATATAGTTAAACGTATCGAGATGCAACGATTGCGTTGGCTAGGCCAAATCATAAGAATGAGCGATGATGAGCCCGCTAAAAAGGCGTATGAATACATGCCACATGGCGGTGCACGCAGAATTGGCAGGCCAAAGAATAGATGGCGCAAACAAGTGGGTGAAGAGATGACAAGGCGCGATATTCCAGAAAGCGAAGCGAAAAACAGAGAGAATTGGGGATCTTTTCTTAGTTCGGTCTACGGAACAAATGTTCTGTAATGGGCCAGCTGAGTAAGTAGTAAGTATAGATTAAGTTCGAAGATAATCGGTCCACTCTATCAAGTACCTCCCCCACAAAAGTTCAAAAATATTCGGGAAAATTGTGCTCACGATAACTCTTGAAGGAAGTGACCGATTTGGTCTATACTTGACACATCCTAATGTATCTACCAGATATAGATTAGGTTCGAATAAACAAAATTTGATTTTTGTTGAAGCAACTTGAATTCGTTGCCTCAATTACGACGATAAAAGTTGTTTTAAGGGGCAAGCCCATTCTTTTGGAGAAAACAGCCCGAACGGTGTAAAAAACCCCTATGGCACTTATGTAGTGGAGAGTACGATAACTCTCGAACTGGAGAGTACGATAACTCACGAACTGATTTACCGAATTGGCCCAAAATTTGGCCTTCGTCATATTTTGTCCAAACTTCAGATTCAGTTCGAAGATAGGCAATACCGGTTCACAACTTCCGGTACATCCTCCAACATTTAAAAAATGTCACTAAAATGGTATGCACGATATCTCTTGAATGGGGCAACCAATTTGGTCTCTTAATATTTTGTCCAAGTTTAGTTTAACTTCTAAAACGGCCCATATCGGTCCTCCCCCACAAAAGTTCATCATCTGTGTCTAAGTACAGTTTAGGGTCTGTGCGAAGATCCTTTGGAAATGTATACCGATCCTGTTCAATGTGGTCCTGTTTACCGCGATATTATATTTTCCGTGGACAAGTCCATGCTTCCTGGTATACCGGTGCAAAAGTTATACGATGACCCACTGAAATGACAATTTGGCGCGATGTCTATCGAAAAGATATGACTCCTAAAATAAGAACCACTTCCATAATGTACTATTTCGGTCCATTCCTTTAAGTACCTTCACCGCAACACTTTTGAACTTTAATCCTAATCCAAATTTTTGTCGAAAAGCTCAAATGTCCAAAAAAGGCCCACAAAATTCTGAAAAGACCCTAAATACATTCGATCAATACGTAGATGAAAGTTTCAATTTACATAGACGCAGGGTATACTGACTGATTCTTTTTTACTTGTTTTAAAATAATATGTATATCCATAGAACAAATTTTAAAATTTATCTCAGCTTTAGATTGGAATTTCTAGTCATGCCTCAATTAATGATCTACAACAAACTCATGTCTTAATTCCATTTTTTTACTCTAATTACAAGACCAAACAATTTTCAAATGTGTGTTATTTAATTTTATTTTTGAAAGAAATGTACATACGTTCTATATTTAAATACCTACAAATTATAAGTTGTACATATGTAAATACATGTGTAGGTTGCAATATAAGCAGCGTACCCGGCAATTCACTAAAACGTTATTTTGCTAATAATATTTCATATAGACTTTTTCAACAAATTAAAATTCTAACAATAGATCCCAAAAAATGCATTCAACTTCTCCTGAGAATTAAAAAAAAAATTGTTTACATACACGAAAATATTTTCACATGCAACGGCGGAAGTTTTGTGATTTATGTACAAGTTCATTGTTGCTATTGTTGTTTTGTTAAACAACAAAATTAAAAAAAAAAACGCCAACCCTCCTAAAATTAAAAAATGTTATAATGACGACGCTATGATGAGAAAAACGCGAAAAACATGCATTCGAAATAATCCTCACACACATCACCCACAATTGGCTTGGGAACAAATAAATAGAAAAATAATCGAGTGAAAGTATTTTTTTTTTTTTTTTGTAAGCGATAATAATGTAACTGAAAATTTTCATCGAAAGTGGGTAAGGCCAAGTATATGGGTGGGTGTGAGTTTTGAATTCATGGAGGCAAATCTACACACGGTTAACAATTTGCGGCAATGAAATCAAGACCCATGCTTCTTATTTGTTGAATGTATGAAATAGTTGTTCTTATTTTCTTCCTGAACAATGGTGTAATTACGTTGCATTTACATTTAAGTTGCACAATTCGATTTTTGCCATTATCGCAGCAACAATCAAACCTGAAGATTGTTGCTACGATAATGGCAAAAACAGAGGTAGAAAAACAAAACGAAAATAAAAAGTATTACAATTTAACATGCATTCGATAGCTATTGTTCTTCTTCTCCAAGCTGCATACATGGGTATGTGAATTTGAGGTAACATTAGGAAGTCAAAAGTATAATAAGCTACAAATCCCAGCAACTTTTTTTTAAAATAATTCATTTTCACATACATATTTATCGCATTTAATTCGGAACATTTCATTTAAAATTTATTGCATTTATTTATATTTATAGTTTACATTTTATATTTCATATTTTATATATTATATTTTATGTTTTATATTATTATATTTTATATTTTTATATTCCACTTCCAAAAAGAAAGTGGTATACTTACGTAAATAAATTACATTAACTTACCTGACAACTCGACCTCTGTAAAAGGTTTCTTTTTGACAGACTGAAAAACAAATTGAAAAAGAGTGTTAGTTGAAGGACATAACAAATCTAAAGAAAATGTTACATATTGTTGGTGGGATTAAATATATACAAATTATATAAAAATGCCCCATAAATATTTTCTAGAAATTCATTTAAAAATCCACGTTTGATGCCCTTTAAATATTTTCTAAAAATTCAATTAAAAATCCACGTTTGTTGCCCTTTAAATATTTTCTAAAAATTAATTTAAAAATCCACGTTTGTTGCCCTTTAAATATTTCCTAAAAATTCATTTAAAAATCCACGTTTGTTGCCCTTTAAATATTTTCTAAACATTCATTTAAAAATCCACGTTTGTTGCCCTTTAAATATTTTCTAAAAATTCATTTAAAAATCCACGTTTGTTGGCCTTTAAATATTTTCTAGGAATTCATTTAAAAATTCACGTTTGATGCCCCTTAAATATTTTCTAGGAATTCATTTAAAAATCACATTTGTTGCCTTTAAATATTTTCTAAAAATTAATTTAAAAATCCACGTTTGTTGCCCTTTAAATATTTTCTAAAAATTCATTTAAAAATCCACGTTTGTTGCCCTTTAAATATTTTCTAAAAATTCATTTAAAAATCCACGTTTGTTGGCCTTTAAATATTTTCTAGGAATTCATTTAAAAATTCACGTTTGATGCCCCTTAAATATTTTCTAGGAATTCATTTAAAAATCACATTTGTTGCCTTTAAATATTTTCTAAAAATTAATTTAAAAATCCACGTTTGTTGCCCTTTAAATATTTTCTAAAAATTAATTTAAAAATCCACGTACGTTGCCCTTTAAATATTTTCTAAAAATTAATTTAAAAATCCACGTACGTTGCCCTTTAAATATTTTCTAAAAATTAATTTAAAAATCCACGTTTGTTGCCCTTTAAATATTTTCTAAAAATTAATTTAAAAATCCACGTTTGTTGCCCTTTAAATATTCTCTAAAAATTCATTTAAAAATCCACGTTTGTTGCCCTTTAAATATTTTCTAAAAATTAATTTAAAAATCCACGTACGTTGCCCTTTAAATATTTTCTAAAAATTAATTTAAAAATCCATGTTTGTTGCCCTTTAAATATTCTCTAAAAATTCATTTAAAAATCCACGTTTGTTGCCCTTTAAATATTTTCTAAAAATTAATTTAAAAATCCACGTTTGTTGCCCTTTAAATATTTTCTAAAAATTAATTTAAAAATCCACGTACGTTGCCCTTTAAATATTCTCTAAAAATTCATTTAAAAATCCACGTTTGTTGCCCTTTAAATATTTTCTAAAAATTAATTTAAAAATCCACGTACGTTGCCCTTTAAATATTTTCTAAAAATTAATTTAAAAATCCATGTTTGTTGCCCTTTAAATATTCTCTAAAAATTCATTTAAAAATCCACGTTTGTTGCCCTTTAAATATTTTCTAAAAATTAATTTAAAAATCCACGTTTGTTGCCCTTTAAATATTTTCTAAAAATTAATTTAAAAATCCACGTTTGTTGCCCTTTAAATATTTTCTAAAAATTAATTTAAAAATCCACGTTTGTTGCCCTTTAAATATTTTCTAAAAATTAATTTAAAAATCCACGTTTGTTGCCCTTTAAATATTTTCTAAAAATTAATTTAAAAATCCACGTTTGTTGCCCTTTAAATATTTTCTAAAAATTCATTTAAAAATCCACGTTTGTTGGCCTTTAAATATTTTCTAGGAATTCATTTAAAAATCACATTTGTTGCCCTTTAAATATTTTCTAAAAATTCATTTAAAAATCCACGTTTGTTGCCCTTTAAATATTTTCTAAAAATTCATTTAAAAATCCACGTTTGTTGCCCTTTAAATATTTTCTAAAAATTCATTTAAAAATCCACGTTTGTTGGCCTTTAAATATTTTCTAGGAATTCATTTAAAAATTCACGTTTGATGCCCCTTAAATATTTTCTAGGAATTCATTTAAAAATCACATTTGTTGCCTTTAAATATTTTCTAAAAATTCATTTAAAAATCCACGTTTGTTGCCCTTTAAATATTTTCTAAAAATTAATTTAAAAATCCACGTTTGTTGCCCTTTAAATATTTTCTAAAAATTAATTTAAAAATCCACGTACGTTGCCCTTTAAATATTTTCTAAATATTAATTTAAAAATCCACGTTTGTTGCCCTTTAAATATTTTCTAAAAATTAATTTAAAAATCCACGTTTGTTGCCCTTTAAATATTCTCTAAAAATTCATTTAAAAATCCACGTTTGTTGCCCTTTAAATATTTTCTAAAAATTAATTTAAAAATCCACGTTTGTTGCCCTTTAAATATTTTCTAAAAATTAATTTAAAAATCCATGTTTGTTGCCCTTTAAATATTCTCTAAAAATTCATTTAAAAATCCACGTTTGTTGCCCTTTAAATATTTTCTAAAAATTAATTTAAAAATCCACGTTTGTTGCCCTTTAAATATTTTCTAAAAATTAATTTAAAAATCCACGTTTGTTGCCCTTTAAATATTTTCTAAAAATTAATTTAAAAATCCACGTTTGTTGCCCTTTAAATATTTTCTAAAAATTAATTTAAAAATCCACGTACGTTGCCCTTTAAATATTCTCTAAAAATTCATTTAAAAATCCACGTTTGTTGCCCTTTAAATATTTTCTAAAAATTAATTTAAAAATCCACGTTTGTTGCCCTTTAAATATTTTCTAAAAATTAATTTAAAAATCCACGTTTGTTGCCCTTTAAATATTTTCTAAAAATTAATTTAAAAATCCACGTTTGTTGCCCTTTAAATATTTTCTAAAAATTAATTTAAAAATCCACGTACGTTGCCCTTTAAATATTCTCTAAAAATTCATTTAAAAATCCACGTTTGTTGCCCTTTAAATATTTTCTAAAAATTAATTTAAAAATCCATGTTTGTTGCCCTTTAAATATTCTCTAAAAATTCATTTAAAAATCCACGTTTGTTGCCCTTTAAATATTTTCTAAAAATTAATTTAAAAATCCACGTTTGTTGCCCTTTAAATATTTTCTAAAAATTAATTTAAAAATCCATGTTTGTTGCCCTTTAAATATTCTCTAAATATTCATTTAAAAATCCACGTTTGTTGCCCTTTAAATATTTTCTAAAAATTAATTTAAAAATCCACGTTTGTTGCCCTTTAAATATTTTCTAAAAATTAATTTAAAAATCCATGTTTGTTGCCCTTTAAATATTCTCTAAAAATTCATTTAAAAATCCACGTTTGTTGCCCTTTAAATATTTTCTAAAAATTAATTTAAAAATCCACGTTTGTTGCCCTTTAAATATTTTCTAAAAATTAATTTAAAAATCCACGTTTGTTGCCCTTTAAATATTTTCTAAAAATTAATTTAAAAATCCACGTTTGTTGCCCTTTAAATATTTTCTAAAAATTAATTTAAAAATCCACGTACGTTGCCCTTTAAATATTCTCTAAAAATTCATTTAAAAATCCACGTTTGTTGCCCTTTAAATATTTTCTAAAAATTCATTTAAAAATCCACGTTTGTTGCCCTTTAAATATTTTCAAGAAATTCATTTAAGAATCCACGTTTGTTGTCCTTTAAATATCTTCTAAAAATTCATTTAAAAATCCACGTTTGTTGCCCTTTAAATATTTTCTAAAAATTAATTTAAAAATCCACGTTTGTTGCCCTTTAAATATTTTCTAAAAATTCATTTAAAAATCCACGTTTGTTGCCCTTTAAATATTTTCTAAAAATTCATTTAAAAATCCACATTTGTTGCCCTTTAAATATTTTCTAAAAATTAATTTAAAAGTCCACGTTTGTTGCCCTTTAAATATTTTCTAAAAATTCATTTAAAAATCCACGTTTGTTGCCCTTTAAATATTTTCTAAACATTCATTTAAAAATCCACGTTTGTTGCCCTTTAAATATTTTCTAAAAATTCATTTGAAAATTCACGTTTGTTGCCCTTTAAATATTTTCTAAAAATTCATTTAAAAATCCACGTATGTTGCCCTTTAAATATTTTCTAAAAATTCATTTAAAAATCTACGTTTTTGCCCTTTAAATATTTTCTAAAAATTCATTTAAAAATCGACGTTTGTTGCCCTTTAAATATTTTCTAAAAATTCATTTAAAAATCCACGTTTGTTGCCCTTTAAATATTTTTTAGAAATTCATTTAAAAATCCAGGTTTGTTGCCCTTTAGATATTTTCTAAAAATTAATTTAAAAATCCACGTTTGTTGCCCTTTAAATATTTTCTAGAAATTTATATAAAAATCCACGTTTGTTGCCCTTTAAATATTTTCTAAAAATTCATTTAAAAATCCACGTTTGTTGCCCTTTAAATATTTTCTAAAAATTAATTTAAAAATCCACGTTTGTTGCCCTTTAAATATTTTCTAAAAATTCATTTAAAAATCCACGTTTGTTGCCCTTTAAATATTTTCTAAAAATTAATTTAAAAGTCCACGTTTGTTGCCCTTTAAATATTTTCTAAAACTTCATTTAAAAATCCACGTTTGTTGCCCTTTAAATATTTTCTAAACATTCATTTAAAAATCCACGTTTGTTGCCCTTTAAATATTTTCTAAAAATTAATTTAAAAATCCACGTTTGTTGCCCTTTAAATATTTTCTAAAAATTAATTTAAAAGTCCACGTTTGTTGCCCTTTAAATATTTTCTAAAAATTTATTTAAAAATCCACGTTTGTTGCCCTTTAAATATTTTCTAAAAATTCATTTAAAAATCCACGTTTGTTGCCCTTTAAATATTTTCTAGAAATTTATTTAAAAATCCACGTTTGTTGCCCTTTAAATATTTTCTAAAAATTAATTTAAAAATCCACGTTTGTTGCCCTTTAAATATTTTCTAAAAATTAATTTAAAAATCCACGTTTGTTGCCCTTTAAATATTTTCTAAAAATTCATTTAAAAATCCACGTTTGTTGCCCTTTAAATATTTTCTAAAAATTCATTTAAAAATCCACGTTTGTTGCCCTTTAAATATTTTCTAAAAATTCATTTAAAAATCCACGTTTGTTGCCCTTTAAATATTTTCTAAAAATTCATTTAAAAATCCACGTTTGTTGCCCTTTAAATATTTTCTAAAAATTCATTTAAAAATCCACGTTTGTTGCCCTTTAAATATTTTCTAAAAATTCATTTAAAAATCCACGTTTGTTGCCCTTTAAATATTTTCTAAAAATTCATTTAAAAATCCACGTTTGTTGCCCTTTAAATATTTTCTAAAAATTCATTTAAAAATCCACGTTTGTTGCCCTTTAAATATTTTCTAAAAATTCATTTAAAAATCCACATTTGTTGCCCATTAAATATTTTCTAAAAATTCATTTAAAAATCCACGTTTGTTGCCCTTTAAATATTTTCTAAAAATTCATTTAAAAATCCACGTTTGTTGCCCTTTAAATATTTTCTAAAAATTCATTTAAAAATCCACGTTTGTTGCCCTTTAAATATTTTCTAAAAATTCATTTAAAAATCCACGTTTGTTGCCCTTTAAATATTTTCTAAAAATTCATTTAAAAATCCACGTTTGTTGCCCTTTAAATATTTTCTAAAAATTCATTTAAAAATCCACATTTGTTGCCCATTAAATATTTTCTAAAAATTCATTTAAAAATCCACGTTTGTTGCCCTTTAAATATTTTCTAAAAATTCATTTAAAAATCCACGTTTGTTGCCCTTTAAATATTTTCTAAAAATTCATTTAAAAATCCACATTTGTTGCCCATTAAATATTTTCTAAAAATTCATTTAAAAATCCACGTTTGTTGCCCTTTAAATATTTTCTAAAAATTCATTTAAAAATCCACGTTTGTTGCCCTTTAAATATTTTCTAGAAATTTATTTAAAAATCCACGTTTGTTGCACTTTAAATATTTTCTAAAAATTTATTTAAAAATCCACGTTTGTTGCCCTTTAAATATTTTCTAAAAATTTATTTAAAAATCCACGTTTGTTGCCCTTTAAATATTTTCTAAAAATTCATTTAAAAATCCACGTTTGTTGCCCTTTAAATATTTTCTAGAAATTTATTTAAAAATCCACGTTTGTTGCCCTTTAAATATTTTCTAAAAATTCATTTAAAAATCCACGTTTGTTGCCCTTTAAATATTTTCTAAAAATTCATTTAAAAATCCACGTTTGTTGCCCTTTAAATATTTTCTAAAAATTCATTTAAAAATCCACGTTTGATGCCCTTTAACTATTTTCAAAAAAAATATTTAAAAATCCACGTTTAAATATTGAAAATCCCTTTAAATATTTTCCAGAAATTAATTTCAATATCAACGTTTGTTGCCCTTTAAATATTTTCTAAAAATTCATTTAAAAATCCACGTTTGTTGGCCTCTAAAAATCTTCTAAAAATTCATTTAGATAAATTTTAATACTTACTTTTGGCGTACGTTTCCCCAGCAATGCTGTGCCCAGCATCTGAAATTAAACAAAAAAATAATTTATTAAAAAATATATTTCAACACAAATACCAAATCAATTAATTTAAATCAAATATATATTTTTTATCAAACACATTTTACAGCATAATTTTAAGCGCTCAAACAAATTATGAAGAAAAAAAATACGATATGAAAAAATAATAAAGCTGACGTTGACTGCAGCGTAGCGTAGCGCAGTCATCGTTGCTTTGTTATTTCCGAAGCTTTCCATACACACAAGGCATTGTTGCAGCAGCTATTTTTATTACTTATTAATTATCATGAAAATGTTTTCATTTATTATCAAATGAAATATCATTTGAAACACAGTGATGCAGAGAGGAGGGGCGGGGCATTCTTCAACAAACATTGCATTGCAGATAGCGAAATTGTAATTTATTTGCAAAAAGGGGAATAGATCATTGCAGTTGAAAAAATATTGAGAAATGGGGGTGTAATTTAAATCTACTACATAAAAAGTTAAGGATTCTGTGGGAAATTATAAATTTTGCTTAAGTATAAAATACATAGGAGCGTGCTTGGGTCGGTATGACATATTTTAGAGGAGGGGACGAAAAAATCGACCCCAGTGAATTTAATACATGGAAGTATGTTCATAGGATACCTTCATTAATTTTTATTTATTTTTTTTTAGTTTTTAATCCTTCCAAAGTCAGAAAACGTACAATTTCCCAAACAAAATAATTTTGATGACCTAGGAATGTGGAATAAAAATCCAATATAAAAATTAACAAAACAATTTTCATGCTTTCCTCAACTGCAATTTGGTTAATCACTGCCAACTTATTGGCGCATAAATAATTTACCATTTAAATATTCAACAATTTCAAAAATGTTTTCCTTCACTTTGGGATTTTCTCAGCTTTGTTGCTGAATATAAAAATAAGAATTTGCAAAATAAAAATAAAACAATTTCAAAATACCTACAACGTAAATTTACAACATGACGCCGCCACCATCCATCCATCTGTTACAACTGCTTAACAAATTTGCCAACATTTAGACGTTAAGAGTATAAAAGATGGATGCCAAAAGAACAGAATGCTGCTGAGCGTCCGTATCTTTGAGTTAAATGCCAACCAAAAAATTAACACAATAATTGTTATAAGAAAATTTAAATAGACATTGATAAATAGGGTATATAATTATTTTTATTTTGATTTTAGGGAAATGAAATTCGACATTTGTTATGAAGACGTTATTTAAAAAACATCTAAAAATGATAGTATTCAAACACTGCAGAAATTAAAAAAAAAACATTTTTGCAAAGGAACATATATATCCTCAGCCCACGGAAGGGCTTTACCAAAATCAACAATTTAGAATGGCAGCAATAACGAATCTGCATGTTTCCATTTCCCCAGTATTTTGAGCCATATAAAATTTCCATAAAAATTCACGCTTGTTGTTCTCTGAAGAACGTATAAAAAATACTTAAAAATCCACGCATGTTTCCCTCTAAGCATCCTCTAAAAATTCATTTAAAAATCCACGTTTGTTGTCCTCTAAGGAGCGCGTAAAAATTATTTAGAAATCCACGCTTGTTGTCCTCTAAGGAGCGTCTAAAAATTAATTAAAAATTCACGCTTTTTGTTCTTTGCAGAACGTCTAAAAATCACTTAAAAATTCACGCTTGTTCCCCTCTAAATATTATCTAAAAAATTCACGTTTGTTGTCCTCTAAGGAGCGTCCAAAAATTATTTAAAAATCCACGCATGTTGTCCTCTGAAGAACGTCTAAAAATCTTTTGAAAATCCACGAATGATTTCCTCTGCAAAACGTCTAAAAACGTCAAGAACGTCCAAAAACTATTTTAAAATCCACGCTTGTTGTCCTCTAAGTACTTACTAACTTAGCTGGCCTTTTACAGAACATTTGTTCCATAAGCCGAACTAAGAAAAAATCTCCAATCCTCTCTTTTTGCTGCTGTATTTTCCCAATCTGGGATATGTAGCTGATATCTCGTTTCACTTGTTCGCTCCAACGAAGCTTTGGCCTTCCAGATCTGCGAGAACCCTCCGTGCGGCCCGTATTTATACGCCTTTTTAGCGGGTTCATCATCACTCATTCTTATAACATGGCCTAGCCATCGCAATCGTTGTATCGATTGTATCGATTTGTTCAACAACATTGATGTCATTGTATAGTTGGTACAGCTCGTTGTTCATACGACGCCGATATTCGCCGTCAACACAGATTGGCCCGTAGATCTTTCGAAGAATTTTTCTCTTGAACACGCCAAGCACTGCCTTATCTGCTTGAGCAAGTACCCATGCTTCGGAACCATACATTAGCACGGGTAGTATCAGTGTTTTGTAAAGTGTTACTTTTGTTTGACGAGAGGTGGCTTTATTCCTAAACTGCTTACACAGTCAAAGTAGCATCTGTTAGCCAATACTATTCTTCTTCGTATTTCACGACTGATGTTATTTGTTGTGTTTATGGCGGTGCCAAGGTAGACAAAGTCCTTTACCAACTCAAAATTGTAGGTACCAACACTCACAAATGGTGCGGGGTTTGTGGAAATATTACGCATCGATACCATCAACTTGGTTTTTTCACCGTTTACTGCCAGACCAACTTTAGCAGATTCTCTTTCGACTTTTGCAAAGGTGTCAGTTACTTCCTTTACCGATCGGCCCATGATGTCAATGTCGTCGGCATAAGCCAGTAACATATGGCTGTTCGTGTATATCGTTCCATTTCTTTTAACCTTCGCGTCTCGTACGACCTTTTCCAGCAGGATGTTGAATAGATCACACGACAGGCCGTCTCCTTGTCTGAAACCTCTTTTGGTAATAAACTCTTCGGAGAGGTTCTTTCCTATTCTAACTGAGGATCTCGTCTCAGCTAATGTCATTCTACAAAGCCGAATGAGCTTTGCAGGAATATCAAAATCAGACATGGCTTGGAACACCTTTGAACGTATAGGGCTGTCGAATGCTGCTTTATAATCGACGAAAAGATGGAAGGTGTCGATCTGCATTTCTTGGGTCTTTTCCAGGATTTGTCTCAAGGTAAATATCTGGTCAATGGTGGATTTGC
This sequence comes from Musca autumnalis, assembly GCF_047663935.1. Lineage (NCBI taxonomy): Eukaryota > Metazoa > Arthropoda > Insecta > Diptera > Muscidae > Musca > Musca autumnalis. The sequence continues at coordinate 18,286,750 of NW_027411977.1, read as the reverse complement.
CAGGTCTAAAGCCGCACTAATAGGGTCCGATAATTTCATTGACCATAGGCTTTAGTCTCTCACACAATATGCCAGATACTATCTTATATGGAATAGGGAGCAGACTTATGCCCCTGTAATTGGAGCACACAGTCTTATCACCCTTTTTGTGGACTGGACATAGGATGCTCACGTTCCAATCGTCGGGTATGCGTTCTTCCTGCCAGATGGTGCTAACTAGCTGATGCATACACCTTATCAGCGTGTCGCCTCCGGTTTTGAACAGCTCGGCTGGTAGGCCATCTGCTCCTGCCGCCTTATTATTCTTTAGCCGGTTTATTTGCTGTCCTTACCTCATCTTGGCTGGGCGGTATACATTCAATACCATCTTCCAGGATTGGATCTGTGGTATCTTCGCCGTCTTCACTGCTATCGGATACCAACAGTTTGGATAAATGTTCTTTGCATATCCTGAGCACACTATCTGTATCAGTTACCAAATTACCTTGTTGGTCTCTACAGGAGGATATGCCTGTACCAAAGCCATCAGTTTGATGTTTCACTCTTTGGTAGAATTTTCGGACTTCGTTCTGTCTCCTGTACATCTCTATTTGTTCACACTCCCTCTTTTCCATCTCTCTCTTTTTCCTGCGGAAAAGACGTTTCTCCTCTCTCCTTTTCTCCCGATACCTCGCTCGTGCGCTACGCGTTGCTACTGATTGTAAAGTAACCCTATATGCCCCATTTTTCTCTTCGGTGGCAGCACGACACTCCTGATCATACCATGGATTCCTTGGTGGAGATCTCTGGTATCCAAGTATGGATTTTGCGGCTGTTTGCATGCAGTGGGCAATACTTTGCCATTACGCTGATATGTTATCGGGATGAGGAGTGCTTTGATTAAGCAATTGGGCTAGTTGAGTGGAATATGCTGTGGCTATATGTTGTGATTGCAGCTTACCGATGTCTAACTTTAGTGTTGTGTCTGTTCGCACTTTGTTTTGCTAAGTTTAACCGGGTGCGTACCTTTGTTGCAACAAGGTAGTGGTCCGAGTCTATGTTTGCTCCTCGGAACGAACGCACATCCAACACTCTCGATGAATGTCTTCCATCTATCACAACGTGATCAATTTGATTTCTTGTTTTCTGATCTGGAGACAGCCAGGTGCCCTTATGGATATCGAGATGCTTAAATCTGGTACTGCTAACTACCATGTTTTTGCCGCTGCGAAGTCTATCAGCCTCATTCCATTGTCAGATGTTTCACTGTGGAGACTGAATTTCCCGACTGTTGGGCCAAAGATATTCTCCTTTCCAATTTTGGCATTAAAATCGCCGAGAATGATTTTAATGTCATGGGCAGGGCAACGGTCATATGTTTCTTCTAAGCGCTCGTAAAATATATCTTTGGTCTGTTCGTCCTTTTCTTCAGTGGGAGCATGAGCGCAAATAAAGCTGATGTTGAAGAATTTAGCTTTTATTCGAATTGCAGCAAGTCTTTCATTCACTGGGGTGAAGCTGGATACCAGATGTTTTAACCTCTGACCAACTACAAAACCAAACTCATGCTTTGTGTCATGGCAGCTATAATACAGTACGTCACCTTAAGGTGTTGTTGTGACATCTTTCCCAGTCCATCGTATTTCCTGTATGGCAGTAATGTCAGCCTTGTACTTTTCAAGTACATCTGCCAGCGCGTAAACTGCACCTTCTCTATAAAGAGTGCGAACATTCCAGGTGCAGATTCGCAGGTCATGGTCCTTAAAACGTTTGCGGGCGTCGTCAACTTTAGAGGGGTTTGTTTTTCTTTTCTTTCGTTTTTTCATAGTAGGCTCCTTTTTTGTAGGGGTTGGGGGGGGGGGAGGGTTACTAGCCCGGCGCCCAAACCCAAGTTTTTAACGTTCTTATGGGTGAACGCGCGGCACATGTTAGCTCACTACCGGTCAGGACCGTTCCTTGGTATCTTTCATCCCCTACGTTGTCTTCTAAGTATCCTTTAAAAAATCTTTTAAAATCCACGCTTGTTGTCCTCTAAGTATCATTTAAAAATTTTGTTGGCCTCTGAAGAACGTCTAAAAATCATTTAAAAATCCACGCTTATTGTTCTCTGAAGGACATCTAAAAACATTTAAAAATCCGTGCTATATGCAGAAAAGATCAGTATAACAAGGATTACCAGTTGTCAAAATCTTGACACGATCCGAGAGGTGTTCCTAAATAAAATTTAAGCCCAAAATGTACAATAAGGAGAATATTGGTTACCATTTTATTGAATTTCTCATGTAATTTTTTATGTTGTATAATGTAATCAAATTTCGTTTTTTAAACAAATATCCGTGGTGCAATGGTATGCACGCCCGCCTTGCACGCAGAAGGTCGGGGGTTCGATTCACCGGCCAAGCAACATCAAACATTTTTCAACGGTGACATAATACCACTCATTAATGTTGGCGACATTTCCTGAGTATTTAAGCCTTGAAAAACTTCTCCACAAGTGGTGTCTTAAGACACGCCGTTCGGACTCGGCGATAAACAGTAGGTCCCATATCATTGAGCTAAATATGAATCGGGGTGCACTCATTGATATGAGAGAAGTCTCCCTTGTCCCATATGGGATGTTGTGGAACAATGTTTTTTGTTGTTATCTTAGTTCGCCAAATCCAATATAGAAAAGCAAAAAACATCATCACATCATGTGTCACTACTTTTGGCAAACATAAACAAACAAACAAACACTACTAACAATACAAGTTCACGTTTACTTTAATTTTGTTGGAAATTAGGTGTGAATTTTTAAAATTCACCCACAAAAACAAATAAAGAACCCACTTTGGTAAAAGTTTCTAATTGTTTATACGAATTGTTAAAGTTTTTTTGGTTCAAATAAACTTAAAATTATTTTAATTATTATTTGTTTAATTCATGCGTTCTTTTGTTCAATTGTTTGTTTGCCGTTGCTATTTTTGGTTTTGACCCCCAATTTCTTGATTCGTATCGTTATCATTTGTTTATCGCTAATTTAATTAGTTTTATTTATAACAAAAAATTGGAAAAGGGAAAATTGCTATTATGTATGTTCTGCTGTAAAGGCTGGTATTCTATTATGGGGAATGGTAGTTTGTGGACCCTGAAGAATATTCTTAAGCAAACCACACTTGAATATGATCCCTGAAAAGATATTCCTAAAAAATCCACGCTTGTTTATGATCCCTGAAAAACATTACTAAAAAATCTACTCTTATTTGTGGCCCCTGAAAAAATATTCCTAAAAAATCTCCGCTTGTTTATCGTTCCTGAAAAAATATTCCTAAAAAATACACGCTTGTTTATGGTCCTTGAAAAAGTATTCCTAAAAATCCACGCTAATGTATGGTCCCTGAAAAATATTCTTAAAAATATCCACGCTTATATGTATTTTATATTATATAATATTCCTTAAAATTCCACGCTTGTTTATTGTCCCTAAATACGTATTCCTAAAAAATCCACTAATGTTTATGGTCCCTTAAAAAAATATTCCTAAAAATTCCACTCCTGTTTATGGTCCCTTAAAAAAATATTCCTAAAAATTCCACGCTTGTTTATGGTCCCTGAAAAAATATTCCTAAAAAGTCCACGCTTGTTTATGGTCCCTGAAAAAATATTCCTAAAAAATCCACGCTTGTTTATGGTCCCTGAAAAAAATATTCCTAAAAAATCCACGCTTTTTTATGGTGCCTGAAAAAATATTCCTAAAAAATCCACGCTTGTTTATGGTCCCTGAAAAAATATTCCTAAAAAATACACGCTTGTTTATGTTCCCTGAAAAAATATTCCTAAAAAATCCACGCTTGTTTATGGTCCCTGAAAAAATATTCCTAAAAAATCCACGCTTGTTTATGGTCCCTGAAAAAATATTCCTAAAAAATACACGCTTGTTTATGGTCCCTGAAAAAATATTCCTAAAAAATCCACGCTTGTTTATGGTCCCTGAAAAAATATTCCTAAAAAATCCACGCTTATTTATGGTCCCTGAAAAAATATTCCTAAAAAATCCACGTTTGTTTATGGTGCCTGAAAAATATTCCTAAAAAATCCACGCTTGTTTATGGTCCCTGAAAAAATGTTCATAAAAATCCACACTTGTTTATGGTGCCTAAAAAAATATTCCTAAAAAATCCACGCACGGTTATGGTCACTGAAAAAATATTCCTAAAAAATTCACGCTTGTTTATGGTCCCTGAAAAAATATTTAGCTAACAATCCACATTGATATTGGTCCCTGCAAAAATATTCTTAAAAAATCCATTGGTCTCGTGAATAATCTCTTGTTGTGTAGTTACTGCTTAAGACCGTTGGCAAAATAAATAATTTTCCCACAGTTGTTATAGAAAACAAAAGTAAGCGATTTAAAATGAAATTAATATCAGCGATAAAAGAAAATACCCAGAACACACACACACACCGCACACTCACACCCCCACTCATTAAAAACAATATTGAATATTTTTTTTTAGTTGGCAAAGAAAGCGAAAGGAAATTTCAAAACAAAAAAAAATAGCAAAGAACTACAAATTGAATCATTTTTTGGCAATATTTTCAATAAATGAAAGGAAACGAAAACATCGATTTGGCAGTCATTATTGGATGCGGCTATTGATTTCTCGCATTGTAAAAAAACACAACAAAACAACAAGAGCAACAGCAACAACGGCAATCAAACAACAAAAATATTACGTTTTGTTTTCACTTTGAAATTTTCATCTCAAGAGCCTAGTCCAACATTTAAATGCAGTTTCACACACACACTAAAATATACAAAAGGAAATAAAATCAAATAAAACTGTTTTGAATTGTCAAAAAAATTATAAGTGGTTGTTGAAAAGTTCCAAATAATGATGGTAATGATGATGATGAACTACTAACAGCAACAACAAGAACAACTATATTTTGTTGATTGATTTTATTTGCTGTATTGAGTAAAAATTTCAATTCTCATTAGACGAGAAATTATAAATTTTGACAATCTTCAAGAAAAATCTACATTTCGCAGCCAACTATAAATCTTTTACTGAGAGGTAGGGGAGGACCCGGCCAGCAGTCACCTGACTGCTGATGCCGCAAAAAATATTATGAATAAGAATGATGGCCCTCTGTTGAAAGATGAAATCAGTCAATTTTTGTGTTTTTTGTTTTCATCTTTATTTTCGAGTGACTTAGGAGAGAGACCTTTGCCAAAAGTTTTACCTCATAAATTAAAAGACGATGCAGTCTTTAAAGGAAGTGAAAAAAGATCGATACGAAATTTTTGACAGTTTAAATACGGTTTAGTAGAGAATGTGAGAAGGAAGGGTCCACCTTTAGAAGATTTTGATGTGTGGTGGGAATACATTTATGTTTCGGAAAAGTCTTTTTTGTGGAAAAAGAAAAAGTAAATGTTAGAACGAAATAGTAAATGGTAGTATGCTGCCAATGGGTGACGTAGGGGGTGGAAGATACCAAGGAACGGTCCTGACCGGTTTTAACATGGCAAAGCCGAGGATTTATCTTGGTCCCTCTTTCATCTCAAGTGGACACTGACCTCCCCATGGTGTCACCTGGGGAACTGCCTTTAACACCCGTTAAAGGTAGTGAGCTAACATGTGCCGCGCGTTCGCCCATAAGAACTTTAAAAACTTGGGTTTGGGCATCGGGTTAGTAACCCTCCACTAGAAAACAGCAGCATACTATGAAAAAAACGGAAGAAAAGAAAAACAAACCCCTTTAAAGTTGACGAACGCCGCAAAAGTTTTAAGGGCCATGATCTGCGAATCTGCACCTGGAATGTTCGCACTCTTTATAGAGAAGGTGCAGTCTTCGCATTGGCAGACGTACTTGAAAAGTACAAGGCCGATATTACCGCCATACAGGAAATACGATGGATTGGGAAAGGCGTCACAACAACACCTATAGATGACGTACTGTATTATAGCTGCCATGACGTAGAGCATGAGTTTGGTTGCGGATTCGTAGTTAGTCGGAGAATACAACATGTGGTATCCAGCTTCACCCCAGCGAATGAAAGACTTGCTGCAATTCGAATAAAAGCTAAATTCTTCAACATCAGCTTTATTTGCGCTCATGCTCCCACTGAAGAAAAGGACGAACAGACCAAAGATATATTTTACGAGCGCTTAGAAGAAACATATGACCGTTGCCCTGCCCATGATATTCAAATCATTCTAGGCGATTTTAATGCCAAAATTGGAACGGAGAATATTTTTGGCCCAACAGTCGGGAAATTCAGTCTCCACAGTGAAACATGTGACAATGGTGAGGCTGATAGACTTCGCAGCTGCAAAAAACATGGTAGTTAGCAGTACCAGATTTAATCATCTCGATATTCATAAGGGCACCTGGCTGTCTTCAGATCAAAGAACAAGTAATCAAATTGATCATGTTGTGATAGATGGAAGACATTCATCGAGCGTGTTGGATGTATGAACGTTCCGAGGCGCAAACATTAATTCGGACCACTACATTGTTGCAGCAAAAGTACGTACCCGTCTAAACGTTGCAAATAAAGCACGAACAGACACAACGCGGAAGTTGGACGTCGATAGGCTGCAAACACAACAGATAGCCATAGAAAATTCCACTCAACTAGCCCAACTGCTTAACGCGATCACTCCTTGTCCCGATAACATAACAACACAATGGTAAAATATTGCCCACTCCATGCAAACAGCCGCAAAATCCATACTTGGATTCCAGAGACCTCCTCAAAGGAATTCATGGTATGACCAGGAGTGTCGTGCTGCTACCGAAGAGAAAAATGCGGCATATAGAGCTACTTTACACAGAGGAGAGAAGAGAAACGTATTTTCCGTAAGAAAAAGAGTGAAATGGGAAAGCGGGAGTGTGAAAAAAATCGAGATGTACAGGAGCCAGAATGAAGTCCGAAAATTTTACCAAAGAGTGAAACATCAAACAGATGGCTTTGGTACAGGCACATCCTAATGTAGAGACCAGCAAGGTAATCTGGTAACAGATACAGATAGCGTGCTCAGGATATGGAAGGAACATTTCTCCAATCTGCTGGTATCCAATAGTAGCGAAGACGATGATACCACAGATCCAATCCCAGAAGATGGTATAGAATGTATACCGCCCGGCCAAGATGAGGTAAAACAGCAATCAACCGACTGAAGAATAATAAAGCAGCAGGAGCCGATGGCTTACCAGCCGAGCTGTTAAAACCGGATGCATACACCTTATCAGCGCATCGCCTCCGGTTTTAAACAGCTCGGCTGGTAAGCCATCGGCAGGAAGCACCATCTGGCAGGAAGAACGCGTACCTGACGATTGGAACCTGAGCATCCTATGTCCCGTCCACAAGAAAGGAGATAAGACTGTATGTTCCAACTATAGGGGCATAAATCTTCTCCCTATTTCCTATAAGATAGTGTCAGGGATATTGTGCGAACGACTAAAGCCAATGGTCAACGAAATAATTGGGACATACCAATGTGGCTTTAGACCTGGCAAGTCCACCATTGACCAGATATTTACCCTGCGGCAAATCCTAGAGAAGACCTAAGAGATGCAGATTGACACATATCACCTTTTTGTCGATTATAAAGCAGCATTCGACCGTCCCCTCCGATCAAAGGTATTCCATGCAATATCTGAATTTGGTATCCCCGCAAAGCTCATCCGGCTTTGTAAGATGACTTTAACTGATACTAGCTCCTCAGTTAAAATTGGAAAGAACCTCTCCGAAGAATTTTGTACCAAAAGAGGTTTCAGACAAGGAGGCAGCCTTTCGTGTGACCTATTCAACATTTTGCTGGAAAAGGTAATACGAGATGCAAATGTCAAAAGAAATGGCACAATTTACACCAATAGCCACATGTAACTTGCTTATCCTGATGACATAGACAACATGGGACGATCAGTAAAGGAAGTAACTGATACCTTTAGGAAGGTCGAAGCAGAATCTGCGAAAGTAGGTCTGGCGGTATACGGCGAAAAGACCAAACTGATGGTGTCGACGGGCAAAGCGTCCATAGAGCTCGGACCAACTGTGGAAGTTGGTACCTATAATTTTGAGGTAGTTAAAGACTTCGCCTACCTCGGCTCTGCCATAAACACAACAAACAACATCAGTTGTGAAATAAGAAGAAGAATTGTATTGGCCAACAGATGCTACTATGGTCAAAGTAAGCAATTTAAAAACAAAGCCACATCTCGTCAAACAAAAATAACACTATACAAAACGCTGATACTGCCCGTGCTAATGTATGGCTCCGAAGCATGGGTACTTGCGCAAGCAGATAAGGCAGTGCTTGGTGTGTTTGAGAGGAAAATTCTTCGAAAGATCTACGGACCAATCTGCGTTGACGGTGAATATTGACATCGTATGAACCACGAGCTATATCAGCTATACAAAGACATGAATATAGTTAAACGTATCGAGAAGCAACGATTGCGTTGGCTAGGCCATATGATGAGAATGAGCAATGATGAACCAGTTAAAAAGGCGTATGAATACATGCCACATGGCGGTGCACGCAGAATCGGCAGGCCTAAGCTTCGATGTTGCATACAAGTGGATGAAGAAATGAAAAGGCGCGGTATTCCAAAAAGCGAAGCGAAAAATAGAGAGGAATTGTAGATCTTTTCTTAGTTCAGTCTATGGAACAAATGTTCTGTAATGGGTCAGCTAAGTAAGTAAGTATGATTGAAATTCTCTAAAATTAAGTGTTTTAGGAGGAATCCCATAAGGTCGACCATTAAAATTAATTTACGTGGAAGCTGTGTTGGCATAAATGTAGAAAAATAGATAAAAATGGGTTGAAGCTAACAAGTTTTTTATGCTCCCTTCCGATTTCTGCCTTAACCTTACATTTTATAGACATATGACCAAAGAAAGACTCAAAGAATACTTCATGGGCAATATGGTACTGGTGTATCATTTTTAATTAAAAATGTTGTACTTAATTTTCTGAATTTAAATATATTACAATTTTACTTTTCAATTTACAAAGTTTGAGCTAAATCGATTTCTCTCTTAAAGGGATATTTTACACATTAGCCAGTTTAGGCGGTGCCGGTAGGATTTTCTGGACCTTTTTGGGTCATTATCTCAGGAAGTATGGACTTGCCCACGAAAAAAAAATTACAACGTCGTAACAGGGGCCGCAAGTGCAACCTGCTGCATCACAAATTAATAAGATCGGAGAGGAGTTGTTAAACTATACTTTTTCCAAATTTTGTGTGGGAGGTACCCAAATGAGTGGACCGATATAGTCCATATTAGAACCCGATCTATGCCTGAAAGTAATATTACCAATAGCAAAGTTTGGCTCAATTCGGTTACTCCCTCCTAGAGTTATCATGGCCACAATCTTGGCGAAAAATTTTGAACCTTTGTGGGGGAGGTACCGAAATGAGTGGATCTTCGAACTTAAACTAAGTTTGGACAAAATATTGAAAGACCCAAAATTTGAACCAAATATGTTGATCCGCTCCAACTACGACACATGGTATTATATTTTTTCGGAAAATGTTTGAACTTTTGTGGGGGAGGCACCTGAAGGAGTGGACCGATATGGCCATCTTCGAACTTAAATCAAATCTGGACAAAATATTTCGATACCCAAAATTTGAACCGAATCGATTGATCCGTTCGAGAGTTGTCGTTGGGGTCTGTACTTTCAAAAAACCCTGTTTACAGTGTAATACTAATTACATGGCTGAAATATTCAGGAAATGTCACAAACATCACTGAGGGGTATTTTGCCACTATTGAAAATTTGATGCTGCCTGGACAGGGAATCGAACCCACGACCTCCAGCGTGCAAGGCAGTGGTGCAAACCATTGCACCACAGTGGCAGCCAATAATAATTAAATTGATACCTTCGCCGGTCTCCAATATGTGACACCTTTTAGCTGTAATATTCTATCTAAAATTACAAACACAGATTGTGCAGTGTAAAAATGCATTCCAAGGCGTTTTTACAAAATGTTTATCGCCCCCCTCCCAATTCATAGGCAAGGTCAGTTACAAATGCTTACAAATTCCAACAATTACAATATTCAAAGTGTAATTAATAGTTTGGAAATTAAATAATTGAACGTTTTCTTGGATTATCATCATCAATGACGGCGGGGAGACGCCAATGTCAATGAAAATGACACCAACACCAACCTGACTACCTGTTAATACCACCACAACGGCAATTGTTGTCACTATCATTTACACGTTATTGTCATTAACCGAAAACAAAAATCTGATTTGAAATTTTGATTAGCTGCCTCCGTGGATGCGCGAGGGTGGAGGTGGCCGATTGCAGCATGAGGAAGTAATGAGTTGAAGATAATTAAAATTGAATTGAAATAAGCCGCATGCTAAGGTCGAGGTCTTTGGTGGCAGCAACGTGGGCTACGTGTTATTGTTGGTGACCCACTAAAGACGTGTCCAAATTTGGAATTACCATTTAGTAGATTCTTGCTGTGTTGCTTTATTTTTGGGGAGATTACATAGTTGTAGTTGTTGGTATTTCCAATATTTAATTGAACATTTTGTAAATTTAATTGAATTACAGTTATAAGGCAAATGATTAATTGCTGTCTGTCTGCCTTTGCATACATATAAGGAAGGTGAATTGATAATGTGGTGGATTTAAATGAAGCCATGGCCAAAAATTGGACTTTAAACAAAAAGAGAAGGTAAGTTGGAGCTTCGATCAGTGAAACGTAAAACGATTTTTAAGCAATTCCTGGGCTTTGTTAAGAGTTGCAAAAAAAACTTGCCTCTCCTATTAACTTCTTCTTCTTCTTCTTTAGTATTTTCTCTTAAAAAAAATCTTGGAAAAATATTGTTGGGGAAAAATTATTAATTGTCTAGTTGACAATGAGCCATGAAACCGCAATAAAATAAACAATAGCGTTACTGTTCTAAATGCATTCGATAAAATGTTTGTTGTTTTTATTCAATCTCAGGGTGGGATTTTTTTGCAAAGAGAATCTTGTTAATAAAAATGATTTTACGCACCCCCATTGTTTATAAAAAAATTCAAACACCCATACAAAAAATTAAAACAAAAAAATTGCTACGCAAAAATAATATTCCCAGAATTTGCAGGAGGAAACAGCCATAGATAAAGTGAATAAGTCAGCCACCCAGCCAGTCAGAGGATGAACCAGCAAAAAAAAAACAACAAAACAAAAAAAATCAAATCGATGCTTTATTATAAACAAATTGCTGGGGAAAATTGCAAAAATAATAGATTTATGAAAACGCAACAACAACAATAACAATGACCACAGTAACGTTTCGGCGACGAAAACGTCAACGACGCTTAGAGTAAATATGGCTAAAAATATTCACATGCAAGAAAAAAAGGCAACAACAACAACCAACCAAAGAAATGAACAGAACAGAGATCATACAGATGGACGGACAGACAGACATACGGACACACTCACACCACAGCTGTGTCTACAAAACGCCTCATAGACAGGGCATTGCCAAAAAAATATTTAACTGAAAATTTGTTAACAAAAAAAATAAGAAGAAGCAGCAGCAACAGCGGCACTACAAGTAAAAACAACTGATTATAAAAATATTAAACAACAAAAAAAGCAACAAAAAAAAAACGGTCACAATAAACAAAACAGAAAATATGGGGTAAATATTTAATATTTGGAGCTTCAATTTTTACACAAAACGCCAAAATTTCTTTTGAAGAAATTTTTTTTTGCAAATATTTACAAAAAAATTTTAACACAAAAATTAGGAAATTTCAGGCTAAATGATTATATCTCTTCTGAAGAATAAAATTTATCTGACAGGGCCATTAATCAGCAGTTGGTTCTACGCTCCGCACTGCAGGTTTCTATAGCTAAAAAAAAGATTCTAATTTTCAAACATATTTCTTAAAGGGTCGATAGATACCAATCAACGTTCCTTAACGGATTTAACATGGCAAAGCAGCCCAGGACTTTCTTGGACCCTCTTTAATATCAAGAGGATACTGTTGTTGTTGTATCGGTGTTTTTATGATATGTTTGTAAGTTCCTTTCCCACTTAATCTGGCTCTGGGTCTATGTCCAGCTCTAGGAATATGGCTGTTTTGATGGCATATAACCACAGATCTACTGGATTTAGTTGAGTAGTTTGGGCAGGGCAGTTGAACAGATGAAGGGTGTCGTGCGGGCCTACGCCGCACAGTCGTTCAGACTAGTTTTTTCCTGGTCAAAACTCTGTAACTTTTGAACGGATAGAGTGATTTTCATATTTTTTATACCCTCAGCATTTATGTTAACATACACTTTCATGCGGACAAAATGCGCTTTATCGAAATAATCGCTTTAGACGACAATTTGGAGTCGATTTACCTATGTCCATCCGTCTGTCTGTTTGGCTGGAGCGCACTATAACTCTTGAACGGATTAACCGATTTGATCCAAAATTTGGCTTTCGTAATAAACTTAGTTTAAGTTCAAAAATGAGCCATATCGGTTCACTCCTTCAGGCAATTCCCCCATAAAAGTTCAAAAATGTTCGGAAAAAATGTGGGCACGATAACTCTTGAACTGAGTAACCGATTTATCCTATACTTTGCACATCGTAAAATTCCTATCAAACATTGACAAGGTTCCAATACAGACTCTATCGGTCCACTCCTTCGGGCACCTCCCACACAAAATGTCGGAAAAGTTCAGTTTAGGACCTGGTCTCGAATCGCTTTGATTTTTGTTTACGCAAGTTGTATTCGCTGTCCTCTATACAATGCTGTAAGTTTCATTAGGGGCAAGTCCATACCTCCTGAGAAAATAGCCTGAAAGTTACAAAAAACCCTATGTAGTGGTTGGAGCTCAAGATAACTCTCGAACTGATTTGCCGATTCGGTCCAAAATTTGGTTTTCGTAATATTTTGTCCAAACTTAGTTCAAGTTCAAAGATGGATTATATCGGTCCACGCCTTCCGGTACCTCCCCCACAAAAGTTCGAAAATGTTCGGAAAATTTGTGCGTACGATAACTCTTGAAGGGAGTAACCGATTACGTCCATACTTTCGTGAAATTTCTACCAGACTTAGATAAGGTTCCAATATGGACTCAATCGATTCACTCCTTCGGTTGCCTCCCTCACAAAATTTCGGAAAAGTTCAGTTTAGGACCTGCTCTCGAATCCCTTTGTAACAACTTATATTTACTGCTCCCCATACGACGGTACAAGTTCCATAAGGGGCAAGTCCATATCATACTTCCAGAGAAAGTAGCCTAAAAGTTGCCAAAAACCCATATGACACCGTGTGTAGTGGATGGAGTGCAAGCTAACTCGCGAAAGGATCTGCGATTCGGTCTAAAATATTGCCTTCGGAATATTTAGTAAAAACTTTGTTTAAGTTCAAAGATAAGCCATATCGGTCCACTCCTTCAGGTACCTCTCCCACAAAAGTTCAATAATGTTCGAAAAAACTGTGCGCGCTCGATAACTCTTGAAAGGAGTTGCCGATTGGGTCCATACATTACATATCCTGATATTTCTTTCAGATATAAATTAGTTTCGAATATGAACTACTTCCTGAGAAAATGACCTGAAAGCTGTAAACCCGCTATGGCCTCATGCGTTGTGGATGGAGCACGCGGTAACTCTCGAACGTATAAACCGATTCGATACAAAATTTGGCAATCGTAATATTTTGCCCATAGTTAAATATAGTTCTAAGATGGGCCTTATCGGTCCACTCCCTCGGGTACCTCCCCCACAAAAGTTCAAATTTGTTCGCAAAAATTATGTGCGTGATAACTCTCGAAGGCAGTAACCAATATGGTTCATACTTTGTACATCGTAATATTTCTACCAGACATAGATCAAATTTGAATATGGACTCTATATGTCAACTCCTTCGGGTAACTTCCACACAAAATGGCGGAAAAATGCAGTTTAGGACTTCCTCTCGAATCGTTTTGATTTTTCTTGCAACAGGTCGCACTCAAGGCCCCTATTACGATGGTACAAGTTTTTTGAGGGAAAAGTCCATACTTCTTGAGAAATGACCCGAAAGCTGTAAAAACCCCTACGGACAGCAAGTATAGTAGCTGGTGCGCACAACAACTCTCGAACCGAATACTGCGTTGGTCCACACTTTGCATATCGTATGTCCTCGAAAATTAGATAAAATTCGAAGGTGGTGCTTATAGGTCCAATTCTTACGCGCGATATCTCATAAACGGAGCCACCGATTTTGTCCAAACTTTGAATCTCGAAAAATTGTGTCCAAACTTAGTTTATATTCAAAATTGGGCCCTATCGGTCCACTCCTTGGGGTAACACCCACACAAATGTTCAACATTTTTGTTTGAGTGCGATGAAGGGCCTGTTCTAGGGTCCCTTCGAAATTTTTTCCGAAGGTACACCTAGTGTACTTCTTTATAGCGATAACGTGTTTTTCGTGGGCAAGTCCATGTTTCCTGATATAATTATCCAAAGGTCTATATTAAATGGTGACCAATTGAATGACTGGCGGGTACGATATCTATCGAGAGGAACGACTCCCAAAATAAGACCCACTTCCAAAAAAGTACTATGTCGGTCAATTCCTTTATGTACACCCCTGCAAAACTTTTGACCTTTAATTAAAATCCATATTTTTGTCGGCAAGCTCATACGCCCAAAATTCTAAAACCCATACTTTTTTTAAAGTAGTTTTTCAGTTCACACAGGCTGAGGAGACAGAGATATGTCGGCAAAGCCGACTGATAATATTTTACTTGTTTTAAATAATTTTTCGTTAAAGTCGAGCTCAATGACCAATGATTTTTTGCAAGTGAAAAAGGAAAGCTGACTATTCGAACCCACACAACCACCATTATGTGACATGTTTCGCTGTTGGTAGCAGCTCATCAGACATATCGGCTGTGGATTGGCTTCTCTGACATCAAACTTTTCATTTCTCAAATGCAACCAACAACGAAGTATGTCACATATGATGGTTGTGTGGGTCGAATCGTCGGCTTTACTAACGAGAAATTAATTAACAAATATATGACTTGTTCTCTTCAAAAGATGAATAGGTAGGTATCTGCAAAAGCAATTAATCATCAATTTGGTTTGAGACTCACTCCCAGCAATTTGGTCACCGTAGAATTTAGGGCTATTGGTAAAAGTGTAGTAGGTACCTGAAGGAATGCTTCAACGTAGCCCATTTTGAAATTAGATGTAATTTTGGGTCTCATTCACTTCTTATTTATAAGGGCCCGCCAGAAATTTTAGATGGTCACCTTAGGATTTAGAACTATTGAACCATTCGGTTAAGTTTAAGGATGCGCAGCCATCTAATAGAATAGTGACCGTTGACCATTGTCTTCACCCCAGGCAGGTTAGAGGTGATGAAGATGATGTGAAGTTAGGGGTATGTGGTAAAGATGATGAAAGAGTGTAAATTGTTAAAGATGATGTATAGATGTGAAGATAATGATGATCGATCACAGTTGCAGATGAGGTAAAGATGTAGGGTTGATGGTGTGGTACGATGATGATGGGGTTGATGAAGTGGAGATGAAGATGTATGTCGTTGGTCAATTGCTTTACAGAAGAGAATTATGTTAGTTAGGGACCTTTGCCAAGCCACGATATTGCGTATGTCATGCAGAGCCTTCCTGCAATCAAGGATAGCTCCAGAGTTAATGGTCCATGACTTGAGGGCCGCTTGAGTATCGACGTATATAGTCACCGGCCCTACAAGACTACCTTCAAGCCTTTCCACAAGTTCTGCTGCTTTCCTGATAGCAAGAATCTCCGCCTAAAAAACGCTGCAGCTATCGTCAAGCTTGTATAAGTATTTAATTAGTGGGTTCTAGCAGTCGACGCCAGCACCAGTGTTGTGCAAGAACAGCATTTGGACTCGGTGAGTCAGGATCGTGGCGAAGTTTACACTACGGACATTCGAAAATTTTAAAACTAATTTATAGTCGACTTGAGTTAAATGACATCTCTTGTGTAAGGGATTCGTTCAAGTTTGACTCCTTATCCGTTATAATTCCAAGCAGTGAAGCATAGGCTGAGGACATATATTATCTGGACGGTCTGGCAATACACACAGACAGATTGGACCAGTATCCAGTTGCCCACGATAATAGGATGACCTTCCGTAAAACTTTCAAAAGAAATGTTGAACTTTGTGAGGGAGACACCATAGGAGTGGACCAATCGACAAAATATTACGAGGTCCAAAATTTGAACCAAGTCGGTTGCTCTGTTTATCAGATATCTTATCGAATATTTTTGAACTTTAAAGGGGGAGGTTACCGAAAGGAGAGAACCATCTTCGAACTTTGTCTAAGATTTGTAGAAATATTGCGATCTACAAAGTTCGGAACGGACCAAGTGGATGACAAGATCGAAAAACGCAGTACATATTTCAAATTTGAGAAATAAAGCAACAAATAGAGAGGAACGCAAATCGTTTCTTAGTTCGCCTTATAGGACAAATGTTCTGCAGAGGGTCAACTAAGTAGGTAGACGAAGTCTTTTAACTACCTTAAAATTATATGAATCAACTTCCACATATTTTGCGTCAATACCATCAGCTTGGTGTTGTCGCTATTTACTGCCAGACCCACTTTAGCAGATTCTCCTTCAACCTTCTTAAAGGTATCAGTTACTTATTTTACTGATCGGTCCATGATGTCCATGTCGTCGGCATAAGCGAGTAACATGTGGCTATTGGAATATATTTGCCATTTCTTTTGACGCTTACATCTCGTATAACATGCTGACTTCTTGTCTGAAACCTCTTTTGGTACTGAACTGTTCAGAGACTTCTTTTCTATATTTACTGATGATCGGATACCAATTAAAGTCATATTACAAAGCCGAATGAGCTTTGCTGGGATACCAAATTCAAACATGGCTTGGACTACTCTTGAACTTAAGAGGCTACCGCAGGCTGCTCTATTATCGACAAAAAGCGGCGATCTGCATCTCTTGGGTCTTCAACAGGATTTGCCGAAGGGTTATTATTTGGCCAATGGTGGATTTGCCATTGGTATGGTCCAATTATTTCGTTAACCATAGGCTTTAGTCGTTCGCACAATATACCTGACACTATCTTGTATGCAATATGGAGAAGACTTATGTCCCTATAGTTAGAACATACAGTCTTATCTGCTTTCTTTTGGGCGGGGCACAGGATGTTCAGGTTCCAATAGTCGTGTACGCGTTTTTCCTGCCAGGTGGTGTTAGCGAGCAGATGCATACACCTTATACACAGCGTCGCCTCCACTTTAAACAGCTCGGCTGGTAAGTCATCGGCTCCTGCTGCCTTTTTATTGTTCAGCCGGTTTATTACTGTCTTTACCTCATTTTAGCGGGGCGGTATAAATCCAATACCATCTTCAGGGATTGGATCTGTGGTATCTTTATCGTCTTCGCTACTGTTGGATACCAATAGTTTGGAAAATGGTATTTCCATATCCTGAGCACACTATTTGTATGTGTTACGAAATTACCTTGTTGGTCTCTACAGTAGGATGTGCCTGTACCAAAGACTTCAGTTTGTTGTTTTACACTTTGGCAGAATTTTCGGACTTCATTCTGGCTCCTGCACAACTTTTTTCTGCGGAAGAGGCGTTTCTCCTCCCTATACCTCTATCGTGCGATACGCGTTGCAGCTGATTGTAGAGTAGCCCTATATGCCGCATTTTTCTCTTCGGTGGCAGCACGACACTCCTGGTCATACAGTGGATTCCTTGGTGGAGGTCTCTGGTTTCCAGGTATGGATTTTTCGGCTGTTTGCATGGATTGAGCAATACTTTGGACTGTGCTGATATGTTGTCAGAACGAGAAGTGGTTCGTTAAGCAATTGGGCCAATTGAATGGAATATCCTGTGTTTATCTATTGTGTTGCAGCATCTTCTTCTTTTTCGCATGGGCCCTCTAGAGGTTTCTAAAATACTGTCTGAACATGAAGTGCTCTCTCCCAGCGACGTGGAGCTTGCCGCAGTTACAGGAGGATTTGACATATGCCTGTGACCTCCTAGGAGAATTAAATTTCTTTCGGGATTTCTTCTTCTAAGGAAGAGTTTAGAGTGCCTGACAATTAACAACGTCTAAGCACTAGCGTAAATTTTTAGGAAGTCTGTGGGCGCCAAGGTTGAGCTATATGGGCTCATCCGCTGCCATCCCTACTGCCTTGCCCGCCATAATAACGCATATATCTTTAGACCCTATTCCCCAAGTACTTCGAGTTGGCTCTTACAGATATATTGGTAGTGCTGAAGTTATTTATCCCATGAAGCTTGTTAGGGTTATACCTCCTATGATCGGTCGTGATTGCAGCATACCAATGTCGAACTTCCGTAATGTGTCTGTTCGTACTTTATTTGTTACGTTTAATCGGGTACGTACCTTTGCTGCAACAAGGTCGTGGTCCGAGTCTATGTTTGCTCCTTGGAACGATCGTACATCCAACACGCTCGATGAATGTCTTCCATCTTTCACAACGTGATCAATTTGATTTCTTGTTTTCTGGTCTGGAGAGAGCCAGGTCTGTTCGTCCTTGTCCTCGGTTGGAGCACGAGCGCAGATAAAGCTAATGTTGAAGAATTATACTTTTATCCGTATTGTAGCAAGTTTTTATTCACTGGGGTGAAGCTGGACACCTAATATTTTAAGCTCCGACCAACTACAAATCCGCAAACACATGTACATGTACTGCTGGTCAAATACCCGAAGTAAGACCAAACTTCCGAGCAGAGGCGACGGTATTAGCAAATGAGCATGATGAGCTTCATCGAGCCAACCCCAATGACCCCAGAGCCAGGGAGCTGTCACTGGAAGTTAACAGGCTGGTCGGCGAACATAAGCGGAACAAGTGGTTAAAACATCTGCAGAGTTGGAACATTGGAGCCGGTATAAGTGAATTGTGGGCAACTGTTAAGTCACTCTCGAACCCTGGAAGGATGGAAGATAGGACCTCAGTCACATTTAGCGAAGTTACGTTGACTGACCCGAAGAGGTGCTTAAGTTATTTCAATCGACAGTTTGTCGAGCATTCCGAGAGAGACAGGGCGAAGAGAAGAGTATTACGTCGCATCAAATCTCTTCCCGCCGAGGAGGAACCACCACAGTTTACAATGGATGATGTTGCCAATGTCATCAGGAACGCTAAATCATCCAAAGCGTTGGGCCCTGATGGAATCTCCATGGTAATGCTGAAGCAGCTGAATGAGCCGGTAGTGAAGTATCTCACTAAAGTTCTCAACTTGTCGCTAGCCGCCCTCGTTGTTCCCGAAGTCTGGAAAATGGGCAGGGTGGTCCCACTACGGAAGCCCGGCAAGGATGCCAGCATAAGTGAATCGTACAGGCCGATTTCGCTTTTGTCGCCCGTAGCAAAGACCCTTGAGGCCTTAGTCCTCCCCAGTATCAGAAATAGCTATCAAGTTGCCGATCATCAGCATGGATTCCGTAAGCAGCACAGCACGACAACTGCGCTGCACGCCATTACCACACATATTTGTCAAGGACTCAACCAGAGACGGCCGTGCGATAGAACAGTGATGGTGGCGATTGACTTATCAAAAGCCTTTGATACAGTCAGGCACTCCACGTTGTTCGAGGACATTGAGCAAACAACCCTCCGGCCAATCTTGAAACTTTGGATAGTCAAATGTTGACGCCAGTCATACGCGGAATTCAGGAACAAAACGTCCAAACCCTGTAGAGTGAAACAGGGAATTCCCCAAGGTGGGGTAATATCTCCGGAACTGTTTAACCTCTACCTCTCCTGTATTCCGCCCCCTCCAGACGGCATCGAGATCGTAACGTATGCGGATGATTGCACGATCCTGGCGTCGGGTACATATCCTGATGACATCTGTGAGAGACTGAACAGCTATTTAACCGATCTTACCACCTTTTTCCATTCGAGGAATATGCAGATTTCCGCCACAAAATCAACAGCCAATCTGTTCACCACATGGACAGCGCAGTTTGGAAGAGAATTGGTAATGTCGTGGTCCACGGTAACAGAATTCCGACCACAAACTGCCCCAAAATAGGGGTCACATTCGACACTACATTCAAATCGTGCTCGCACGCCACAGCTATCTGCGACAAACTGAAATGTAGAAACAAGGTCCTCAAGTCCCTAGCCCGGCAACACTTGGAGTGCAGATAAAGAAACCTTGTTGACCACATATAACGCAATAGGTCGGTTTGTGGCAAGCTATGCGGCGCCAGTTTGGTCCCCGAGATTATGTGATACGAATTGGAAAAAGATTCAAACTTGCCAGAATGCCGCCCTGAGAACAGCAACAGGGTGCCTCCTCAAATCTTCAGTGCATTATCTACATGAGGAGGCAAAGATTCTTCCAGTAAAGCAACACAATGAGATGCTTTCGTTGCAGTACCTGCTTGGATGTTACTGTGTGAGCCATCCCAATCACCATCTTGTGGGTAGGCCCGACACATGCAGGCATATCAGGAAGGATATTCATGCTCTAGAGAGGGAGATCCAACAATATAGGAGGGAACCCCTAGATCAACAGGCATATCAAGCCGGTTTAAATAGTGTTCACACGGATGCAGTTGCTAAGGCCATAAGCAAATATAGTGCGAATAAAGTCCTCGGAGTATATCCCCCATCGATCGCAACTGAGGAGCGTCAGCTGCCACGACAAACTAGAGTAGTTTTGACTCAACTACGCTCGGGATATTGCAGTCGCCTAAATTCTTATTGGACAGAAATCTACCACGCCGTGGAAGACATCTGCCCAGTATGCGGTATGGGCCCGCACGACACAAAACAGCTTCCAGTGGATCTCCATGGTAATGCTAAAGCAGCTGGATGAGCCGGGAGTGGAGTATCTCACTAAAGTTTTCAACTTGTCGCTAGCCGCCCTCATTGTTCCCGAAGTCTGGAAAATGGACAGGGTGGTCCCACTACGGAAGCCCGGCAAGGATGTCAGCAAAAGTGAATCGTACAGGCCGATTTCGCTTTTGTCGCCCGTAGCAAAGACCCTTGAGGCCCTAGTCCTCCCCAGTATCAGAAATAGCTATCAAGTTGCCGATCATCAGCATGGATTCCGTAAGCAGCACAGCACGACAACTGCTCTGCACGCCATTACCACACATATTTGTCAAGGACTCAACCAGTGACGGCCGTGTGATAGAACAGTGATGGTGGCTATAGCAACTGAGGAGCGTCAGCTGCCACGACAAACAAGAGTAGTTTTGGCTCAACTACGCTCGGGATATTGCAGTCGCCTAAATTCTTATTGGGCGGAAATCTACCGCGCCGAGACATCTGCCCAGTATGCGGCATGGGCCCGCACGACACAAAACACCTTCCAGTGGATCTGTGGTTACAACCCATCGAAGCAGCCACTTTCCTGGAACTGTAGATAGACCCAGAGCCAGATTGACTGTTACAACAATAACAAGAACTACAAATCCGCAACCAAACTTATGCTTTATGTAATGCAGCTATAGTACAGTGCGTCACATTTAGGTGTTGTTGAGACGCCGTTGCCAATTCATCGTATTTCCTGTATTTTCAGTAATATCGGCCTTGTATTTTTCAAGTACATCGGCCAATGGGTAAACTGCATCTTCTCTATGAAGAGTGCAAACATTCCAGATGCAGATTCGCAGATCATTGTCCTTAAAACGTTTGCGGGGGTTGTCATTTTTAGAGGAGTTCATTTCTATTTTTTTATTTTTTCGAGAATTGTCTGGAATACAAAAATGAACACGATCTGGGAAATGGCCTTTAACCGGAGATGTCCTATGGAATGGAACGAATTTGATCTAAGTTTGGAACAAAGTGCAATGGCTTTTAGGCCTTCCTTAGGAGAATAAACTTTTCCCAGGAAAATTATATTTTCCATTTTATTTTCTATAGCTCCATAATGCAACGCCATGTCGACCATCATTCTCAAAAGTAGTTTTCCCTTTCTTTTCAAACACCACGAATGAAGGAGCACCAACTACTCTTGACGTAAAACCATCATTACAACTGTAACAAACGAGGGCACGAACGTCCGACTAGCCAAGCAAGAAGCAACTAAACAATAATGTCAAAACCATAAATCCTTATCTAAACTATTAAAACAACAAATAATTTTATTTACATTATTTATACGATAATTACGGGCTACGCAGAAGAAGATACCAGCTGCCGGGTACACTAGAGTGACCCAAAAAAAACAACATTTTTTTTTTTGGATTTCCTACCCCCTAATTTTTTCCATTTAATCCAAAAACCTTATATACTAAATTTTGTTGGCGACCGGTTATCGTTACCCCGTGCTAACCTAGCGATCTTTATTTACATAGTAATTTGTATGGGATCAATGGTGCATTTTCACGAAAATTTTCTAAATGCCACAAATAGGGTCCGATCGATAAAAAAACTTTACCAGTTCAATATTGTGGAAAAAAAACGACTTCTACCAAAAATTTTGAAAATCGAATCAGATTTCGATATATGTAGCTATATTGGGCCCAAAATATCCAAAATCGGCTAAACATGTATATTGGAGTTATAACAAAATCCGATCCGATTTTCAAAAATTTTTTTAAAATCGAACTGGTAAACTTTTTTCCATTGATAGGACCAAAATTGTGGTGTTGAAAATGCGACTTTGGCCCCATACAGATTACTATAAAAAAGATCGCTAGGTTGGCACCGGTTAACGTTAACCGAACGCCATAACATTTCACATATAAAGTTTTTGAACTCAGGGGGTAGGAAATCCAAAAAAAAAAAAATAAATTCTGTTTTTTGGGTCACACTTTTCCACCATCAACTTCCCTTCGCTTCGCTCCTCCTCTTCCTTAACGATTTAAATCATTAATTAATGCGATTTCATCACAATAATTTTTCAAAATTTTAAACATTTTGTTTTTGGCAAAATAATTGTAAACATTTAATTTTAGACAAATAACAACAACAACAAACGGAACGGTATAATTATCCAAATCATTACCTTAAGCTGATGACGTAGACCACTCATTGGGCTCATTCAAAACTCAACACTTACACGAGGAACACAATTTGTTTGATTTGTTTTTATTTAGAAATTTTTATTTACACTCTTTTTATAAAAAAGTTTCGTTTTTTTGTTTGAACAAAGATAACAAAAATATTACAAAATATTTGTTAAATAATTTTCACAACCGCGAAGACACACAATAACTTGCACTTGGTAGTTAGTTATTCACTATTTGAAATTAATATATTTTTTATTCAACTTAAAAAATTAATATTTTTTAATTAAAATTTAATTTATTTAAAACTTTTGTGTTTGTTTAAATTTTTAATTTTTATTTTCCTTATTTTTTTTTTCTTCAAATCACCCCTTTTAGGTGTTAATCCGTTAATACGCCACGATCGCTTCGCTTATATTCTCGAACTCGAAATATGTATTGTTTTGCCGTTATTTATTTCCTTTAGGGTTGTCTAGCGCGTAGCACGTTGATTTTGAAAATAAAATGTTTTCAAATTTTGCAATCACCCAAACTAAAGACTCATAAAACAAAATGTTTTTATTTTCCATTTTTTTATTCGTTTTCTTCTGAATTTGTTTTTGTTAGGTCAGGGCGAAGCGAATTCAGCGGTTGGCTGGCTGCTCAACGACAAACAAAACAACAAAATAAACAAAAACAAATGTTAAAGCTCTTTAAGAGACAAGTTCTCTTAAATAACATATATGAGAGCAAATCATTTTGGTAAGAGCAACAACTCAAGATCATCAGGGTTGCCATTGATTGTTAAGCGATATAGACCTTCATGGTATTTGATGGACCTTTACAAAAAATTTAAAAAAAATGAAAGATTCGTCCAAATCGTATACTCAATTCGTAAGTTATCATGCCCATCAGATTTTGTTGTTGTAGCGACCCAAATATATTCGTTCGCATACATTTCAGTTATCTGGTTCTGGTTCTTTTGTGTCCAGATTCAAAAATATTCCAACCTGAACTGGATGCGTCCATAAAGATCAGGAGCCAGGTGAGTGGGCTTAGCTGTCCATGTATTTTTGTAATCAAAGTACAGGTCGCATTTATTCTCCGATTCAAATAACAAGTAAAAAAGTATCAGTCGGCTTTGCCGACAGAGATATACCCTCAGCTTGTGTATATTGAAACAATTTTTTCCCAAAATACGTCTGTATTTAGGGGGTTTTAAAAATTTTGGGCGTTTGAAACGACAAAAATGTTGATTAGGATTAAGATCAAAAGTTTTGCGGAGGAGATACTAAAAGGAATGGATCGACATTGACCGTTATGGAAGTGGATCTCCAGGCACAACATATGGTGCAATAGGGGGTTTTTATACTCTTCGGGCTGTTTGCTCAAGAACAGGGACGTAGCCAGGATTTCATTTCGGGGGGGGGGGGGGCCCACCTGACTAAAATTTTGAAAGTTCATGTTAGCGAAAATGTCTTATTTAGCAAAGATGTAAACCATATTTTAGACTTATTCTACTAATGAAATAAGTTTCATTACTATTTTTTAATTCAAATAGCGTAAGACTTCTTGGCCAATTTTATCTTGTTTTTAGAATTTTTTTGACAATATGTCACAGTTAGTATATGATCAAAAAAATGAATATATTAATAATCCCATATATTTTTAGGCGTATCATTTATCAAATAATTCACAACTACAGTGAATGTTATGAAATTCAGTGATATCACTTCGGTAAGACCAAAAGAAAGAGAATACAATTGAAAACCTTAGAAATATCATAACATTTAATTTTCAAATATCTTAACATTATAATTTTCAAAAATCCGATGTCTACTTATCACAAAGAATTTCTGAAGGCCGAGAACTAATGCTGAGCAATCGTTAGTCTATCCAAGAAATTCTAGCACCCAATCGCGGTTACGTAAATGACAAATTCTGTCGGCAAATCCTGCATCTGTCAATAGACTAATTTTGGTGTCCAATCGTCGAACTTCTCTTATAGAAATTCCGGATCTTCTCATAAATTTATCAGGAACAAAGGATTCCAGTCTTAACTTCTTTAAAAATGAAATTATGTCGCCCAATCCAAGGTCTATACATGTATACATTCTTTTAGCACAAATCCATAAAATGTTGTTTTCATTAAATCAAGCTCGAGGTCATTTGTTATTAATAATTTTTATTTATTTTCGATATTTCGCAATTTCTTGAATTGCATCTTCAGGAATTATGATCTACAACAAAGGTAACAAATATAAAAAACATGAATATCACATTAGTTTAATAAGCTATAACAAGAAAAAACATACTAACAGTTCGCAATAATCACGTAAAAATAAAAAAAAATAAAAAACACAAGCATTTACTTAAAGCTAGGGTAGCATCACTACCATCGTCTTCTAATGTAAATATTGCACTGACTATTTATTTGAATATTGCGATCTCCTTATGTTCTTAGCTTTGCTAATTAAACCTCTGTAACAAAGAGCACTGTTGTCGACGTCACTTTTGAAGTTCATACGCCTTGTTGTTGGTACATTTAGAATATGTAACATCTCCATCGTGTATCGTTTTTTGTAGTGAGATTCGTTTCCTACTACTGTCGCTCTCTCAAAATTGGGTTGGTGGTTATGTTGTGCACAGTGGGTCACTAGTGCGGTTTTGGGTTTTTCGTGATGATGTCGTAATTTTAGATCTGACTTGTGTGCTGAGATTCTCGTTTTTAGTTTATTTTTTGTTGTACCAATGTATTGTTGTTGACATGTTTCTTTGTCATTACCTCCACATGGTATTTGGTATACAACATTAGATTTTTCCATGTTGTCTATTCTTGTTTTGGTTTTTGTGAATAGATTGCTCAGTGTATTGTAACATTTGTGTGCTATAGTATACTTGTTATTGTCATAAATATTAGAATTGGCAACTCTTTCAGATATGTTTGGCACATATACTATGGACTTGTATATTTTTTTGGTTTTTTCTCTCTAGTCCATAGTATATGTGCCAAACATATCTGAAAGAGTTGCCAATTCTAATATTTATGACAATAACAAGTATACTATAGCACACAAATGTTACAATACACTGAGCAATCTATTCACAAAAACCAAAACAAGAATAGACAACATGGAAAAATCTAATGTTGTATACCAAATACCATGTGGAGGTAATGACAAAGAAACATGTCAACAACAATACATTGGTACAACAAAAAATAAACTAAAAACGAGAATCTCAGCACACAAGTCAGATCTAAAATTACGACATCATCACGAAAAACCCAAAACCGCACTAGTGACCCACTGTGCACAACATAACCACCAACCCAATTTTGAGAGAGCGACAGTAGTAGGAAACGAATCTCACTACAAAAAACGATACACGATGGAGATGTTACATATTCTAAATGTACCAACAACAAGGCGTATGAACT
The DNA here is from genome assembly GCF_047663935.1 of Musca autumnalis. Classification (NCBI taxonomy): domain Eukaryota; kingdom Metazoa; phylum Arthropoda; class Insecta; order Diptera; family Muscidae; genus Musca; species Musca autumnalis. The sequence goes on along the minus strand of NW_027411977.1, from coordinate 18,260,386 downwards.
TCAAAAGTGACGTCGACAACAGTGCTCTTTGTTACAGAGGTTTAATTAGCAAAGCTAAGAACATAAGGAGATCGCAATATTCAAATAAATAGTCAGTGCAATATTTACATTAGAAGACGATGGTAGTGATGCTACCCTAGCTTTAAGTAAATGCTTGTGTTTTTTATTTATTTTTTTTTTATTTTTACGTGATTATTGCGAACTGTTAGTATGTTTTTTCTTGTTATAGCTTATTAAACTACTGTGATATTCATGTTTTTTATATTTGTTACCTTTGTTGTAGATCATAATTCCTGAAGATGCAATTCAAGAAATTGCGAAATATCGAAAATAAATAAAAATTATTAATAACAAATGACCTCGAGCTTGATTTAATGAAAACAACATTGTATAACAAAAAGGTCGAAGAAAATTCAATATTTAACAATTACAAATCCATAAACACAATTTTTCCTAACCTCATCGAAATAATGGCTTTAGGGCCAAAGTGTGTTTGGAAAAAATCTGTTTGAGAAAACTTGGAGTCGACTTTGCTATATCCGTTCGTCTGTGTAGCCGCCTGGAGAGCACGATAATTCTCAAACAGATCAACCGATTCGGTGCAAAATTTGGCCTTCGTGATATTTTGATCAACTTCGAAGATCGATCTACTCTTTCGGCAAACTTGCAGTTTAAGACCTCTCTGGATAAGCTGTGTAAGCTTAAGACCTCAATGGTCATGGCTTCACTTCCTTTATGCTAATAATTTATTTATAAGTAAACATATGAAATAAATAAATCAATAAATAAAAAACTCTCTGGAAACGCTTTGCTTTTTTTGCAACAAGTGTTCTCGGGGCTCCTATATTACCGTACAAGTTTTTCAGAGGCAAGTCTATACTTCCAGAGAAAATGGCCCGAAAGCTGTAAAGAACACCTAAGGCAATAATGTGTAGTGGCTAGTGCGCACGACAACTTTCGAACCGGATACTGCGTTGGTCCAAACTTTGTTTATCGCAACATGTCAGCGAGCCTTATATACAAAATTCGAAGATGGTGCTTTTCGGTCTACCTCTTCCGGTATTTTCCCCCCAAATTTCAAGAATTTTATCTAAAGTGGTATGCGCGAGTTTTCTTGAACGGAGCAACAGATTTGGTCCAAACTTTGGATTTATTAATATTTTTTCCAAACTTAGTTTTTGCTCGAAAATGGGCCATACTGAGGTACCTCCCTCACAAACTTTCAAAATAGTTGTTTAAGTGCAGTTTAAGGTCTATTTGAGGATCTTTAGAAATTTTTACTGAAGGTATTCCTTGTGTTTATAGCGGTATTATGTTTTTCGTGGGCAAGCCCATATTTCCCGACATAAGTCAAAAGGTGAAAATATCTTTTGAAAGGAATGACTCCCAAAATAAGATCAATGATACAAGTTCTTATTTAGTTTGCAAGTTCATACGCCCGAAAATGGATACGAATTTCTGAAAATCTCCTAATGCATAGTTTTTTGGGTATAAGGATTTTGGCTGTATAGCCGCTATTCGATCTGTCTATAGATGAAAATTTCAATTCACACAGGCTCAGGGTATATATATTATTAACATTTCTAGAAATGTGCATCCATTGACGTTTTCTTCTGGTTTTATTCAAAGAGTAATCGACAGAAAAATCTCTGAAGATGAAATTCATTGTAATTTTGAAATATTGGAAATAATATGTAATAAATCAATATACAGTGAGTCAATTAAGTATTTTGCCTCTTTAGAAAATTGAAAAAATTTCAATAAATTCGTTTGATACCATCAAATTAGTGGTCAAAAAGTCGAATATCTGTTTGTAGTATGTTTGTGGATAGTTTAGTATCCAATATCTGCAAGAACCGCTGCGAAAGGCTTAATGGTCTTCTAGATATTGAGAAAAATCTATAACAACACAAAATATTTTACCTCAAAAAAGTATTTTGCCTTTTACATATTTTTTGAAAAAAAGACATTTTTGTTACACGCTAACTATTTTTATAGTAACCGTTTGAGATTATCACATTATACAACTGTTTTGGCACCTGTTCCACCATCTTGCGACATGTTTTCGCGGTTATTTTCTCCAATTTTCCTACATTAATTTCTTCGACAATATGTTTTATTAATTTTGGTCATTACCGACATTTATCTCTAAGAAAATCAGTGAAAAATGATTCGCCGCTACCTTCAAATCATAACTAAAACTTAAAACATAAATAAAAAGCTAAGATGCATCGCTAATAGTGGAAGAAATTACAGTTTGGAACTATGCAAATCAAGGACAGAGACTAAAAATTATTTTAAAAATCGCGAAGATCCTTCCTAACCGCTTCCAAAAATTAATCGTGTCTTCAATATTAATCTCGGAACCAATGTCTTGCATAAAGTGCCCACAAGGTTCCAAAATCCAGAGATATTGATGGTTATGTAGCAAATAATACATTAGAAAATAATTGGAAAATAAAGGGAAACAATCATCTCTTGCCAAGACCTCTGAAGTTATAAAATTGGATTTTAAAAATGACGCGGTTTAGTGGCGAAGGTATATAAATATATTTGCATCGAATGACCTTCACATGTTGCGGGAAAATATCAATAAAGAGTGATCTATTTTGTCTTATTTATTAAACAATAATATGGGGTTTTCTTGCCATAATACCGTCAATATCTTTGGATTTTGGAACCTTGTGGACACTTCATCCAAGACATTGGTTCCGAGATTAGTATTGAAGACACGATTTATTTTTGGAAGCGGTCAGGATGGATCTTCGCGATTTTTTAAATAATTTTTAATCTCTGTTCTTGATTTGCATAGTTCCAAACTGTAATTTCTTCCACTATTAGCGATGCATCTTAGCTTTTTATTTATGTTTTAAGTTTTAGTTATGATTTGAAGGTAGCGGCGAATCATTTTTCACTGATTTTCTTAGAGATAAATGTCGGTAATGACCAAAATTAATAAAACATATTGTCGAAGAAATTAATGTAGGAAAATTGGAGAAAATAACCGCGAAAACATGTCGCAAGATGGTGGAACAGGTGCCAAAACAGTTGTATAATGTGATAATCTCAAACGGTTACTATAAAAATATTTAGCGTGTAACAAAAATGTCTTTTTTTCAAAAAATATGTAAAAGGCAAAATACTTTTTTGAGGTAAAATATTTTGTGTTGTTATAGATTTTTCTCAATATCTAGAAGACCATTAAGCCTTTCGCAGCGGTTCTTGCAGATATTGGATACTAAACTATCCACAAACATACTACAAACAGATATTCGACTTTTTGGTCACTAATTTGATGGTATCAAACGAATTTATTGAATTTTTTTCAATTTTCTAAAGAGGCAAAATACTTAATTGACTCACTGTATATATAAACTAGAAACATGTTTGTACGTTTCACAGAGGGGAAACATAGGCCTAAAGCTGCTCAAAACTCAAAATATGAAAATCGTTTTTTTATGAAAAAATTTTGATAAACGGCAACCAGACTCTTTTCTACATTTGCTGTAACCATCCTCGACTTTGTAAGATTAACCAATCCAATGCAGCAGTCGATTGAACTCAGCCATACTGAAAACAAAAATTAAATTTTCGAAAACTATGAAATTAGTTGAACATTAAAATGACATTATTTTCGCGAAAATTTATATTTTTCAAAATTTATTGTTTTTGTACAGTCTCCGAACAAGATTAGCATTTAAAATTTTAAGATTGATTTTACATCTTTGCTCTTTAATAATGGTGATACATATCCTCTTGATGAAAAATTTTTATGATAATTTTTAAGATTACTACAATTTCAATGGTGAAAAAGTCTATTTCCCCGTCGTTTCCCGACCATAGTTTCTTCTAATGTTTTATGCACTTGAGTCTCAAATATCAGATTCAATCATAAAAAATTGCGCATATTTGCGCCATACCGAAAAAATCTAATTTTTCTCAAATAAAATATGAAATATTTTTATATGGAATTGCAAGGTTTACTCACACTAAATTTTGCTCCGCCTTATAACCGGGGCTCTTATTTATCAGACTAAACCAACACCTATCAAATATGTTTGCATTATTCAGAAACATTCACGGCTTTTCTCATGTAAATTGAGAAAAATTTAATTTAAGTAAGTTTCAAAAAATAAAATTTGGAATGAAATATATGTGTATGGGACCATATATACATCTGTACTGATTTGTTTGAAAATTGGCTCAATGTTTTTTTAGGCTAGTTCAGGTTGCATGTGTCAAATTTCAGAGATTTTGGTGCATTTTTATCTCATATCAGATGCGAATATATATGGAAGCTGCATCCAAATCTGGACCGATTTTCATTATTTTCTATAGGATTAATCCTTGTACAGAAGATATGCTTTGTGCAAAATTTTATATCAATCGGACTATAAATGAGCTTTCTAGGGCTTTTGATCAACTTTTAACACAAATTTCCCCTCTGTGCGTTTGTTTGTTTGTTTGAAGTTTATGGACTCAACAACCGCCGAAGCCGATCTTCCTGAAAATTTCAGAGCATATCACTACATGGCCTGAAGGTAACATAGGCTATAAAAATTCCTGAAATTCCGCGTTGATCCGGACATATAGTTCTGATGCTATATGTCCGGATCAACGCGGAGGTACCTCCAAAAAAATATATTTTTTATGCAAACATCTATAGAATGGTAACAGATAATGTCTCCAAATTTTGGATGTGTGCAGAAATTTGGTCTAGAAATAAATTTGCCAAATCATATTGAAATCGGTTCAGATTTGGATATAGCGCCTATATATGTTTTCGGCCGATTTCATGTATTTGATGCACCAACACGATTTATATACGCGAATTTAATGAAAGTTGCAATGAGCGACGAAAATTGGCCTACAAATAAATTTGTCAAAATATATTTTACCTTATTCGGGGTAGCGAAGCGCACCGGGTTCAGCTAGTAACATATAAACATTGACCTTAAGCTCAATAATCTTGATTTTATTAACATTCGAAAGGTCGAACAAAACATAAAAATTCGAGAGAAAAATCCTTTTGTCAATAGACATTTACGAGCAGAAATTATATTATAAAAACTGGTTGATATACATAGTTTTTTATTGCAATTTTCAAACATAATAAAAAATTTGTAATTGTTATGAATTTCAAAATAGTTCATTATAAAAACGTGTTAGAGAAAATATACAAACACTTAAAACCACAAAGATTAAGCAACGGTTTTAAATTTTATTGTTAAATTGCTCTTATAAAAAATGGCCCCCCCCCCCTGACTACGTCGGTGCTCAAGAAGTATGGACTTGCTCCTAAAAAAACTTTTACCATAGTAATTGAGGCAGCGAAAGCAAGTTGATTCAACAACAATCAAAGTGATTCAGTATTTGGTCTTAAAGTGAACTTATCCGAAATTTTGTGTGGGGGGTACCGGATGGAGTGGACAAATCTATATCTAGTAGATATATTAGGATGTGTAAAGTATGAACCAATTCGGCCACTCCCTTCAAGAGTTACCGTACAAACAATTTTTCCGAACATTTTTGAACATTTGTGGAGAGGTACCTGCAGGAGTGGACCGATCTGGCTTATCTTCAAACTTAAACTATGTTTGGACAAAATATTACTAAGGCCATATTTTGGACCGAATCGGCAGATCCGTTCGAGAATTATCTTGCGCTCTAACCACCTCACACGGTGTTATAGAGGTTTTTTGCAACTTTCATGCTATTTTCTCAGGAAGTATGGACTTACCCCTGATGAAACTTGTACCGTCGTATGGAGGGCAGTGAATACAAGTTGGTAAAACAAAAATAAAAGCGATACGAGAAATGGCGCTAAACTGAACTTTTCTGAAATTTTGTGTGTGAGGTACCCGAAGGAGTAGACCTATTGAGACCATATTGGAACCTCACATTACTCTGGTAGAAAGTTTACGCTATACAAAGTATGGACCAAATCGGTCACTCCCTTCAAGAGTTATCGTGCGCACAAACTTTCCGAACATTTTCGAACTTTTGTGGGGGAGGTACCGGAAGGAGTGGACCGATGTAGCTCATCTTCGAACTTAAACTAAGTTTGGGCAAAATATTACGAAAGCCAAAATTTGAACCGAATCGGTTCATCCGTTCGAGTGTTATCGTGCGCTCCAGCCAGCAGGACAGACAGACACACGGACGGACATGGCTAGATCGACTCCAAATTGTCTGAAACACATTTCGGCCAAACATACTTGGGGTCTAAAACCATTATTTTGATGAGGCACATTTGCATCGTATCAAAGTGTATATACCCTCCTTAGCCTAAAGGCTGAGGGTATAAAAATTGGTGAAGATAATTTTTTGGCTAAAGAACGAACGCTATTCATTTTGGAAAAAATCGGTTCAGATTTGGATATAGCGCCCATATATATTTCCACCCGATTCTATCCGATTTTGATAAAATTTGAAACGAGTGACGGAATTTGGTCTAGAAAGAAGTTTGCCAAGTTATATTGAAATAAGTTCTTACTTAGCTGGCCCACTACATAACATTTGTTCCATTGACCGAACTAAGAAAAGATCTCCAATTCTCTCTGTTTTTCGCTTCGCTTTTTGGAATACCGCGCATATTCATTTCTTCATTCACTTGTATGCTCCATCGAAGCTTAGGCCTACCGAATCTGCGTGCACCGCCATGTGACATGTATTCATACGGCTTTTTTTCAACGCAAATCGGCCTTTAGATCTTTCGAAGAATTTTCCTCTCAAACACACCAAGCACTGCCTTATCAGCGTTTTGTATAGTGTTATTTTTGTTTGACGAGATGTGGCTTTTTTTAAATTGTTTACTTAAGACAAAGTAGCATCTGTTGGCCAATACAATTCTTCTTCTCATTTCACAACTGATGTTGTTTGTTGTGTTTATGGCAGTGCCGAGGTAGACGAAGTCTTTAACTACCTCAAAATTGTAGGTACCAACTTCCACAGTTGGTCCGAGCTCTATGGACGCTTTGCGCGTCGACCCCATTAATTTGGTCTTTTCGCCGTTTACCGCCAGACCCACTTTCGCAGATTCTGCTTCGACCTTCCTAAAAGTATCAGTTACTTCCTTTACTGATCGTCCCATGATGTCTATGTCATCAGCATAGGCAAGTAACATTTGGCTATTGGTGTAGATTGTGCCACTTCTTTTGACGTTTGCATCTCGTATAACCTTTTCCAGCAGGATGTTGAAGAGATCATACGAAAGGCTGTCTCCTTGCCTGAAACCTCTTTTGGTACAAAACTCTTCGGAGAGGTTGTTTCCTATTTTAACTGAAGATCTTGTGTCAGTTAGAGTCATTTTACAAAGCCGAATGAGCTTTGCGAGGATACCAAATTCAGACATTGCTGGGAATACCTTTGAACGTAGCGTGCTGTCGAAGGCTGATTTATAATCGATAAAAAGGTGGTAGGTGTCGATCTGCATCTCTTGGGTCTTCTCCAGGATTTGCTTCGACCTTCCTAAAAGTATCAGTTACTTCCTTTACTGATCGTCCCATGATGTCTATGTCATCAGCATAGGCAAGTAACATTTGGCTATTGGTGTAGATTGTGCCACTTCTTTTGACGTTTGCATCTCGTATAACCTTTTCCAGCAGGATGTTGAAGAGATCATACGAAAGGCTGTCTCCTTGCCTGAAACCTCTTTTGGTACAAAACTCTTCGGAGAGGTTGTTTCCTATTTTAACTGAAGATCTTGTGTCAGTTAGAGTCATTTTACAAAGCCGAATGAGCTTTGCGAGGATACCAAATTCAGACATTGCTTGGAATACCTTTGAACGTAGCGTGCTGTCGAAGGCTGATTTATAACCGACAAAAAGGTGGTAGGTGTCGATCTGCATCTCTTGGGTCTTCTCCAGGATTTGCCGCAGGGTAAATATCTGGTCAATGGTGGACTTGCCAGGTCTAAAGCCACATTGGTATGGTCCAATTATTTCGTTGACCATTGGCTTTAGTCGTTCGCACAATATCCCTGACACTATCTTATAGGCAATAGGGAGAAGAGGTATGCCCCTATAGTTGGAGCATATGGTCTTATCTCTTTTCTTGTGGACGGGACACAGGATGCTCAGGTTCCAATCGTCGGGTACGCGTTCTTCCTGCCAGGTGCTAACTAGCTGATGCATACACCTTATCAGCCCGTCGCCTTCGGTTTTAACCAGCTCGGCTGGTAAGCCATCGGCTCCTGCTGCTTTATTATTCTTCAGCCGATTGATTGCTGTTTTTACCTCATCTTGGCCGGGCGGTATACATTCAATACCATCTTCTGGGATTGGGACTGTGGTATCTTCGTCGTCTTCGCTGCTATTAGATACAGTTTTGAACATGTTTTGAAAAATGTTCCTTCCATATCCTGGGCACGCTATCTGTATCTGTTACCAGATTACCTTGCTGGTCTCTCCAGGAGGATGTACCCGTACCAAAGCCATCTGTTTGATGTTTCACTCTTTGGTAGAATTTTCGGACTTCATTCTGGCTCCTGTACATCTCGATTTTTTCACACTCCCGCTTTTCCATTTCTCTCTTTTTTTGCGGAAAAGACGTTCCTGTTCCCTCCTTTTCTCCAAATATCTCCTCTCGTGCGCTACGCTACTGATTGTAAGGTAGCTCTATATGCCGCATTTTTCTCTTCGGTAGCAGCACGACACTCCTGGTCATACCATGGATTCCTTTGTGGAGGTCTCTGGTATCCAAGTATGGATTTTGCGGCTGTTTGCATGGAGTGGGCAATATTTTGCCATTGTGTTGTTATGTTATCGGGACAAGGAGTGCTCTCATTAAGCAATTGGGCTAGTTGAGTGGAATATGCTGTGGCTATCTATTGTGTTTGCTGCCTATCGATGTCCAACTTCCGCATTGTGTCTGTTCGTGCTTTATTTGCAACGTTTAGACGGGTACGTACCTTTGCTGCAACAAGGTAGTGGTCCGAATCAATGTTTGCGCCTCGGAACAATCGTACATCCAACACGCTGAATGAATGTCTTCCATCTATCACAACATGATCAATTTGATTACTTGTTCTCTGATCTGGAGACAGCCAGGTGCCCTTATGGATGTCGAGATGTTGAAATCTGGTGCTGCTAACTACCATGTTTGTTGCCGCTGCGAAGTCTATCATCCTCATACCATTGTCAGATGTTTCACTGTGGAGACTGAATTTTTCGACTGTTGGGCCAAAGATATTTTCCTTTCCAATTTTGGCATTAAAATCGCCTAGTATAATTTTAATGTCATGGACAGGGCAACGGTCCTAAGGTCCTTCTAAGCGCTCGTAAAGTATATCTTTAGTCTGTTCGTCTTTGTCTTCAGTTGGAGCATGAGCGCAAATAAAGCTGATGTTGAAGAATCATTCACTGGGGTGAAGCTGGAGACCTGATGTTTTAACCTCCGACCAACTACAAATCCGCAACCAAACTCATGCTTTACGTCATGGCAGCTATAATACAGTGCGGCACCTTTAGGTGTTGTTGTGACGCCTTTCGCAATCCATCGTATTTCCTGTATGGCAGTAATATCGGTCTTGTACTTTTCAAGTCAATGCGAAGACTGCACCTTCTCTACAGAGAGTGCGAACATTCCAGGTGCAGATTCGCAGATCATGGTCCTTAAAACCTTTGCGGGGTTCGTCAACTTTAGAGGGATTCGTTTTTCTTTTCTTTCGTTTTTTCATAGTAGGCTGTTTTTTCAAGGGGAGGGTTACAAACCTGACGCCCAAACCCAATTTTTTAACGTTCTTATGGGTGAACGCACGGCACATGTTAGCTCACTACCTTTAACGGGTGTTAAAGGCAGTTTCCCAGGTAACACCACGCGGAGGTCAGTGTCCACTTGAGATGAAAGAGGGACCAAAATAAAAAACCGGTTAGGACCGTTCCTTGATCCCCTTCGTCACCCTCGACTCGTCTCTTCACCTCCAGTAAAAACCTACCAACAAGGCGTCAACTTTATTCAGGTAGTCTAAATTAGACATAAAACCGTTTTAGATGTTATGCCCTCGACCTTTACATAAAATATAATAATTTCTGAACTTTCCCATATTAAAGCCAATCAAGTAGTAGTCGTGCATGGTAACCCTACAAAGACATTTATTTGAACTCTTTTGTAAACAACCGGTACAATTGAGTATCTCAATTTGAAATCTATCCGATAAACTATTCAGATCAAAATAAATAGAGAGCGCAACTAATTATTCTCTCATATAACATGTATTTCAAATTATTTAGCTCTCTGTCATATATCTCTCATTTAACCGTTAAGTTAACGGGGGCATTTTCAAAAACAAAAAAATGTGAGAGAATTAGTTTCTCTTTTAGTTAACGGAAAATCACAAAGTAAAAAAAAAAACAAGAGAGAATAGTCTCTTAGTTTTTAGTATAATTTTTCTCTTACTTCTTGCTCCGATCAAAGAAGGTATTTCTGGTAATATTTTTTTTAATTGTCATTTGGTTTGTGGCTGCCCTGCATCTTTCCTCATGGTTGTCTGTCTGTCCGTAGAAATATGTACATTGTACATATGTATGTGTCTGTCGTTGTTTTATTGTTCTTTATGTTCGTCATGCTTGTCTGCAGTTGTTTTCTTTGCGGCATGGCATTTTTTCTTTATTTTGGTTTTTGCTATTTCTACAGCTGCGCGGCCGAGTAACTGCACGGGCAGTAGCAAAAGCTATTATAAATCTTAACGTGAAGATTTATGCCTTAAAAATATTGCTTGCCTCTTCGTTGAGCAAATGAAGTGAAGCAGCCAACATCAGCTATTCAGCCACATCCAGTCAGAAGTCATTCAAACGAACAACTGGGTTATTCATCACCCCTTATGAACTCAAAGTGAGATAAATTGTTTCCATTTGGTTACTCACTCAATTTTTATGGTATTCGGGCTGTTGTTGTTGTTTATCTTCTGATAGCAGCATACACACACATGCCAAATTTATGAAATTGCAATTTAATTTTAATTTACAAATTTTCGGTCAATAAAAAAGCAAACAGAGCACAGGTCAAATGTTAAATCAATGAATAGAAAATTGATAACAATAGGTATTTGGTAAATTTTGGAAATTTTTTGTTGTACAATAATCTTAATTGGGTAGTGTGCGTATACGTAGTGACAGAACGTATACGTAGAGGGCTAGCAATAGGTTTTAAAGGAAATGAGCAAAGAGCATCCGAAAAATTGACCATCCTCTTCTTCTTTGGCGAATGAACATTACTATTTGCCAATGTTTAATTAGCATTACTCATACGCCCTAAAATGCAAAACTATGCTGGCGATTGTAAAATGAGTATTTTTTTAATTAATTCAAATAAAATCTCAAATAACTTTTGGCGAGACAGAATTAAACATTTTATCATTTTCTCATAAGACAATGTGTTGCAGGTACACAAAGCCATAGACCATAACGAAATGCAAATCAGCATCATAAAATGTTTGTCGGTACACTGTTTGGTGTTCTAATGACAGAACGCTTCACTGATAGCCATGTCTGCATAGCTTATTAACTTAAAATGGCACAAGTGAAATTTTAGTGCAAAAAATGTTTTCATTAAATAATTGCGATTTGAAGGTGTATTCCATTGAAATATTCCGAAGAAAATGACAGTGTTAAATAAGGTACAATAACCTTTTACTGGCAAACGCAGCCCAAATTTCTGATTTACATTTTCTACAAATTATGAAAAATTATTCATGCCACCAACTACATACATATTTGTCTAAATCTTGCGATGGTGATAAATCACACCAGAACAAATATTTTACAAATAAATAAACAATAAATGATAAATAAGGCGCACGATGTCTATATTTGTTTTCATTTGTTGGTACCATATTTTTCATGACCACAAAAAATGGAAATATTTTTACCAAGAAAAACTCGATGAAAATGTAAATATTTAAAGGTTGGGCATTATTTAAATATTACAATAATATATAAAAGATAAAAAATATAAACTATAAAATAAAATAAAAATGGTAATACAATACAAAATATTAAATATAAAATGTAAAATAAAAAATACAAAAATATAATATATAAAATGATATGAAAAAATATAGAAAATGTAAAATACAAAAATATAAAATAAATAAAATATAAAAAATATATAAAACATAAAATATGAAATATATAAAATTAAAAAATTAAAATATAAGGTATAAAATACTAAAATATAAAAAATAAAACACAAAAATATAAAATACGGAAATATAAAAAAAGAAATTTAAAATATAAAATGTAAAATATAAAATAAAAAATATAGAATACAAACTTTTAAATATATATAATATATAATATGAAATATAAAATATAAAAAAATCTAAAATATAAAATAAAAATATAAATAAATAAAATATAAATAATAAAATACAAAATAAAAAAATATAAAATTTAAAAAATAAAACATAAAATATAAAATATAAACCTTAAAATATGAAATATAAAATTTAATTTAAATATAAGTTATAAACATAAAATACAAAAATATAAAATGTAAAATATAAAATAAAAAATAAATAAATATATAAAAAAATAAAAATATAAGATATAAAATATAAATTATAAAAAATAAAACACAAAAATAAAAAATACAAAAATTTAAAATGTAAAATATAAAATAAAAATATAAACTATAAAATAAATATAAAATACAAAATAAAAAATAAATAAATATATAAAAAATAAAAATATAAGATATAAATTATAAAATATAAAACACAAAAAAATAAAATAAAAACATCACCTATAAAATAAACAATAAAAAAATAAAATATAAACACTAAAATATAAAATATATATAAAATATAAATGTATATAATATAAAATATGAAATATAAAATATAAAATAAAAATATAAATAAATAAAATAAATAATTCAAAATATGAAATATAAAAAATAAAACATAAAATATAAAAATAAAAAAAAAATGAAAAGTAAAATACAAAATAAAAATATAAAATATAAACTATAAAATAAATAAATATATAAAAAATGAAAATATAAGATATAAATTATAAAATACAAAAATATAAATTATAAATTATAAAACACAAAAGTATAAAATAAAAACATCACCTATAAAATAAAAAATAAAAATATAAAATATAAACACTAAAATATAAAATATATATAAAATATAAAATATAAATGTATATAATATAAAATATGAAATATAAAATAAAAATAAAAAACTTTAAAATATAAATAAATAAAATAAAAATACAAAATATGAAATATAAAAAATAAAACATAAAATATAACAAGTAAAAAAGCGTCAGTCGGCTTTGCCGACAGATATATACCCTCAGCCAATGTGAAGTGAAACTTTCACCTATGGACAGATCGAATGTATTTAAGGTCTCTTCAGAATTTTGTGGCCCTTTTTGGACATTTGAACTTGCCGACAAAAATGTGGATTAGGAATTAACTGCACTAAGACGCAAATGTTGAACGTTTGTGGGGGAGGTACCCTTAGGGAGGGCCATTTTAGAATTTAAACTAAATTTTGACAAAATATTTGGAGATCCAAAGTTTGAACCAAATTGGTTGCCCCATTCAAGTGATATCGTCCTAGCATTTTAGTGGTATTTTTAAATATTGGGGAGAGGTACGGGAAGTTGTTGACCGGTATTGCCCCATGAAACTTAGTTTGGATAAAATATGACGAAGACCAAATGTTGGACCAAATCGGTTGAACAGTTCGACAGTTATCGTGCTCTCCAACAGCCACATATGGTGAGGGTTTTTTTTAACCCTTTGGTAGATATATAGATCAAGAGTTGTCGTGCTCAAAATTTTCCCGAACATTTTGAAGTTTTGTGGGGGAGGTACCTGAAGGAGTGGGCCCATATAGCCCATCTTCGAATTTAAACTATGTTTTGATAAAATATTACGAAGGCCAAATTTTGGACCAAATCGACAGATCCGTTCGAGAGTTATCTTGCGCTCCAACCACTACACAAGGTTTCGTAGGGGTTTTTTGCACCTTTCCGGCCATTTTCTCAGGAAGTATGGACTTGCCCCTGACGAAAGTTGTACCGTCGTATGGAGGCAGTGAATACAAGTTGCTAAAACAACAAGTGGGAAAAGCGTTAAGTTCGGTCGGGCCGAACTTTGTATACCCTCCACCACAAATTTCAGCCATTTCGGTGGATTAATGTGGCCACAACCTTCAAAATACCGAAAATCGGAAGTTACCGTTCTATGGGGCTACATGATGGCGCGGACCTATACCTACAAATTTCTGGGGGGAAAGTTTTATACCCCCAACGAAGACTACATACCAAATTTCAGCCATCTCGGTGTGATAATGAGGCCAAAACCTTCAAACTACCGAAAATCGGGAGATATTGTATTATGGGGGCTATATCAACACGTGGACCTATATAAACATTTTATGGTAGAAATGTTTCTTACTTACTTACTTAGCTGGCCCATTACAGAACATTTGTTCTATAGGCCGAACTAAGAAGAGATCTCCATTCCTCTCTATTTGTTGCTTTGCACTCTGGAATACCGCGCCTTTTCATCTCATCATCCACTTGTTTGCGCCATCTATTCCTTGGCCTGCCAATTCTGCGTGCACCGCCATGTGGCATGTATTCATACGCCTTTTTAGCGGGTTCATCATCGCTCATTCTTTTGATATGGCCTAGCCAACGCAATCGCTGCTTCTCGATACGTTTAACAATATTCATGTCGTTGTATAGCAGATACAGCTCGTGGTTCATGCGACGTCGATATTCACCGTCAACGCAGATTGGTCCGTAGATCTTTCGAAGAATTTTTCTCTCAAACACACCAAGCACTGCCATGTCTGCTTGCGCAAGTACCCAGGCTTCGGAGCCATACATCAGCACGGGTAGTATCAGTGTTTTGTAGAGCGTTATTTTTGTTTGACGAGATGTGGCTTTGTTTTTAAACTGCTTACTTAATCCAAAGTAGCATCTGTTGGCCAATACAATTCTTCTTTTTATTTCACAACTGATGTCGTTTGTTGTGTTGACGGAGGTGCCGAGGTAGACGAAGTCTTTTACTACCTCAATATTATAGGAACCAACTTCCACAGTCGGTCCGAGCTCAATGGACGCATTGCGCGTCGACACCATCAACTTGGTCTTCTTACCGTTTACCGCCAGACCCACTTTAGCAGATTCTCCTTCGACCTTCATAAAGGTATCAGTTACTTCTTCTACTGATCGGCCCATGATGTCTATATCATCAGCATAAGCAAGTAACATGTGACTATTGGTGTATATTGTACCACTTCTTTTGACGTTTGCCTCTCGTATAACCTTTTCTAGCAGGATGTTGAAGAGGTCACACGAAAGGCTGTCTCCTTGTCTGAAACCTCTTTTGGTACCAAACTCTTCGGAGAGGTTCTTTCCTATTTTAACTGAGGACCTCGTGTCAGTTAAAGTCATTTTACAAAGCCGGATGAGCTTTGCGGGAATACCAAATTCAGACATGGCTTGGAATACCTTTGAGCGCAGCGGACTGTCGAAGGCTGCTTTATAATCGACAAATAGGTGGTAGGTGTCGATCTGCATCTCTTGGGTCTTCTCCAGGATTTGCCGCAGGGTAAATATCTGGTCAATGGTGGAATTGCCAGGTCTAAAGCCGCATTGGTATGGTCCAATAATCTCGTTGACCATTGGCTTTAGTCGTTCACACAATATCCCTGACACGATCTTGTAGGCAATAGGGAGTAGACTTATGCCCCTATAGTTAGAGCATACAGTCTTATCTCCCTTCTTGTGGACGGGGCACAGGATACTCAGGTTCCAATCGTCGGGTACTCGTTCTTCCTGCCAGATGGTGCTAACTAGCTGATGAATACACCTTATCAGCGTGTCGCCTCCGGTTTTGAACAGCTCGGCTGGTAAGCCATCGGCCCCTGCTGCCTTATTATTCTTCAGCCGATTTATTGCTGTCTTTACCTCATCTTGGCTGGGCGGTATACATTCAATACCATCTTCTGGGATTGGGACTGTGGTATCTTCGTCGTCTTCGCTGCTATTGGATACCAACAGATTTGAAAAATGTTCTTTCCATATCCTGAGTACACTATCTGTATCAGTTACCAAATTACCTTGCTGGTCTCTACAGGAGGATGTGCCTGTACCAAAGCCATCAGTTTGATGCTTGACTCTTTGGTAGAATTTTCGGACTTCATTCTGGCTCCTGTACATCTCGATTTTTTCACACTCCCGCTTTTCCATCTCTCTCTTTTTCCTGCGGAAAAGACGTTTCTCCTCTCTCCTTTTCTCCCTGTATCTCTCTCGTGCGCTACGCGTTGCTACGGATTGTAAAGTAGCCTTATATGCCGCATTTTTCTCTTCGGTGGCAGCACGACACTCCTCATCATACCATGGATTCCTTGGTGGAGGTCTCTGGTATCCAAGTATGGATTTTGCGGCTGTTTGCATGGAGTGGGCAATGCTTTGCCATTGCGCTGATATGTTATCGGGATGAGGAGGGCTTTGATTAAGCAATTGGGCTAGTTGAGTGGAATATGCTGTGGCTATCTGTTGTGATTGCAGCTTACCGATGTCTAACTTTCGTGTTGTGTCTGTTCGTACTTTGTTTGCTACGTTTAGGCGGGTGCGTACCTTTGCTGCAACAAGGTAGTGGTCCGAATCAATGTTTGCGCCTCGGAACGATCGTACATCCAACACGCTCGATGAATGTCTTCCATCTATCACAACATGATCAATTTGGTTTCTTGTTTTCTGATCTGGAGACAGCCAGGTGCCCTTATGAATATCGAGATGATTAAATCTGGTACTGCTAACTACCATGTTTTTTGCAGCTGCAAAGTCTATCAGCCTCATACCATTGTCAGATGTTTCACTGTGGAGACTGAATTTCCCGACTGTTGGGCCAAAGATATTCTCCTTTCCAATTTTGGCATTAAAATCGCCTAGAATGATTTTAATGTCATGGGCAGGGCAACGGTCATATGTTTCTTCTAAGCGCTCGTAAAATATATCTTTGGTCTGTTCGTCCTTTTCTTCAGTGGGAGCATGAGCGCAAATAAAGCTGATGTTGAAGAATTTAGCTTTTATTCGAATAGCAGCAAGTCTTTCATTCACTGGAGTGAAGCTGGATACAAGATGTTTTAGTCTCCGACTAACTACGAATCCACAACCAAACTCATGCTTTACGTCATGGCAGCTATAATACAGTGCGTCACCTTTAGGTGTTGTTGTGACGCCTTTCCCAATCCATCGTATTTCCTGTATGGCAGTAATATCGGTCTTGTACTTTTCAAGTACGTCTGCCAATGCGAAGACTGCACCGTCTCTATAAAGAGTGCGAACATTCCAGGTGCAGATTCGCAGATCATGGTCCTTAAAACGTTTGCGGGGTTCGTCAACTTTAGAGGGGTTTGTTTTTCTTTTCTTTCGTTTTTTCATAGTAGGCTGTTTTTTCTAGGGGAGGGTTACTAACCCGACGCCCAAACCCAAGTTTTTAACGTTCTTATGGGTGAACGCGCGGCACATGTTAGCTCACTACCTTTAACGGGTGTTAAAGGCAGTTCCCCAGGTGACACCACGGGGAGGTCAGTGTCCACTTGGGATGAAAGAGGGACCAAGATAAATCCTGGGCTTTGCCATGTTAAAACCGGTCAGGACCGTTCCTTGGTATCATCCATCCCCTACGTCACCCAGAAATGTTTCTTAGCCTCTGGAAACACAAAATACAATGTTACAACCGATTTTTTGGTCAAATGGGTCTAATACATTCAAAATATATTAAAATGACGCGTACTTTATAAGGGGCCTTATGTGGGGGCTATACCAAAACGTGGACCTATATAACCCAACATTGGTAGGAATTTTTCTGGCCTCTGAAGACACAAAATACCAAATTACAACCAATTCTGTGGTCAAATGGGTCTAATATATTCAAAGTATATTAAAATGACGCGTACTTTATATGGGGCCTTATATGGGTGCTATACCAAAACGTGGACCTATATAACCCAACTTTGGTAGGAATATTTTTTGGCCTCTGGAGACACAAAGTACCAAATTACAACCAATTCGGTGGTATAATGCGCCAAATATCTTAAAAATTCCTTAAAACGACGACGCGTCACGCGTCATTTTGTATGGGGGCTATACGAAAGCGTGGACCTACATAGCCCGCTTTCAATACCAAAAGTCCTACGTAAATATAACATATTTTCCCAAAATTTCATCAACCTACGTCAATCCGTTCGGACGCTAGAGTGATTTCCACAGACGGGCATGGCTATATCGATGTAGAATTGCACGCTGATCAAGAATATATATGGTAATATTCAAAAAAGTTGTACAATCGTTGAAGTTGAGGTTCACCATTTAATAAGTCGCGAACTGTTAATATATTTTATAAAATATGAATTTATTTATATTAATTGAAGTGTTTCAGCCACGATCTCATAATATGGACCATAACAAATAATTTTCGTGGAAGCTGCGTTGGTGGTAGTATAAAAAAATGGGAAAAATGTGTTGAAGTAAACTAGTTTTTTTGTGTTCTTTCTTGATTTTTGGCCAAACCACGCAAAATTCAAACCTGTGCTCAAAGAAAGAACTAAAGAATACCCCTTGGGAAACATGGTTCTAGTGCATGACTTTTCGATATATACACTACATCCCACTAAAATTGATGCTGACATTTTGATTTCAGTGTTTTTCGAATTTTTCTTATAATTAGATGGTGGAACTGGATAATATTTATTTATTATTAGTTACAGGATTGTAGAACTCGCGATTCTATGTCGTTCGATGTATATCTCATGAGTGTGCTCCGTACTGCTTCCTAGTAATAGGAGTCCAAAGGCCAAAATTTGGTGCGTAAATTTTCTGAAAAAACCAATTTTTTGGCTTTAAAATTTACAACTGTCGTACAGGTACCTCTGAACCCCGCGTGATTTTAGTTTTTTTACGTGCCGGATCTAATAAGACCTTTCGCGTTCGAATCCATCCACTAAAACGCCGGATATAGATACCTTGAAAGTAGGAAATTCTGCAAAAATATATTTTGACAATTCCGCGAATTGAACCGCGATTTTCTTTGATTATTTTTACATAAATGTAATCCTTTGTACTCGATTATAATATTTGCCAAAAAGAGGTGTCACAAATTACAAAGATTCGGGAGTAATATCCCTATTTATCCCAAAATAGGATGTGGTGGCACATCCGCAGTTCTTGACGAATCTGTCTAAAATCATTTATATTCACGGATGCACCTTATAATCATATGCACATCGCCAACTTGAATGTTTTTTGAATAGTAAGATGCACTGATGGCACACTTTGGCCGCTGAATGAAACATGGGAAAATCCATGCATGTTGATAGACATGGACTCCCTGTATCCGAAAAGCACATGCACATCAACTGATTTAAACTGATTCGCGAATTACACGCTATTTAACTTTTGTGTTTTTTCTTTGATTGTGATTTCAATATTACTCTGTACTTCTTAACTCTATTGCTTATCGTTCTAAGCAAATATACTTTCACGATGACAAACTATTTTCCTCGAAGAAGTTTTAGCAAAATACTTAAGGTTTTGTATGGAAATTTAGCGAAATAGTAGAATAACTCCTAAAAATGTTTCTTCAATTTAACCTAAATCCCAAAAAACGCGGATGTGCTCGCAAAAAATTTTTAATTTTTTGTCAATGGTATTGAAAAGGAAATTTGAAATTTACCATATACCTTGTGGGGTATACAATGATTATTTCGAGTAGTTACAAACGTAGTGACAAACTTAATATACCCCCATCCTATGGTGGAGGGTGTAAAAATAAAACTTAAAATATGTAATATAAAATAAAATATAAAAAATTAAAATATAAGATATAAAATATAAATTAGAAATTATAAAAAATAAAACACAAAAATATAAAATACAAACATTTATAATATAAAATATTACATATAAAATATATCATATAAAATAAAAATATAAAATATAAACTAGAAAATAAATATAATATACAAAATATATGAAATATAAAATGTTAAATATATAATACAAAAATATAATATATAAAATATCTATATATATAAAAGAGCTTAGTGATGAGTGAGTGAGTGAGTGACTGACTGGCATATCATCGCCCAGACGAAACCGCTGAAGCTAGAAAGCTGAAATTTTGACTGTGGGTTGCTGTTGGTGTGTAGGGGTGAGATAAGGCTGGGTTTTTGGAAATTCGACCTAGAAGTGTACGAAAAGTACTAAATATGGTACTCTTTGTATTCGGCAACGGAAGGAGCTAGAATTCTGAAATTTGGAATGAGGGCCTGTACAAATTATTTGTACATGATTTGGTAAGGGTTGCGCTGTTGGGGAACTTTGTGTAATATTGGAAAATATTTTAATCAGCCAGTTTTCCAGCAGCAACATTTTTTAATATTTTAGATAGGTTCACTAGCTCTCTTAATATTTTAATAACATCTTTAAGTGTTTTAGGCTATAAATATTAATCTAGCCCAACCAGAAATATGAATGTACTTAGCGCTATAGTGATAACACTTTATGCAGCTGAGTGTGCATTGATAATAAAGGCATCGCCCAAGAGATAATGCACTCAGCAAGGGAGCAGGTTCTTGTAGTGATAAGAGCATAGAATAAGAGAAGATAGGCTAAGCATTATTTTGTAATTTAGTTCTTAAGATTCATTTTATCATGAATAAAATTAGAATAGAATTTACAACCCAACGAGACGGTTGTAGTTTTATTACTCAAACAGGGCCACTGATGGAGAGATAGAAAGACGTACCAAAGGGTTTTTTTAAATTCGACCTCTAAGTATACGAAAAGTACTAAAAGTTGCCAAATTTAGTACCACTTGTATATTTTGAACGGATATAGCTAAAATCTTGGAATTTGGTATGGAAATCAAGGTTGGGAAGTGATGTTTATAAAAGGAAACGGTTTGTGAAATTCGTACTATGTACGAAAAGTACTAAATAGTACTAAATTTGGTAGAATTTGGATATGGGTGATCGGATAGAGCTGGAAACCTGAAATTTGGAATTAAGATTACTGTTGAAGTGGAGGATAAAGATATGGAGGTGGTTTTGGATTATCGTACTTATGTGTACGAAAAGTACTAAATGGTACTAAATTTGGTATAATTTGGTGTTGGGTGAAGGGATAGAGCTGGAAACCTGAAATTTGGATTAATGATTACTGTTGAAGTTTAGGATTAAGATATGGAGGTGGTTTTAGAAATTCGTACTTATGTGTAAGAAACTACTAAGTGGTACTAAATTTGGTACAGTTAGGATTTTGGTGAATGGATAGAAGTGGAATCTTGAAATTTGGAATTAAGATTACTGTTGAAGTGGGGGATGAAGGTATGGAGGTGGTTTTGGATTATCGTACTTATGAGTGCGAAAAGTACTAAATGGTACTAAATTTGGTACAATCTGTATTTGGGTGAACGGATAGAGCTGGAAACCTGAAATTTGGAATAATGATTACTGTTGAAGTTTAGAATTGAGATACATAGGTGGTTTTGGAAATTAGTACTTATGTTTAAGAAGACTACTAAATGGTACTAAATTGGGGCAATTTGGATTTGGGTGAACGGATAGAGCTGGAAAACTGAATTAAGATTACTCTTGAAGTGTAGGATTGGGATATGGAGGTAGCTTTGGAAATTCGTCCTTATGTGTACGAAATATACTAAATGGTACTAAATTCGGATTTGGGTGAATGGAATCCTGAAATTTTGAATTAAGATTACTGTTGAAGTGGAGGATGAAAATATGGAGGTGGTTTTGGTTTATCGTACTTATGTGTACGAAAAGTACTAAATGGTACTAAATTTGGATTTGGGTGAACGGATAGAGATGGAAACCTGAAATTTGGAATAATGATTACTGTTGAAGTTTATGATTGAGATATGGAGGTGGTTTTGGAAATTCGGACTTATGTGTACGAAAACAGCTGAATGGTACTAAATATGGTACAATTTGGATTTGGATGAGTGGATAGAGGTGGAATCCTGAAATTTGAAATAATGATTACTGTTGGAGTATAAGATTGAGGTAGTTTTGGTAATTCGTACTTATGTGTACGAAAAATACTAAACGGTACAAAATTTGGTACAATTTCGATTTTGGAGAACGGGTGGAGTTAGAATCCTCAGATGTGGAATTAATTCGTACTTATGGCGAGCGAAAAGTACTCAATGGTACAATTTGGATTTGGGTGAACATATAGAGCTGGTTTTTTGAATTTCTTACTTATGTGTACTAAATGGTACTAAATTTGGTACAATTTAAATTTAGGTGAATGGATAGAAGTGGAATCCTAAAATTTGGAATTAGGATTACTGTTGGAGTGGAGGATTGAGATATGGAGATAGTTTTGGAAATTCGTAAATTTGGTATTATTTGGATTTGCTTGAACGGATAGAGATTGAATTCTGAAATGTGGAAATAGGATTGAGGTAGTTTTGGAAATGGCATTAAATTTGGTACAATTTTGGTTACTATTGGAGTGTAGGATTGATATGGAGATAGCTTTGGAAATTCGGACTTATGTGTACTAAATGGTACTAAATTTTGTACAATTTGGATTTGAGTGAACGGAGAGAGCTGGAAACCTGAAAATTGGAATTAAGATTACTGTTGAAGTGTAGGATTGAGTAATGGGGTTGGTTTGGGAAATTCGTACTTATGTGTATGAAAACTGCTAAGTGGTACTAAATTTGGTACAATATTGATTTTGGAGAACGGATGGAGTTGGTATCCTCCCATTTGGAATTAAGATTACTGTTGGAGTGTAGAATTGGGATATGAGGTATATTTGGAAATTCGTACTTAAAAGGCACTAACTTTGGATTTGATTGAACCGATAGAGAAGGAATTAATAAGATTGCTGTTGAAGTATTAGGTTGAGGTTATTTTGGAAATTCGTGCTTATTGCATACGAAAAGAACTAAATTTAGTAGAATTTGGTTTTGGGTGAACGCATAGAGGTATGATCGTGATATTTGGAATTAACAAAAGTGTAGGATTGGAGTGTAGGATTGACATAGTTTTGTGAATTTCGTACTTATGTGTACGAAAGGTACTAAATTTGGTACCGTTTGGAATTAAGATTACTGTTGGAGTAAAGGATTTAAGTAGTTTTGGAAATTCGTGCTTATATGTACAAAAAGTACTAAATGGTACTAAATGTGATACAATTTGGATTTGGTGAAAGCAACGAGCTAAAATCCTGAAATATTGAATTATGATTCCTGTTGGAGTGGAGGACTGATATAGTTATTGCAATTCGAAGTTTCGTACGAAAAGTATTAAATGGTACTAAATTTGGTATTATAGTTGCTGTTGGTGTGTTGGGTTGAAATATGGATGTGGTTGTGGATATACGTACCATTGGTGTACGAAAATTACTAAATGGCACAGAATTTGGTTCAAATTTTTATTGTATTGAGATGTAATTTTTAAAATTATACCTATTATACCGGTACTAAATTTGGTACCGTTTTGGTTTACACTTTTGTATTAATACAAATTCTGAAATTAGGTATGGAGGTCGCTGAGAGCTGAGTTATTGAGGTGGTGTTGGAAAAGTATAAAATGGTACTAAATTTGGTGTTGGGTGTAGCAATGAAGCTGCAATTATATGATTAAAGTGCCAAAAGTAAAAGTAAAGTGCAATAAAATTGGTATTGGCCTAAGAAATAGAAGTGGAATTCTGATTTATTATTTATTTGTAGTACAATAAGTGTACTAGAAGTAGTAAATAATACTAAATATTGAAGCACTGGTTTTGAGTGAACCAATAATTGAAATTTGTTATGAGGATCACTG
Source organism: Musca autumnalis (assembly GCF_047663935.1). Lineage (NCBI taxonomy): Eukaryota > Metazoa > Arthropoda > Insecta > Diptera > Muscidae > Musca > Musca autumnalis. Next base: position 18,236,547 of record NW_027411977.1, on the reverse strand, counting down.
TTTAGTTTGGATGAGGATTAGAATGTTTATGAAAATCCGCCTTTAAAATTTATGAAATGTTTCTACATATAGAAAATACCACCGATTTTAAAAATTGTGCTGAATAGTGTACTATTACTTTCATGATAACTCGAAGGCGGATTCTAAATAAAGAACTGAGATCAAAAAGTCAAACGTATCTTTTGAACAAAATAGTTTTTTGTTTATTCTGGAGGTTTTAGAAAGTACATTTGAAATTGTAGATCTATGCGAATATTGTTTTACAAGAATGTTTTTATCCTCTGAGAACAAAAAGGGCCTAAATTAAAATGTCTCAAAAAAATTAACTGTTATATATGGGGCAGGTAAACGCGTGCGCATTAAGTAACATCTATTAAATAAAGGTTTTCTACATTTTGTAAAATGTGGATAAATCTTCAAAATACCCGTATCGTTTTAATAAAACGTTGACTGAAATTTAAAATGTGGGTTGAAGTTGTTATGGGAGTGCGATAACGTCTGTTTTGGAATTCGAACTGGAGATATTCGAACTGTACTTAAACGAAATTAAATATCAATTCAAATAGGTCAAATTTTCAGTGTCCACAATTTTCATGTTAAATATTGTTTATTTGTATAATATGTATTCTCTTTCCGCACACGAAGTAGCGGGCATTTTGCTAGTATAACATAAATCTTAATACATGAAAAAATATATAAAAAAATATATAAAATATAAAAAATAAAACACAAAAATATAAAATATATATAAAATAAAAAATATAAACTATAAAATATATATAATATAAAATATGAAATATAAAATATAAAAAAATATAAGTATATAAACTACAAAATATAAATAAATAAAACATAAACATAAATTATAAAATGCAAGATATAAAATATAAAATAAAAAATACAAAATATAAATTTAAAAAATAAAACTTAAAATATGTAATATAAAATAAAATATAAAAAATTAAAATATAAGATATAATATATAAGTTAAAAATTATAAAAAATAAAATAAAAAAAATTATAATATAAAATATAACATATAAGATATATCATATAAAATAAAAATATAAAATATAAACTAGAAAATAAATATAATATACAAAATAGAAAATAAAAAATAAATATTTAAAAATATTTAAAAAATAAAAATATAAGATATAAAATACAAAAATATAAATTATAAAATATAAAACACAAAAATATAAAATACAAAAATTTATAATATAAAATAAAAACATAAACTGTAAAATAAAAAATATAAGCACTAAAATAAAAAATGTATATAAAATAAAAAAATATAAACTATAAAATATAAATACATATAATACAAAATAAGAAACATAAAATATAAACTATAAAATATAAATAAATAAATAAAATATAAATAAAAATAAAAATATTAAATATAAAATAAAAAATATAAAATAAAAAATATAAAATGTAAAACATAAAATAAAAAATATAAGATATAAAAAATATAAAATATAAATCATAAAAGATAAAAGATAAAAAATAAAAAATAAGATAATAAATATAGAAAATAAAATTTTAAAATTAACAACTCATAAAGGGTTAAAGATGTGACAAGCTGTACCTCTTAAATTTGTTAATTAATTAGTCATATATTTATTAATCAATTATTGTACGACAGCAAAATTATAACGACAATTTAAACGGAACAAAAACAAATGACCAATAATTTGCAATGCATTGAAGCTATAAAATGCTTCGATTCGCTTCACGAGTTCGCCTATATGAATATTTTTCGTAATTGGCTTCGCAAACAAAAGAGTTCGAATGTAATAGCCAAGGATAGGTGGTTGCAAGGAGAGTGAGGAAAGGGAAATCAGTTGCATGTTAATCAGTTAAATTGGACAAGGGAAGAGGGGCAGATGATCACCACCCGCTATTTATTTGTTCCGCCACACTGCAAAAATATTTACTCTTTATCTGATGTTGTAAAATATCATTTGGCGAATGTGGGTCTTTATTTTATAGCTCTGCCGATGATGTTGATGATGTTGACGATGATGATCTGGAACACAGATGAAATTAAAGAAAAGACATTTACATTTCGTAGAAATTAATAAATGACACAGGGAAATTTAATTAACGACCCACAGACAGTCAGTGATTTTTTTCTCCACATCAGGATGTGGCAATGTGGGAGTTGTAGAATAGTAATTCTGAGCAACGTATACAACTATATAGATAAATACGTTTATGGGGCAACACAGATGGTTTTCAAATGAAGACAACTATAAGCTTGGATATTTCAATATTTTGAGTGGATTTTAGGAAAAACCAAAGGCATCAACAAACATTGGTTTTTCTTAAGGACTTTCATATCCAAAATCTTTGCATACCAATTATTTGTTATCTATTACTTTTCTTTATTTCTCATCTCATATTGGCCATTGTTTTAAATTTGAAAAATATATTTACGTAGGAAAAAAAATCCCTCCATAAATGTTTATTAACGAACGATTATTTACCCAAAAATACCGCCATAATTTAGGCGTAATAATTTTTGGCAAGCAACAAAGTGTGATTAAAATTACAAAGGAAAACCAACAAAAAGAAAAGAAAAATACATTCGTCAACAACAGCAAATATTAAATTTTGAATATTTGTGCATTATAGAAAGTCGACGCCCCCTCTCTTTCTGCCCAACCCTCACATTTTACCATCTCTCGACTTGAAACGCCAGGGAAAACAAAGAAAAAGATATGAAATATACAAATAAAAAAGATAGAATCCCCTGCATACCGACCCACTCACACCTCCACTTTCACCTAGCATCGTGCATTTACCAGCAGCAAAGTGCGACATAAAGGGAAGACCAAAAACTGGTCTAACTGACAACCGCCGAGTGCCAATCATACGACACTTTTGTCAAAAACAACAAAGCAGATCATTTTTTTCGATTTTGTTTTGTGAATTGGGATAATTGACAAATAGCGATAAAATACATACATCTCCTTTGCCAAATAATATTTGTTTCTTTTGGCCATATTGCATGAAACAATTTGAATAGACAGCATTAATTAATAAAACTATTATTTTTGAAATGATATTAGGATATAGATTGGATATGAAATACACATGGCTGCAAGTGCACTGGGAAATGAAAGATACTATTTATATTTAAAAGAAAAAAGTAAAAAGTAGCAGTTGGCTTTGCCGACAGAGATATACCTTCAGTCTGTTTGAATGGAAACACTTTTGTCCCAAAAAACGTATGTATAAGGGTTTTTTCAGATTTTTTGGCATACAAAAAAGGATTTGGATTAAATCCGAACATTTTTGCGGGAGAGGACTGACAAATGAGTGGACTGACATACTCTATTTTGAAAGTGGGTCGTATTTTGGGAGTCACGATAGATATCGCACCCACCAATCATTTCAGTTGGTCACCATACGATTTACAGCTTGTGGACCGTTATTTCAACTAACATGGACTTGCCCACGAAAGACATAATATCGCTATAAACAGGTACACCAGGAGTACCTTCGGTAAAAATTTCCAAAGGATCCTCGAACAGACCCTTAATCGCACTTAAACAAAAATGTTGAACATTTATGTGGGAGTGTACCGATAGGTCAAACTTTTGAACATAAACTAAGTTTTGGACAAAATATTTCGAGATCCAAAGTTTGGACCAAATCGGTTGCTCCGCTTATGAGATATCGCGTGTACAATTTTAGCGAATATTTTCAAACTTTTGGGGAGGTACAGAAAGGAGTTGACCTATAGGCACCTCTTTTGAATTTCATCTAATATTACTTACTTACTTAGCTGGCCCATTACAGAACATTTGTTCCATAGACCGAACTAAGAAAATATCTCCAATTCTCTCTATTCAGTGCTTCGCTTTTTGGAATACCGCGCCTTGTCATCTCTTCATCTACTTGTTTGCGCCATCTATTCTTTGGCCTGCCAATCCTGCATGCACCGCCATGTGGCTCGAATTTATACGCCTTTTTAGCGGATTCATCATAGCTCATTCTTATTATATGGCCTAGCCAACGCAATCGCTGCATCTCGATACGTTTAACTATATAGATGTTGTTGTATAGCGGATACAGCTCGTGGTTCATACCACGTCGATATTCACCGTCAACGAAGATCGGTCCGTAGATCTTTCGAAGAATTTTTCTCTCAAACACGCCAAGCACTGCCTTATCTGCTTGCGCAAGTACCCAGGCTTCCAAACCATACATCAGCACGGGTAGTATCAGTGTTTTGTAAAGCGTTATTTTTGTTTGACGAGTTGTGGCTTTGTTTTTAAAGTGCTTACTAAAGCAAAGTAGCATCTGTTGGCCAATACAATTCTTCTTTTTATTTCGCAACTGATGTCGTTTGTTGTGTTTACGGTGGTGCCGAGGTATACGAAGTCTTTTGCTACCTTAAAATTATAGGAACACACTTCAACAGCTGGTCCGATCTCAATGGACGCATTGCGCGTCGACACCATCAGCTTGGTCTTTTCGCCGTTTACCGCCAGACCCACTTTAGCAGATTCTCCTTCGACCTTCATAAAGGTATCGTTTATTTCTTTTACTGATCGTTCCATGATGTCTATATCATCAGCCTACGCAAGTAACATGTGGCTATTGGTGTAGTTTGTGCCACTTCTTTTGACGTTTGCCTCTCGTATAACCCTTTCTAGCAGGATGTTGAAAAGATCACACGAAAGGCTGTCTCCTTGCCGGAAATCTCTTTTGGTACAAAACTCTTCGGAGGGGTTCTTTCCTATTTTAACTGTCAGTTAGAGTCATTTTACAAAGCCGTATGAGCTTTGCGGGGATACCAAATTCAGACATGGCTTGCAATACCTTTGAACGTAGCGGGCTGTCGAAGGCTGCTTTATAATCGACAAAAAGGTGGTAGGTCTCGATCTGCATCTCTTGGGTCTTCTCCAGGATTTGCCGCAGAGTAAATATCTGGTCAATGGTGGACTAGCCAGGTCAAAAGCCGCATTGGTATGTTCCAATTATTTCATTGACCATTGGCTTTAGTCGTTCGCACAATATCCCTGACACTATTTTATAGGCAATAGGGTGAAGACTTATGCCCCTATAGTTGGAGCATAAAGTCTTATCTCCTTTCTTATGGACGGGACACAGGATGTTCAGGTTCCAATTGTAGGATACGCGTTCTTCCTGCCCGATGGAGCTAACTAGCTAAAGCATACACCTTATCAGCGTGTCGCCTCCGGTTTTAAACAGCTCGGCTGGTAGGCCATTAGCTCCTGCTACCTTATTATTCTTCTGCCGGATTTTTGCTGTCTTTACCTCATCTTGGCCGGGTGGTATACATTCAATTCCATCTTTTGGGATTGGATCTGTGGTATCTTCGTCGACTTCGCTACTATTGAATGCCAACAGTTTGGAAAAATTCTCTTTCCATATACTTAGCACACTATCTGTATCAGTTACCAGATTACCTACAGGAGGATGTGCCAGTTCCAAAGCCATCAGTTTGATGTTTCACTCTTTGATAGAATTTTCGGACTTCATTCTGTCTCCTGTACATCTCGATTTTTTTCACACTCCCGCTTTTCCACCTCTCTCTTTTTTCTTCGGAAAAGACGATTCTCCTCTCTCTCCTTTTCTCCCGATACCTCTCTCGTGCGCTACACGTTGCTACAGATTGTAAATTAGCCCTATATGCCGTATTTTTCTCTTCGGTTGCAGCACGACACTCCTGATCATACCATGGATTCCTTGGTGGAGGTCTCTGGTATCCAAGTACTGATTTTCCCGCTGTTTGCATGGAGTGGAGTGCTTTGATTAAGCAGTTGGGCCTGTTGAGTGGAATATGCTGTGGTTATCTGTTGTGATTGCAGCTTACCGATGTCCAACTTCCGTGTTGTGTCTGTTCGCACTTTGTTTGCTACGTTTAATCTGGTACGTACCTTTGCTGCAACAAGGTAGTGGTCCAAGTCTATGTTTGCACCTCGGAACGATCGTACATCCAACACGCTTGATGCATGTCTTCCATCTATCACAACGTGATCAATTTGATTTCTTGTTCTTTGATCTGGCGACAGCCTGGTGCTTAAATCTGGTACTGCTAACTACTCGTACCATGTTTCTTGCAGCTGCAAAGGCTATCAGCCTCATAACATTGTCAGATGTTTTACTGTCGATATTGAATTTCCCGACTCTTGGGCCAAAGATATTCTCCTTTCCAATTTTGGCATTAAAATCGCCTAGTATAATTTTAATGTCAAGGGCAGGGCAACGGTCATAAGTTTCTTCTAAGCGCCCATAAAATATATCTTTGGTCAGTTCGTCCTTGTCTTCAGTGGGTGCATGAGCGCAAATAAAGCTGATGTTGAAGAATTTTGCTTTTATTCGAATTGTAGCAAGTCTTTCATTCACAGGGGTGAAGCTGGAGACCAGAAGTTTTAACCTCCGACCAACTACAAATCCGCAACCAAACACATGCTTTGTGTCATGGCAGCTATAATACAGTGCGTCACCTTTAGGTGTTGTTGTGACGCCTTTCCCGTTCCATCGTATTCCTGTATAGCAGTAATGTCGGCCTTGTACTTTTCAAGTACATCTGCACCTTCCCTATAAAGAGTGCGAACTTTGGAGGGGTTTGTTTTTCTTTTCTTTCGTTTTTTCATAATAGGCTGTTTTTTTCTAGGGAGGATTACTAATCCGACGCCCAAACCCAAGTTTTTAACGTTCTTATGGGCGAACGCTCGGCACATGTTAGCTCACTACCTTTAACGGGTGACACCACGGGGAGGTCAGTGTCCACTTGAGATTAAAGAGGCACCAAGATAAATTCTGGGCTTTGCCATGTTAAAGCCGGCCAGGACCGTTCCTTGGTATCCTCCATCCCCTACGTCATCTAATATTCTAAGAAATATTACGAAATGCAAAGTGTGGACCAACGCAGTATTCGGTTCGAGAGTTGTCGTGCGCATCAGCCGCTACAGACGTTGGCCGTAGGAATTTTTTTACAGCTATCGCGTCATTTTCTCAGAAAGTATGGACTTGCCATTCAAAAAACCTGCGAACAATCAAAACAATTCGAGAGTTGGTCCTAAACAGCACTTTTCGAAAATTTTGTGTGGGAGGTACCCGAGGTAGTTGACATATATGGTCCATATTGTAACCTGATCTATGTATCGTAGAAATAATATGATGTGCCATGTATGTACCAACTCGGTTACTGCCTTTGAGAGTTGTCTTGGGTACCATTTTAGCGAAAAGTTTTGATCTAATGTGAGAGAGGTACCCAAAAGAGTGGACCGATATGGTTCATTTTAGTACTTGTTTAAAGTTTGGGTAAAATATTAATAATAATTGTTCCACAAACAACCTAGATGGGACAATGGAGACTTCTCTCATATCAATGAGTCCACCCCGATTCATATTAGCTCAATGATATGGGACCTAGTGTTTATTGCCGAGTCCGAACGGCGTGTCCTAAGACACCACTTGTAGAGAAGTTTTACAAGGCTGAAGTACTCAGGAAATATTGCCAACATCACTGACGGGTATTTTGCCACCATTGAAAATTTGATATTGCCTGGCCTGGGAATAGAACCCACGACCTTTACAGTGCAAGGCGGGTGTGCATACCATTGCAAGACGGTGGCACCCATTTGGCAAAGTATTATGACTGCCAAATGTTATCGTGAACTTTATGCACTACCCATGGTCCCATAGCTGTTGTTTTACAGCTTTTCGGCCATTTTCTCAGGTAGTAAGGACTTGTCCGTGAAATAACTTGTACCGTCGTAATGGAAGCAGCGAATACAAGTTGTTACAACAAAAATCAACACGGTTTGAGAGGAGGTCTTAAACTGCACTTTTCCGAAATTTTGTGTGGGAGATATTCGAAGGAGTGGACCTATACAGTCCATATTCAAACTTGACATATGTCTGGTAGAAATATTACGATGTGCACAGTACGGACCAAAATGCGAAATCGTTTGTGATCTGTACTTCTGCCTGATTCCATCGCACTTTCTGTAAGGCTATAATATCACCTTCCAGATGCAGACTTGCGGAAGTCGTCATCTTCAGAGGGGGTTGTTTTTCTTTCATTTATTTATACCCTCCACCAGGATAAAATTCTAAGATGATCTAGCCATGTCCGCCCGTCTGCCTCTCTGTTGTAATCACTCTAGCGCCCCCAATAATTGAGATAGAACTCTAAAATGTTGCACTTTTTCCATAGGCAGGTCCGGTTCGAAGATGGGCTATATAGGTCCCCGTTTTGATATAGCCCCCATATAACAGTACCCCCGATTTAAGGTATTTTTGAGGATTTTAGCTACATGTTTTTACCAAACTTGCTGAAATTTGACATTTGAGGTTCCCAATGGCCCAGAAATGTCTCCACTAAAAATTGTCAAGATAGGTCCACGTTTTGGTATAGCCCCATATAACGGTACCCCCCGATTTAAGGTATTTTGAGGATTTTAGCTACCTTTTTACAGAACTTGCAGAAATTTAAAATTTGAGGTTCCAATGACCAAGAAATGTCTCCACTAAAAATTGTCAAGATATGTCGACGTTTTGGTATAGCCCCCATATAACGGTACCACCCGATTCAAGGTATTTTGAGGATTTTATCAACATTTTACTGAACTTTGACATTTGAGGTTCCCAATGGCTAAGAAATGTCTCCACTAAAAATTGTCAAGATAGGTCCACGTTTTTGGTATAGCCCCCATATATAACGGTACCACCCGATTTTAGGTATTTTGAGTATTTTACCAACATTTTTTACCGAACTTGCTGAAATTTGACATTTCAGGTTCCCAATGGCCAAGAAATGTCTCCACTAAAAATTGTCAAGATAGGTCTACCTTTTGGTATAGCCCCCATATAACGGTACCACCCGATTTTAGGTATTTTGAGGATTTTAGATACATTTTTTTACCGAACTTGCTGAAATTTGACATTTGAGGTTCCCAATAGCTAAGAAATGTCTCCACTAAAAATTGTCAAGATAGGTCCACGTTTTTGGTATAGCCCCCATATAACGGTACCACCCGATTTTAGGTATTTTGAGTATTTTACCAACATTTTTTACCGAACTTGCTGAAATTTGACATTTGAGATTACCAATGGCCAAGAAATGTCACCACTAAAAATTGTCAAGATAGGTCCACGTTTTGTTATAGCCACCATATAACGGTACCACCCGATTTTAGGTATTTTGAGGATTTAAGCTATTTTTTTCACCGAACTAGCTGAAATTTGACATTTGAGCTTTGCCAATGGCCACGAAATGTCTCCACTAAAAATTGTCAAGATAGGTCCACGTTTTGTTATAGCCCCCATATAACGGTACCACCCGATTTTAGGTATTTTGAGGATTTCAGCTACTTTTTTTGACCGAACTAGCTGAAATTTGACATTTGAGCTTGCCAATGGCCACGAAATGTCTCCACTAAAAATTGTCAAGATAGGTCCACGTTTTGGTATAGCCACCATATAACGGCACCACCCGATTTTAGGTATTTTGAGTATTTTAACAACATTTTTTACCGAACTTGCTAAAATTTGACATTTGAGATTCCCAATGGCCATAAAATGTCTCCACTAAAAATTGTCAAGATAGGTCCACGTTTTGGTATATAACGGTACCACCCGATTTAAGGTATTTTGAGGATTTTAGCTATCTTTTTATACCCTCAGTATTTATGCTAACGAGGGTATATACACTTTCATACGGGCAAAATGTGTCTCATCGAAATGATGGTTTTATGTTTGGACGAAATGTGTTTCAGAAAATTTGGAGTCGATTTAGCAATGTCCGTCCGTATGTCTGTCTGGCTGGCTGGTGCGCACGATAACTCTCGAACGGATTAACCGATTTGGTCCAAAATTTGTCCTTCTAAATATTTTGTTCAAACTTAGTTTAAGTTCGAAGATGGGTTATATCGGTCCACTGCTTCCGGTACCTCCCCCACAAAAGTTCGGAGAATTTGTGCGCACGATAACTCTTGAAGGGAATAACCGACTTGGTCCATACTTTGCACATCGTGATATTTCTACTAAGCTTAGATGATGTTCCAATATGGACTCAATCGGTATACGCCTTCGGGTACCTCCCACACAAAATTTCGGAAAAGTTCAGTTTAGTACCTGCTCTTGAATCGCTTTGATTTTTGTTGCAACAACTTGTAGTTATTGTCCCCCATACGACGGTACAAGTTTCATCAAGGTCAAGTCCATACTTCCTGAGAAAATAGCCTAAAAGTTGCAAAGAGCCCCTATGACACCGTGTGTAGTGGTTGGAGCGCAAGATAACTCTCGAACGGATCTGCGGATTCGGTCCAAAAATTGGTCTTCGTAATATTTTGTCAAAACATAGTTTAAATTCGAAGATAAGCCATATCGGTCCACTCCTTCAGGTACCTCCCCCACAAAAGTTCAAAAATGTTCGGAAAATTTGTGCGCACGATAACTCTTGAAGGGAGTGACTGATGTAATCCATACTTTGCACATCCTAATATATCTACCAGATATAGATCAGGTTCGAATATAAACTATATTTGTCAACACCTTCTGGTACCTCTCACAAAAAATTTCGGATAAGTTCACTTTAAGACCTGCTCTCGGATCACTTTGGTTTTTGTTGAAGCGGTTTGCATTCGCTACCTTCATTACGACGGTTAAAGTTTTTTCAGGGGCAAGTCCATATTTCTTGAGAAAACAGCCCGAAAGGTGTAAAAAACCCTATGTCACCATATGTTGCGGTCGGAGAGCACGATAACTCTCGAACTGTTCAACCGATTTGGTTTTCGTCATATTATATCCAAACTTAGTTTCATGGGGCAATACTGGTCCACAAAATCCGGTACTTCTCCCCAATATTAAAAAAGTATCACTAAAATGCTAGGACGATATTACTTGAATGGGGCAACCAATTTGGTCCAAACTTTGGAACACCTAATATTTTCTAAAAATTTAGTTTAACTTCTAAAATGGCCCATATCGGTCCTCCCTAAGGGTACCTCCCCCTCAAAAGTTCAACATTTGTGTCTTAGTGCAGTTAATTCCTAATCCACATTTGTGTCGGCAAGTTCAAATGTCCAAAAAGGGCCACAAAATTCTGAAGAGGCCTTAAATACATTCGATCTGTCTGTATGTGAAAGTTTCACTTTACATGGGCTGAGGGTATATATCTGTCGGCAAACACTTTTGTACTTGTTTTTTTTTTTTTGTATTTTGGATTCATGTTTTGACCAAATTTAGGCATTTTTGGTATCCGAGGTCGAACAATGTTTGCACCTAAAAGGAAACTAATTATTCCATTTTAGTTCAGAATATTTTATGGTATAAAAAGGTCGGCCCGGCCGAACTTAATCTTTTTTTTTACTTGTTAAACTAATAAGTTGTTTTTTCATAGGGATGAGTTAGTAACCCGACAAGTTTTTATGGTTATTATGGATAAACGCGCGGCACATGTTAGCTCACTACCTTTAACGGGGTTGGTCGGTGTCCTCTTCAGATGAAAAAGGAATCAAAATAAGTTCTAGACTTAAGGCCTCGACACATAAGAAGCATTCTTGCTTAAGTCATATCTGGTAAATGACTAAAGACTAAGTTCGACCTAATTCAAATGCGATTCTGAAATCTTATTATTATGTTGAACTTGGTCTTTAGTCTTTTATCAGATATGACTTCAGCAAGAATGCCATGCTTCTTATGTATCGAGGCCTTTAGTCATGTTAAAGCCAGTCATGACCGTTGTTTGGTATCTTCCATCCCCTACGTCACCCTCCATACAAAACCCACATGAAAAAAACTACAACTTGTTGTCTAGTGTTATTCACCTCAGTGCCGATGAAATGGTGATGCTCAGTGCTAATGACTGAGGAAAACTTTGACAAAAAAAGAGACGTTACTCTTTCAAAATTCACACAGACACACTTCATTACATAACGAACGTCATGACATGCATGCCCATTTTATTGTTGTTGTTGTTGTTCAAGAAAAACTAGCGTTGATGTCTAAAATTAGTAACGGATTCCCCCATTAGACAGCTGTTTAGTTTCTTTTTTTTGTGACTAGAGGAGGGCAAACAATTTGAAAGCAAAAAAGAAAAAATAATAAAATAAATATCAACTTACGGCAAAAGGATTGACATTTTCCTGCTGATCAGACATTTTTCAAGGAGTGCAGGATATGTTTTTCTTGTATTTTATTTTCTTATTAGAAGATTTATTAATTTTAATTTAAAACATTTTTCCGAAACACTTCAAAAGCACAATAAAGCACTATTTAAAGATTTACTTTTATTTTGGAAAATTATTTCCAATTTTTTCGTAAACTTTCTTTTGTTGATCACAAATAAAACGCGTTTATTTATTGCCTATTTTTTGGTAAACAAAAAAATGTATACTTTGAATTATTTTCGAAACGCATCAAACTAAATAACAAACGGAACCGCCAACTGCCGTTATTAAGTGCACGAGACAACTAAAATAAAATAACAAAATATTTGAAAAAAATGACAAAAAAACAAAAGGCAAAAAAAGCAGACAAGATCTGCTTAACGCTCGGGCTGGCTGTAGAAAAGAACACACAAATTTCAACAACAAATCATCTTCATCGTAATCACCATCATCATTATCATCGTCGTCGTCCTCATCACCTTAATCAATTCTATTGCCAGACTCATCATCAGAATCTTCATTATCTGTTGAAATCATTTTGGTTGCAGCGGCAACAACTACACTGGCGGGCAGCACCACAGCAGCATCTAACGTTGACACAGTCAGCTTAAAAAGTGGACACGCGATCATATGGGACACAACAATATACAAAAAAAAACCACAAAAATTCACACCACTGTCTGAACCGACGTTAGGATGTCGTTTTTATTAATATGTAGGTATGTAGATATACATATGTGCCTATATATATATATTTTAAATATCATTAACTAAAAGAAAAGTATACAACTAGCGCCAGAAAAAGGTGCACTCAACTCAGAGTAACAAAAACTGGGAAAAATAATGAATTTAAATTAACTTTTTATTCATTCACCAAAGTCGACCATATAGCCCAAAAATAGCAGATAAAAACTGGGTTTGTTTGTCCCATAGTTTATGCCACTTAAGCCCTAAACACATCCAACGTTTGAGTAAAGTTGGGCGTCATTTCTGATAGAAGCATGCAGAAAAATTCAATCTATGTTGCCCTGGCTCTTTTATTCTTCTATCAGAATTGACGTCCAACTTTGCTGAAACGTTGGATGTGTTTAGGCCTTTACCTCCATTATTATAAGTCTTCTTTTGTTGTAGCGTTCTGGTTAACTTAAAGTTAAAAGTGATCATTGAATTTCAAGGAGGACCTTTTTACCATTGCCTTTTAATGTGAAACTTATATTTTTAATGCCTCCAAATTGGTTTATTTTGCATTTTCAAATGCAACCAATAGTTAAAGAAAACATATAATAATGACCCTTATCATATCTATCACTGAATTACTTGCCTTTTTGTTTGCAAAAATGTCAGCTTGGAAGACACTGCAATTTCCCTTCAAGGTGCAGTTAGCTTTCAGGTATCCTTGGCAACCAAAAGCATAGAGAGTGGAAAATTAAAGACATTCGAAGCACAAAAATGGCGGTATACTTATTTTTGTCACTAACTGTTTATGTTGCAATAAGAAATATTACAAACACTGTCGTCGTTGGTTTGTAGAATGAGAGATGAGAGGGAATGTTTGTTCTTCGCAGCTCGTTCACACATTTCATTGCAACTCAGCCAAGACATAAAATAAAGAACTCATGCAGCAGTTTGCCGACGATTTGTTATCGAAAAGGTTCGGGCTAATGATCTGCAGCTAAGTCATAAAATATACCCTACACTCACTGAAAAGTAGTTTTTTATGGAAAAGCAAAACGTTTTCATATAAAAAAACGAAAAAGTCGACTTCTAAGATACCAAAAGGTTTTCTCAAAGAAAGAAGAAGTCCCCAAGTGTCTTCATATAGAAGATCAACATGTCTTCTCATAGGAGAACAAAATGTCTACTCATAAAACACCAAAAAGTCTTGTGGTAGAAGACCAATGGGCCATCTCGTAGCAGAACAAAATGCATTATCATAAAAGAGAAAAATTTGTTCCCATAGAAGACCAAAATGTCTTATCATTGAAGACTACAAACTGATTTCTTATAGAAAACCAAAAAGTCTTCTCATAGAAGACCAAAGGGTATTCATATAGGAGATCAAAAGATCTTCTCATAGAAGACCAAAGGGTTTAGGGATACGCAATGGAATGCAATAATCGGTTTTTCGATTATACGGTTTTCGTGAAAAACTTAAAACTCGATTTTCGGTTAGTCGATTATTTGAGAGTGTATTGAAAGTCGACTTTCGATTATTCGTTAACCGCCGAAAACCGATTATAATCGAATATAATCGACCATTTTCGTTGATGCGATCCATCACGTATGTATGTATACAAAAGTACCGTCCATTACGAGGTTTTAGCACACCCAATAGTCACCTACGTCTAATAGTCGTCCACGATTAATAGTCGACTACGAATAATAATAGACTACGACTAATGGTCGACTGCGAATAATAGTTGACTCCGTCTTTCGAAAGTCGATTAAGAAAAATCGATTATCCGGTTTTCGCATAGTCAATAGTCGACTACGACTTTTAGAAATTTTGCGGCTAATAATCGATTAACCGAAATCGATTTTACGTATCCCTAAAAGGGTTTCTTCTTATAGAAGACCAAATGTTCCTTTCACAGAAGCCAAATGGTCTTTTCATAGAAGACAACAATTTTTTCTCATAGAAAACAAAAATGTGCTCTCATAGAAGACAAAAATGTTTTTTATAGAAGATCAGAATATCTTTTCATGGAAGACCTAAAGGTCTTCTCATAGAAGACCAAAAAGTCTTCTTTAAGGAGATCAAAATGTCTTTTCACAGAAGACCAAAGATTCTTCTCCTAGAATCACTTCTCGTAAAAGACAAACAAGTCTTCTCTCTTCTCAATACTATATGTTGTCTTCTTATAGAACACCAAAATGTCTTCTCACAGAATACAACAAGGCGTCTTCTTATAGAAGAGCAGAAAGTTTTTTCATAGAAAACTAACAGGGTGTTTTTGTAAAAATGATTGCCTGTCACATGAACCGTTCGTACTAAAACGTTACGCTCAAAATTTGGTTCTTGTAAAATTTTACGAACCATTCGTTTTTATCTGAAAGCTTTCGTCTATTTCATAAAAGCTTTTATATTTCAGGGTCTCCATGATACTTATTTTGTGAATTTTGCATAGGCATCTGCACGTAAAATGTGTTACTTGATGGCAACCCCGACAAACAGATGAAAAACAAAAAATAAGAAAAAAAATTTAATAAAATTGTCCAAAAATAATTGTGATAATATGAAGAAACGAATGTACATATACGCGTGTGCTTCTATGGAAATAAATAAAATTGCATTCCCTTCCAGTTTTCGTGTTTTGTGCCATTTATTACTCAAATTATTTAATTTTCATTCAAAACGATGGGTCTTTTCCATTCGTTTATTTTTGACGTATTCGTTCGTCTGATTTTTGTTACGAAAACCAAAAAAATTACGAAAATAAAAAGCTTTCATTTGTTTGTCACACGAATACAAACGTCAACCGCTATGAAAACCAAATTGTGTCTTCGTTCATGAAATCGACGAACGAATGGGCAAAAACTTTTTACAAAAACACGCTGTAAAAGGTCTTATCATAGAAGACAAAAATGACTTCCCAACAAGTCGTCCCACAGAAAGCCAATGGTCTTCTTATAGAGGACCAAAAAGTTTTCTCATTGAAGAACAAAAGGTATTCTCACAGAGAACCTAAAAAGGTATTCTCATAGAAGACCAAAAGGTGTCTTCTTTTATAAGATCACAAGGTGTCTTTATATAGAAGACCAAAAGTCCTCACATAGAAGACCAAAAGGTTTTCTCATAAAATATGGTCTTCTCATAGATAATCAAAATGTCTTCTAATAGAAGACCAACAAATCTTCTCATAGAAGAGAAAAGAGGAGAGAGACAGACTAAAAGATCTTCCAAATAAAGAAATATGCGCCTTCTTATTGCACTTGTTCTAATAGAAGAACAAAATATATTCTCATATAAGAGCATTCAGCTTTCTCAGAAAAGTCCATTCGGTCTTCTTATAGAACAACATGTGTTCTCATAGAAGATCAAAATATATTCTCATAGATTCCGTTATTCTGATATATTACCAAAAAGTCTAAAGGCCTGGGTACATATCGACACCTCCAAATAATAGTATGCTAAGTCTAAAAAGTGAGTTTTGCAGGAGAAGCTCTCAAAGTGTGGAAATTTTTTGGAACTTCAGTACTATGCTAAGTCAATATTTGTTTATAACTTCTGTTCGGATTGACCGATCATTACCAAAATTTGACAGAATTTAAGTTAAAGGACGTTCGACACCTCCAGATAATAGTTTGCTAATTCTGAACAGTGAGTTTTGCAGGACAAGCTCTAAAAGTTTGGAAAGTTCTTTGACCTTCAGTACTATGCTAAGTAAATATTTGTTTATAACTTCTGTTCGGATTGTCCGATCATTACCAAAATTTGACAGAATTTAAGTTAAAGGACGTTAAATATAAAAATGTAAAGAACTTGAAAACATGCTAAGTCGACTTATCATACTATTGTTTGGAGGCGTCGATATGCTGCCTCGCCTGCTTGCCTTGCTTCCTTCTAACAAAAGACTAAAAAAAAGAAAAGGGCAACCTAGTTCGAAATTTGATCTGCCTTCTTTATTCTTTTATTTTTATAATGTCAGAAATTAAGCAGGAAAGCAAGGCATACAGGCGAGGCAGCTTATGTACCCAAGCCTTAAAGGACTTTTGAAAGAAGACCAAACATTCTTCATTGACCCAATCTTATTATAATTTTGAAGACTAGGGCTGGGGCTGGATTCTCGTTCTATGAAAATTTGACATGAAAAATATTTTCTTTATAATTTTTTCATTTGACATTTATTTCCTTTATAAAATTGTTCATTTCTCATTTTCATAGAAACAGAATTGAGCCCCTGTAAATACAATTCCTTGAATTCAAATTCCATACCAAAACTGGGCCACCCTAGCAGTTTGTCACTCAAAATTCTCTAATTCAATTATTTTATTTTTACAAACTTTTCATTTCATTTTTTCGGAATATGAATAATCAAAAATCTCATCTTCCTAACATTGTAATTGATTTAACAAATATCAGGGAAGCCGCGGAGCCCACTTCATCAAATGCGAAACAAACTCAACGCAATACTAAGAATGAAAATGCCGATGATGATGTCATTTTGGTTTCAACAACATTGCCGACCATCGATTTAAGCGAGTCAACTTCCCGTGCCAAGGTACAAAGAAAATTATGTAAAAGATCGTATCGTCCACGTACATCTCTGATTTGCCCCATCTGTTTGGAATCATGTATAAAAGAACGTCCAACATCAACACGTTGTGGTCACGTTTTCTGTGAAAAATGCATAAAACAATCTGTACGTCTTCAGGCCAATTGTCCCATTTGTAAAATGAAAATCAATGATTCGGATTTGATTCGTATTTATGTCGATTGCACGGCGACGACGGCATTGTAAATAAAATACAATTCGATGTTTGTGTTTGCAATCTTGGAGATTAATTTAAATAGGTTTAGCATTTACATACATATTTATATTAAGAAGAACAAAAATTGAAGCCGATGAGCTAATTATCTTTTGTAGCATTTCAACGATCAGCACTGCAAAAATGTACCAACTGCTCTCTGGGTTGACTATTGCCAATCTAGTAGTTGTAGGATGGATGATCTTAATAATGATCATAATAATTATCATTTGAATTCTTTCGTCATTTCTGTTTTAAAAGTGAAAGAGAAATTGTAGACCATAGTTTGCTGAACTTTGTTAGTTGATGATGATGATGAGCATCATTATGATGAGTGGTAATTGTGGTGTGTCTAAGTGGCACTTTATTTGTGGGTGTAAAACAAATGATGATTCCGTTCATGTTATTCATACACACAGAGGAGTGTCACAAACAAAAAGTTCAAAGATCAATCATTGGGAATTCTTTTCGTTACGGTAAATTAGATGGGAACGAAAAAAATGACTTAAGAAGTAAGGGATCATCAGTTATTACCAGACGTTAAAGTTGGTCACAATGATATTTGTTAGAGCTTTATATTACCAGGGACTTGCCCACGAAACACTTTGTATCGCTCTAAAAAGAACTACAAGAAGTACCTGCGCTACAAAATCTCAAACAATCCTCATCCTTAAGGCCACGACACATAAGAAGCATGGCATTCTTTCTTAAGTCATATCTGGTAAATGACTAAAGACCAAGTTCGATCTAATTCAAATGTGATTCTGAAATCTTTTTTTTTTAGGTCGAACTAGGTCTTTAATCTTTAATCAGATACATATGACTTCAGCAAAAATGCCATGCTTCTTATGTGTCGAGGACTTTACAATTAAGCGAAAATTCAACTTTTGTAAGGGAAGTAACCAAATGTGTTGACCGATATAGACCTTCATTGAGCTTAATGTACTACTGGAAGAATTTTTACTGTGTGTAAAGTTTAACTTATCGTGCTCATCAGTAATTTTAGTTAGTGCCAGCAGAAGTTTTTAAAGCTATTTTTAACGAAATTGCCAGAATTGATATGAAGAAGTCTTTATGGGAAATAGTTCTTTCTGAATGATAAATTTTGTTTCCTCTAAAAGTATATATCCCTAATATAAAACGAAAATAGAACATCATCACCACAGCCCAGTTCAAGCAGTTGGGTATTTCTGTTACCTTATATTGTTCTACCATGATAAATAGTAACCATTTTGATTAATTGAAGTTTGACAAATCAAGAATGGAGGGGATGTTAAAAGTACTCCGACCGAGTTCGCTGTTTACGGCTCAGAGAAAAGACGCAAAGTCAAATTAGATACTACGCCCACAGCTTTAAAGTAATAACCTAAAAAAAAACTTTTGAATTATAATCCCAGCAAAATGTTCGATGCCAAAGATGCTATTCAAGAATGGGTGCAAGTGAAATGGAATGCCATTTTTTCAGCATCTTCACTCATTCTTTTTACAAGAGCGTGACCCCCAAAAGATGCAATTCATTTTCAGATCCTAAGCATATCATCTTTACTAACTCGATGGAATGGCATCTTCAACAATTCTTTGGAATGGCATCTATACCAATCCTTTGGCATGCCATCTTAACCAATTCCCAAGAATAACATTTTCACTAATCTTTGGCATGTCATTTTCACCAACCCTTTGGCATGTAATTTTCACGTCTTGTTTGGAAAATGGAAAATGCTGTATTGAAAAATGATTTTATTTTTTTATTTTATTAATTCAAAGGAGTTAATGAAATAACTATAATTTATCATCATAAAGTTTACATCTATATTTGCAGTTTGTTCTCGTTGTTGTAACAGTAGTTAATATGTTTGTATTCTCATTTTTCTGCTTAATCTGACTCTTGGTCTATCAGTCGTAAGAATGTGGCTATTTCGCTATTTATACAAAGCTGCAAACTTAAGTTTCTCAGCAGGATTGGTAGAGCAATTGAAAAGGAGCAGTGTGTCGTGGAGGCCTGTGCTGTAAGCTGGGCAGATGTTTTCCACGGTGTCATCAGCACTTGCCCTATAGGAATTTTGACGGCTGCACCATCCCGAGCGTATTGACCCAAAACTACTCTGGTTTGTCCTGACAGCTGGCGCTTCTCAGCTGCGATAGATGGTGGATGTTCTCCAAGGACCGCATTCACACGATAACTGTTTACTGCATCTGCACTGCATTCGTGTGAATGCTACTTAAACCTGGTTGAGAGGCTTGTTGATCTAGAGGTTCTCTCTTGTAAGTCAAACGTTACAAGAGAGAACCTCTAGATCAACAAGCCTCTCTTTCTAGATTATGAAGACCCCCTGGCTGCCTGGGTCTGTGGTCTGAATTCTGCTATCATCGACCATGACATTCAGCTCTATTGTTCCCAACTCTGCCGCCCAGGTAGTGAACAGAGTGGCCGTAGATTTATTGGCTAGTATTTGCATATTCCTCGCGTGGAAAAAATGGTAAGATCAGACAAAAAGGAGTTCAGTCTTTCACAAATGTCGTCAGGGAAGGCACCTGACGCCAAGATAGTACAATCATTCGCATACGTTACGATCTCAATGCCGTCTGCAGCGTTTGGAATTCAGAAGAGGTTTTCTTCACTCTACGGGTCTTGGACTTCTTGATCCTAAATTCTACGCACTACTGTCGTCCACACTTAAAATTTATTATCCAACGTTTCAAACTTGGACGGTGCGTAGTCTGCTCGATGACATCAAACAACGAGGGTGCTTGACAGTATCAATGGACTTTGCTAAATCAAGTATCACTATTACTGTTCTATCGCACGGCTTGCTCTGAGTGAGTCCTCGGCTAATATGGAGATGGCCTTCAGCCCAGTTGTTGTGCTGCTTACGGATCCTATGCTATTGATCGGCAACTGGAAAGTTATTTCTGATGCTGGAAGAACTAAAGCCACAAGGGTCGTTGCTACGGGCGACAAAAGCGAATTCGGTTTGTATGATTCACCTTTGCTGGCATCCTTTTCGGGCTTCAGTAGCTGGCCTATTTTCCAGACTTCGGGAACGATGTGTTTGGCAAGCGACAGGTTGTAAATTTAAGTGAGAAACTTGACTTCCGGCTGTCCCAGCTGTGGCAGTCTAAACACCGCCGCTGCACCGCAACAGAGTTTACTTCGTCCACTCTCAGCCACTGATTTTGTTTCATCTTACAAAAGCTGTTCTATTATCTTCTCATCACCAGTTCAGATTTCGACATGGACTCCAACAGCACTTCTTTAAGAATTTCTAGTTCGTGAACCTACATTTAATTTTAAATTTTTAGCAAAATTTTTGGAAATGTATACTCTTTTGTTTTGATGTCGCTACATGTAGGGATGTACAAATCGACTT
Organism: Musca autumnalis; assembly: GCF_047663935.1. NCBI lineage: Eukaryota > Metazoa > Arthropoda > Insecta > Diptera > Muscidae > Musca > Musca autumnalis. The sequence continues at coordinate 18,215,546 of NW_027411977.1, read as the reverse complement.
GTTTTTTTTTTGCAGTGATCTGTACAAATGATTCAAATGCTGATGAAAAGATCGGATCTTTCACGACTTCCTTTGCATGGTTTTAAATGCTAATGAAAAGATCGGATCTTTCACGACTTCATTTGAACCAATGCAAAAGATCCAGTGAAATCATGGCATCTCATGGAACCACTTCCATAAAATTTTGCTGGGAACCTGAAAAACTATTAGAAAGGACAAGGTTTACATACCTTAAATAAATTGCTGTGGAAATGCCGTGACCAAAAAGCCTAAAGGAACAAGGCGACTTTTAAGAAAAAAAAACTACTCCGACCGGCAAATCCGATCGACTCTGTTTTGTTTCTATTCATCGTTTCCTATGTGACTTTCCCTACGTAGTGCAGTGCTTAGTTGAAGGGTCATTTGCCAATAGGAACCTGTTTGTACACTTGTCATCACCAACGTACAAATTACATCTATCAACAATTGCACTTCTAGGTATTCCCCACTCAGAGCCAAGTTCAATAAGGGTTGTGTAACGTACACACACAGCATGTTTTCATATAAAAATGTAATATTATTTTTATTCTCATTATAATATAATAGATAAAATGCACTTACCTTTTTTGGCGCAAACAAGAACCACTCCATATCGGAAATACAACAACGAGCGAGCCACACTCTATTCCCGTTAAAAGAGACTTCACAAGGAAGTAGCAAGTTTTTTGCACAGAAATACGTAAATAAAGACACTTGGATTTTCACAGGGCTTTATTATTTTTATATTAAAATGTATTATGTATTATTTAACTATTTTTAATTAGGAAACAGAGATTCTTGTTTAAAAAATTTAACTTTGCACATTCGTGTTTCAATTTGCTCAACGACCAACGACGACTTTTTGACAAGTCGATGTTTATTATCGATTATTTACACTGGGTAATGTTATCGGTTACTTGGCTCACATTTGGGCAATCGTGAATCGTGTGGGATAACAATTGTGTAGATTTACAGATTGTTATAAAATATTATTGAAATTATGCAAATAAATAAAATGTTAGTTGTTTAATTTGTTTGTAAACTCAAAAGCTAAAAAAATGTTTATTTGTCATTAGTGACTACATGACGATAACAAACAATTACTCGCACTCTCTCTTTATTTGTCGATCTACAGATCCATCTGGCACCGTACGAAATTTTTGACATTTGCGAAAGTTGTTGGTTCGATTGAGGAACGAATCGACAGACGAGGTAGAGAGGCCAAAAATTAAACGAGCAGAAAAATTTGCATAACTTTTTTGCATATTTTGTTAAACAATAACCCACAAACAGGCCTAAAAAACTATTTTGCAAAACAATGGCTGCCAGCTCAAGAGTTTTGCTTAAAGTACGCGGTAAGTGTCATAGCCAGCCCGTAAAAAGTGTTGGAAAAAAGAAATCTGCAATGAATTTGCAAAGAAAAATTATATAACGTCATAGATGAAATATTTGTGATAACATAACCGGTGCCAATTATTGGCAAACGGAAAGTAATTACTGGAAGCAAGATAACAGATGCTAAATGTGTTAATTATAAGAAATCGCTCAAAGTCTGGGAAATGATTCGCAGAGGAGACAAAGGTGGTCCCAGACTTGAAACTGTAACAATAAAAAAAAACAAGTGGAATGTCAAATACTCAATAATGACCGTGATTTTTTTTAATTTTTCTTTTTGTTAATTTTTTTATGGTTGTTGTCGTTGTTTATGTGTCTGTGGGAAAGCAAATTAATTGAAAGTGATTGTGTAGTTGTTGCTTCACCCTGACGTTTGTTGATCACAAACTGCAGGGGAAGGGAAAATTTGCGTATATTTTTAGCATCTATGAGAGACTTTTAATTAATGTTGATTTTTTTTCTGTTTCCTTTGTTTACAGATGGACTTGTTGCCGCCGTCCGCCACAACTCCCAATACAATCAGACACGTGCCAACTTAATGTTGACCGGCGATTCACGTGTCATCTGCCAAGGCTTTACCGGCAAACAAGGTACCTTCCACAGCCAACAGGCCTTGGAATATGGCACCAAATTGGTTGGTGGTATTTCACCCAAAAAAGGCGGTACCACTCATTTGGGTTTGCCCGTTTTTGCCAGTGTAAGTAGAGATTTTATTGTGTAAACAAATGATTTTTAATAGATTTTTAAGACTTTTTCCGGTTGATATGTTTTGGTCGTTAAGATTTATTTAGGAACATCCTCGGATGAATTGTTTTCCCACGACGAATTTTTAACGACGACCTCCTTGTTATGCTGTTTCCACGATATAGAAGGATGTTTATATTTACTGAAATATGGGTTCAAGTTTTGTACATGTTCTCGTACCCGAGTAGGTTCAAATTCTCGACCGAAGGATGTCTAGTGAGCGACACGCTTGGGATATTTTGAGAATATATACCATAAGTACAGTCGAAGACGCTTATAACATCATCAATTATAACAACATATCGGTTATAGCGACAAAAATCCAAAAGTCCAAATTTCTACGGTTCTTTATAGGCCACACAAAACAAATATCGATTATAACAATATGTAGGTTATAGTGACCAATTCAGTCGGTCCCTTGACCGTCGTTATAAGCGATTTCGACTGTAGTTCTGGTTGTGGGAAGTAGGAAGTCCTTACTACCCGACACGTCTTTACATTAAAATTTTGTAAAAGCGTCGTCTCCAGTGATCAAACTTTTGTATTTTCTTATTGTTTAATGCACTGGTCGGGTGTTTAAGACTTCCTCCTATAGATATGTTCATAATCTTATACGCAAACAAATTTGCAACAAATTTATTTTTAATAGGTGAAAAATCGGAACATTCCTTAAACTTCCAAAACCTACATATATAACACATATAAATTTCAAACTGATCTAAACACTATCCTCAAACGATATTTAAGCCTTAGACCACAAACTAGTTAAATTTTGAAATTTAAATATCTATCCGATGGACGGTATCAATTTTCTAATTTATTGTTTTTATTTAATATTAACTAATCATTTATTTTTATCTTACAGGTAGCTGAAGCCAAGAAGGCTACAGATCCTCATGCCACCGTTATTTATGTACCACCTCCCGGTGCTGCTGCTGCCATTATGGAAGCTTTGGAAGCTGAAATTCCATTGATTGTGTGCATTACTGAAGGTGTACCTCAACACGATATGGTTCGTGTTAAACATGCCTTGTTGACCCAAAGCAAGTCACGTTTGGTTGGTCCCAATTGCCCTGGTATCATTGCCCCCGAAAGAGTAAGTTACTCCAAATAGAACACAATTAAGTACAATCTTATTTATTGCACTTGCAGTTTAATACACACACACTTTTTTCAACTGATAACATTGTTATTTATAATCATTAACAACGTTCTTATTGGCTTAAGGGGGAAGAAACATGTTTCTACAACAACAATTCAAGCATCAAACAAACAAACGCATAATGAAACCTTTGCAAAATGTACAAAGTTCAACATTTGTCCCATTATCAGTTTTGTATGTTTTTTTTTTTTTTAATGGAAGACATTTTGATTGTGGCCGGTATCTGTTGAGTTAAACTTCGAATCGATTTTGCTCATTTTCGTCTTTTGTTTGTTCTTCTTTCATTTCTTTTCTTTTCATTCCCTTCGCTCTCACTTAATTTAATCAAAAATGCCGGTATGCGTAAACAAATGTTATGACGAAATAATTTTGAACGCAAAACATTTTTTAGCCAATGATACACATCAACATCGTTATGATAATCAGCTGACTGTTTATAAGGTGCTAATATGAATCATCATTAAATACATACTCCATTTTTTTTTTTTTTTTTGTTTATTTAGCATCATTTATTGGAAAAATAAACCCCACTCGGTTACTAATTTTTCTTTAGATTCCATTTGAGCTGACAATTCTCTTATGTATTGTTTAAAAAATTTAGTGGATATAAATGCTTTTTATCAATTAATATTGGTTTATTATCTCTCATACTAGGTTGTTTTGTGTACGATAACATATTTTGGACTTTGTCCCAATACTCCCATTACACTTGCAATAGCTGCTGTCCACTATAGATGTGTGGATTATACAAACTAGTTTGTATATTGAGTAGTTTTTTATATTTAAATATAGGACAACAAGAAGACTATGTTTAATGCAGGTAACTTTTTATAAATATAAAGTCGTGATTGAATATGGAAAATGTGTATTTTTATAAATATTTGAATTTTGTTTGATTTCGAATTATTATTTTTCTTCTTAAGAAGAAACAATTTTTCTCTTACTGTATCCAGATTCAAATAATCTGATGCTGGCCTTCTCCAAGTAGATTTGATGAAGTTTGTCGATGTAATAAAATATTGCTATCCTGACAATTCGTAACATTCTTCATTCCATCCTGTTCTTATGACAAGTGACCCAAAAAAACATAATACATGTTTTCTACTACTACTCGGTTGTATTCCCTAAAGTTACATTTTTGCTTGAAAGGTTAACGTTGAGCCTATATGAGGTTTTTATGGATTGATTTTTGCACAAAACACCCGCGCCAGTAGCTTCCTCGATCCTCGATAACTCTCCAAACAGGATCAACGCTATTAAATGACTGCATTAGAAAATTAAATTATTCCGTGTTCCCTAAGTCAATGAATTTGACTCATTGCAAAGATGCCACAAGGTTGGGTACACTTTAACCTTTTCGTGTCAAAAATAATTTCTGCCCATGTTAAAACATTGCTAAATGTTAAATATATTCGACAAAAGGACTGGGAGATTGAATGCCACGGGCGATAGACTTCCCACATTCCTTACCTGCTGTGATAAAACATTTTGTTCACAGCAGGCTGTTTGTTATTCATCCGAATTCTTCATCCTTTTTCAATGAAATTCCTCCAATTTGGGATATACAGCTCATTTGCATGTTTCCATCTCCTTGTTAGATTTTTAATTTTCTTTATCTTCAGAGGTTGTAGTGATCCTGACTTCTTTAGCTTCGTCATAGCATCTTATGGTAGTCTTTGGAACTAGCCAGATTAAAAAACCTCCAAACTCCTTCGGGTATGTTCTGAGACACACTTCACCTCTTACTTCACACCTCAAGCATTTTGTTCACCGCATTTACTCCTACTTTTTGGAAATTTCTTGGGGCTAATATTCATTGGGATACTTAAAAAGAAGAGCACAGCTTAGTCCGCCCATAAAGTACTCGAAAAATAAAAGTTAATGGGGTGAACAAAATGATTGAGGCGTGGAGTGAGAGGTGAAGTGTGTCTTAGAACATACCCGATCTCCGTTGGAGTTTTGACGACATAGCCAAATAAAACGTCCTATAAAAACCACTACTGTAGGTCCAACATTAGGCCAATAATAAGGGACGTTTTGTTAAAAAAATGATTTGAATTGCTGAATAAACCGATAAAATCAATTTTGAAAGTGTTCCGTTTCGATAGTAATCGTTCGATAGTAATTTTAACTGAGGACCTAGTATCAGTTAAAGTCATCTTACAAAGCCGAATGAGCTTTGCGGGGATACCAAATTCAGACATTGCATGGAATACCTTTGATCGGAGGGGACTGTCGAATGCGACTTTATAATCGACAAAAAGGTGATATGTGTCGATCTGCATCTCTTGTGTCTTGTCCAGGATTTGCCGCAGGGTAAATATCTGGTCAATGGTGGACTTTCCAGGTCTAAAGCCACATTGGTATGGTCCATAGGCTTTAGTCGTTCGCACAATATCCCTGACACTATCTTAAGGCAATAGAGAGAAGACTTATGCCCCTATAGTTGGAGCATACAGTCTTGTCTCCTTTCTTGTGGACGGGAATTAGGATGCCCAGGTTCCAATCGTCGGGTACGTGTTCTTCCTGCCAGATGGTGCTAACTAGCTGATGCATACACCTTACCAGCGCGTCGCCTCCGGTTTTAAACAGCTCGGCTGGTAAGCAATCGGCTCCTGCTGCTTTATTATTCTTATTCTTAAATCTGGTACTGCTAACCACCATGTTTTTGCCGCTGCAAAGTCTATCAGCCTCATACCATTGTTAGATGTTTCACTGTGGAGACTGAATTTCCCGACTGTTGGCTAAAGATATTCTTTCCAATTTTGGCATTAAAATCGCCTAGTCTAATTTTAATGTCATGGGCAGGGCAACGGTCATAAGTTTCCTCTAAGCGCACGTAAAATGTATCTTTGGTCTGTTCGCCCTTTTCTTCAGTGGGAGCATGAGCGCAAATAAAGCTGATGTTGAAGAATTTTGCTTTTATTCGAATTGCAGCAAGTCTTTCATTCACTGGGGTGAAGCTGGATACCAGATGTTTTAGTCCCCGACTAACTACGAATCCGCAACCAAACTCATTCTTTACGTCATGGCAGATATAATACAGTGCGTCACCTTTAGGTGTTGTTGTGACGTCTTTCCAATCCATCGTATTTCCTGTATGGCAGTAATATCGGTCTTGTACTTTTCAAGTACGTCTGCCAATGCAAAGACTGCACCTTCTCTATAAAGAGTGCGAACATTTCAGGTGCAGATTCGCAGATCATGGTCCTTAAAACGTTTGCGGGGTTCGTCAACTTTTGAGGGGTTTGTTTTTATTTTCTTTCGTTTTTTCATAGTAGGCTGTTTTTTGTAGGGGAGGGTTACTAACCCGACGCCCACACCCAAGTTTTAAACATTATTATGGGTGAACGCGCGGCACATGTTAGCTCACTACCTTTAAAGGGTGTTAAAGGCAGTTCCCCAGGTGACACCACGGGGAGGTCAGTGTCCACTTGAGATGAAAGTGTCCACTTGAGGAAAGATAAATCCTGGGCTTTGCCATGTTGAAGCCCGTCAGGACCGTTCCTTGGTATCTTCCATCCCCTACGTCACCCTGTAATCAGAATCATAATATTCAAAACAATCCTCGAAGAGCCCTTAACCGAAAATGTTGAACTTTCGTGAGGGAGGTACCGGAAGGAGCTGTCGGATAAAGCCTATCTACGACTTATCGTCGATAACATGTTATCGGTAATGTAGTGGAGCGTTTTTTGTTTTGATTTGAATAAATCAGAAAAAATATCAGAGCAAAAAGACAAAAGACGCTGTTACCCAGCAAAAAAAGTCCTCCCAAAATCATGGGTTTTGTAAGGGATTTTTGGCAGCCGTAACTACTCGCAAACCCCCTTTCTTCCCCATTATTTTTAAAAGGGCATGTCGCACTCAGTTTGTAGTTGTTTTGTGACCACTAGAATAACTAGTTATTCTGTGGCCACTAGAAGTTGAAAAAAATCTATTTTTAGAACAGTTGATGTAGAGATTTTTTTAATTTCATCACACTTCTTACTTTTATTTTACTTTATTTCGCTTGCTGTGTGAGTTGAACACACGAACCCTCTGATTTCTAGCCAAAGACACTACATACTATGCCACGCACACAAACATTAAGGGTTGCTTAAGAACTTAAATGTACAGTGCACATGTGCACCACGAACTGTTATTTTTTAATTAAAAAAAACTCGCGTGCTGACAGTGAGCGTTGAACACACAACCCTAGGATTTATAGTCGGACACAAACTCCCTGTGCCACCGTCCTCATTACTTAGTGAGGAGTAAAGTAAGTAGGTTTGCCTTGTATTTTTTTTTAAGAAGTATCCCATTACTTTCCAGATTACTTGTAATGGGAAAAGAAGTTTGTTTACATTACTTTGTAATGGGTTACGTAATGACTACCGGATCCGAATTTTTGCTGGGTATTTATATAGTAGAGGCATTTAAAAAATGACTAAAGAGCCCACAGATCAACAGCAATACAGCCACTTCTTAAAGTGTGTGCTGCTTTAAGATTTTTTTGCAGAAGGATGCTTTCAAAAATCCCATGGCAATGACTTTGACCTCGGGATGGCTCAGCCCACATTGTCAAAGGTATTAAGTGAAGTTCTGGAGTTAATCGAGGAAAAACTGTGTAAAATTTGGATTGTTTCCAAATTAACAGAAGAGGAAAAGCGCCAAAATAAAAACTATTTTTATTCAAAAACAAATTTTCCGGGCATTGACGGAACACACGTACATATAATGGATGGGACCAAAGGAAAATGTTCGCCATTTATATCTAAATACATTTTTTGAGACATGTTTTTCTTTAGTTTGGATTTAAAATGGGTCCATACTCTGTGCCATTCATCTGGTGTACGCACACAACTATTTAATAGTAGCTCCTTGCAGGTTCTGGAACAGAGCACATGTGTGATCAAAAAATATTCATTCAAAATCCCATATCTGACAAAAAATATTCTTTTAAAAATCCACGTTTTCAGGTCTCACATTGGATCAAAAAATATTCTTAAAAAAATTCACGTTTTCAGGTCCCATATTGGAACAAAAATGTTTTTTAAAAAACACGTTTGTATTCCCCATATTTGGTCACAAAATATTCTATAAAAATCCACGTTTGTAGGTCACAAATTCGGCCAAAAATGTTCTATAAAAAGTCCGCGTTTGTAGATACCAAATTTTTTTAAAACAATCCACATTTGTAGGTTCCAAATTCCGTGAAAAATTTCCCTTAAAATTCACTTTTGTAGGTTCCAAATTCGGTCAAAAAAAATCAATAAAAATATGTACACTACACTCACTTTTTCAAACATCCATATAGTCCCTCAAATAGCCCTTCAATCCATCAGATTCCATTGCTACTGTCCCTATCTCTGGTCTCATTGCATCTTAAACTTTATCGAAAGTTATGAAATCATCAATTGTGTCATTACATATGACATTTTTGTGTGTGTAAACGAAATTTGTAATTCCTTAACATGAAACATATTGGCCAAGGTCAAAACGATATTTATTGTATCAATACTATGTTTGTCAAACGAATATGCATTAACCAAATAAAGAAAAAAAATGTAAACAAAGAAAAATAATCATCTTTTGTTTTCTATCTATTCCACAGTGCAAAATTGGCATTATGCCCGGTCACATTCACAAGCGTGGCAAGGTCGGTGTCGTCTCAAGATCTGGTACCTTGACATATGAAGCTGTCAATCAAACCACTGAGGTTGGTTTGGGCCAAACTTTGTGCGTTGGTATTGGTGGTGATCCCTTCAACGGTACCGATTTCATTGATTGCTTGGAAATCTTCCTCAAGGATCCCGATACCAAGGGTATTATTATGATTGGTGAAATTGGTGGTGTTGCTGAAGAAAATGCTGCTGCCTATTTGTCACAATACAACACTGTGAGTTTTTGAAAGTAAAGCAAGTTTATTTAATGATTAATTTAACGATTCTCTCTCTCTTGTTTCTAGGGTATCAAAGCCAAGCCTGTTGTCTCCTTCGTTGCTGGTCTTTCTGCTCCTCCTGGCCGTAGAATGGGTCATGCTGGTGCCATTATTTCTGGCGGTAAGGGTGGTGCTGGTGACAAAATCAAGGCTTTGGAAAAGGCCGGTGTCATTGTTACCAGGAGTCCCGCCCAAATGGGCAAGGAATTGTTTAAGGAAATGAAACGTTTAGAATTAGCCTAGGATTTAATGGAACGCCAAGCGAAAAGTTGTTTGTAGTTATCACAAATAAAACAAGAACAACAAGAAATATAAAACAACTACTACTCAAACTCATTCAACTAGAATCACTCCTCTACTCTCTACAAAATAATGCAAAACAAACAAAAACAGAAAAAGTTTAACTTTAAAGTTAATAAAATGTGTGTTAAATAAATAATTAAGATCAATCAACAACAAATACATTGTTATCATGGAATACAATTCGAACTCAAAACATAAAATAAAGTTGAAAATAAACCAAAACCAAGCTACAAAGAGATTTCCATTTTCCAAAAAAAAAACATCATCAACAACTGCCATCATTGGAAACACACACTTGTAGTCAATAAGAACTACACTTTAACAGCAACTATAAGGCCTCCTATATAATGATATAAGTTTAAAACAAAAATAACTATAAAGGAAACAAAAAGAAATCATCATTATAATACAATATTTGTTTTAGATAAATATTTTTTTAAAAAATATTTTAAATAAGTTTCCTTGTTTTTCATCCTGCCGCTTTTGGTGTTTTTGCACTTGTTTACCAATCGTCGTTAAATTGCACGCACCGTTGTTGTGAACTATTTAATGGGGGATCAAATGATCTTATCTTAACTAAAAATCTATTGAAAATAATCAACCGTATAGAAGAAAAATAACAAAACTTAAGTGGCAAACTGAAATTTATTTAAAGAAAAAAGAAGTAAGAAAAGAACTAAAAAAAACTTAAAACTAAATGCATATTTTTTTGTGTATTTATTAATAATTACAACATTACAAAATATACAAATATAGATTACAACAAAAATATGAATAAAAAACTATGCAAAATATCACCAGAAATTTAGTGGTTTTTCTTAGCTGAAAGCTATCCACACGTCTCAAGTTCGCTATTTTTTTTTTAATTCACGACAATTATATGTCCAAAATTTGTTGAGAATATATTCTTTAAAAAATCCAAGTTTGTAGGTCCGAAATTCGTTAAAAAAAATTTTCTTTTTGGAAGGTCCAAAATTCGCTAAATATTCTTTGAATTTCGTTAAAAAAATTTTCTTTAAAAATCAAGGTTTTTAGTCCTGAAATTCTTTAAAAAAATTTTCTTTAAGAATTTGTTAACAATTTTTTCATTAAAAATACAAGTTTATAGGTCTGAAATTCGTTAAAATTTGTTTCTTTAAAAATCCACGTTTGTATGTGTGAAATTTTTTAACAATTTTTTCTTTAAAAATCGACGTTTGTGGGTATTATTTTGGTGAAAAAAAGTATTCTTTAAAAAATCCACGTTTGTGGGTATTATTTTGGTGAAAAAAAGTATTCTTTAAAAAATCCACGTTTGTGGGTATTATTTTGGTGAAAAAAAATATTCTTTAAAAATCCACGTTTGGGGGTATTAAATTGGTTGAAAAAATATTCTTTAAAAAATCCTCGTTTGTGGGTATTATTTTGGTGAAAAATATTATTTATTATTGTTGATAGGAGAGATAGTTGATGAGGGTTGGCCATATTAAGGTGCTGTGTTTCGTTCACATTGAAGCCACTTCAGACCCTTGGCGAGAAGAAGCTGTGTTGTCGGCTCGGCTTGGCAGAATGTTGTCAGAGATGTTATTGTATGTTCACCCATTGTTTGAATTTTCCTGGTCATAAGCATTGGTCAACGGCATAATAAATGCTCAATCGTCTCTGTTTCTTCTTCATCTTCGCATAATCTGCAGTAGTCCGTGGAGTCATCTGTATCCCATTTGCAGGTCATTGATCTTTTTCTGCAGTGTCCCGTGATTATTCCAACCATTAGTTTCAGGTCGGGGTTTCTCATAGAGAGTAGAGAAGTGGTCTTCCGTTTGGAGAGGTTGGGCCAGATTGCCTTTGATACCTTACAGCCAGGTTCGTTGTTCCAAATCTGGCCAGTCTTGTCCCGGTATGCTTGTTCTAATGCCGCATGAAATGACACAAGGATGGCTTGATTGAGTTATCGATTTCAATGTCGTTTGACTCAGTTTCGCTATGCGCCAGTTCATCAGCTTTTTCATTTCCCTCGATGTCGCAATGCCCCGGGACCCAGCACAAGGTAACGATTGATCTTAGGGCCTCCAAAGCTTTCCTGCAGTGCAAGACCGCAGCAGACTTGATTGAGTGGAATCTAAGTGATTTTAGGGCCGCTTGACTATCCACATAGATATTCACCGGTCCCGCTATGTCCCCTTCCATGTTTCGTATCAACTTTGCTGCTTCCATGACGTCAAAGATTTCGGCTTGGAAGACACTACAATTTTCGTTTAGCGTGTACGAGAGCCGTAGGTTGTGGTTATCGCTGTAGACGTCCTCTCCTGTTCCCCTTTCCATCTTGTTGCCATCGGGGAGTTGTGGGTCAAGGCCTCTCTGTAAGGTATCCGAACTTCAATTTCGTCGAAGTGTAATTGTGGTGATATATAATCAATTATTACCTCCGATCCCACTGATAGTCCAGATTGTCGTGAAATAGCAGGGTGGCCATAGTCGAAGTTGCGCCATGTATTTATCTCCTTAAGTCGGAGAGCACTCATTGCTGCCAACTCTTGCACCACGAGATTCAACGGATGAAGACCCAGTAGTACAATGAGGGCAGCCTGTGGAGTGCTTTTCATGGCACCGGTAATTAAAAGATATGCCGCTCTTTGAACGGTATTTTTTTTGTGGAGTAAGGATGTCTTACTCAATGCATTCCACCATACCAATGAACCAAAAAGTAAGAATGGGACAAACTATGGTCGTAAAAATCCAGTGGATGACCTGTGGTTTCAATTCCCAACTCTTGCCAATAGGGTTCTTGCACGAATAAAGGGCTATAAGACCTCTCTTGGCACGTTCTTCGACATTCCTTTTCCACGTTAGTTGATAGTCCAGGATAATGCGAGGTACTTGGCCTCTAGAGTGAGCTTTAGGGCTACTTCATCCAACGTTGGTAGGGTGAATGGTTTGACTTTTCTTTTGTTTGTAAACAGAACCAGCTCTGTCTTAGAAGGGTTTCCCGCCCCCAGTCCATTGTTGTGTGCCTATCTTGATTGTTTGACTAGTGCTCCTTGCATGAGTTCCGATAGCGTTTGTGGGAACTTCCCGCTGATCATTATGACCACGTCGTCAGCATAAGCTATTGTTTTTATACGTAGTTAGTCAAATTCCTTAAGTATTTCGTTAATCACAAGAAGCCACATCAGTGGAGATAGTACGCCACCTTGTGGTGTGCCCCTTATGACAGACTTCCGAATGTAGGTTTCACCGATATTTGAATTGATTATCCTGCCGCTAAGCATTCCATCGATCCAATTGATCAGTGTAGTGGAAACACCTATGTTCGAAAGGGAATTGTGGATGGATTCAAGTTTGACGTTATTAAAGGCGCCTTCTATATCAAGAAACGCTCCTAACGTATATAAAACCAAAGACTTCATTTAGTGCAGTCTCCACCGATCTACCTTTGATGTATGTGTGTTGGGCAGGACTTTTAACACTATTTTCAAACTTGGACCTTATTCCAAGGTCAAACAATCTTTCTAAAGTTTTCAATAGAAAGGAAGATAGGAAGATTGGTCTTTTGTCTTTAGGAAGTGTTTGACTTGACTTCCCCGCTTTGGGGATGTATGTCACAGTGACCTCCCTCCACAGAGCCGGAGTGAGCGATAGACGTAAACAGGTCCTAAACATGTGATCCAGGTGTGGAATCAACACCTCAACACAGGGAAGATACCATCTGGACCAGGTAATTTAAAGGGCTTAAAAGTGTTTATCGCCCAAGCTATCTTGTGTGACTTAACATCTCCTCGATGACTCTCACCTCCCCCGTGGTTTGCTTGCACATGGGTGGATCGCCTGAGCGATCTGGTGCATCCATGCAGTTGGGAAAGTGGGTTTTGGCTAGAATATCCAGAGTTTCTAGACCGGAGTTAGTCCATGTGCCACCATCCCGTTTGATACCGCCGATGGGTTTGGGGTCCTTCTATAGTACTCTACGGAACCTGACTACGTACTTTACTCCCTCTATAGACTCGCTAAAGCAGATCCATGATCTTCTTTATTTCGCTGTTGTACTTATTGAAAGATACTTTGTAGTTCTTCCAATCTGTGGCCAACTTCGTTTTGTTGGCTTTGTTATAGAGCCTTCTGCTAGTCTTCCTGAGCTTACCTAGATCTTTCGACCACCAGACCGGTTGACATCTTCTGCCTGGATCAGTAAGTGGGCAGGCGGTCTCATAGCTATCCACTAGAACCTCTGTCACATGCTTCACTGCACTATCAACCTCGGTGGCTGTTAGTGGGTAGCGTGATACCCCCAGCTTGGAGCTTACTAGTTCATTGAATTGGTTCCAATCGGTTTTCCGTGGATTTCTAAATGGTGGCTGTCGAATACCATTAACGGAGACTTGGAAGAATATCTTCCGATGATCCGAAAAGCAACATTCCTTCGATACCCTCCAGTCACTGATAAGGAATTCATCTTTGTTGATGAGGGTTACATCAATAACCTCCCCCCTGATTCTATTTTGAAATGTATATTCGTTTCCCCTGTTGCATATTCTAAGATTATGTTTTAAGATAAACTCGAATACGGACTCACCTCTGGCATCTGTGTCGCTGCTGCCCCAGTGGAAATAGTGAGCATTGGCATGACATCTTAGGATGAAGATGCAAGTGCTACCCATCTCTTTGACGAACTTCTCCACGTCCTTGCCCGGTGGGTCAGGGCTCTCGAAAGGCATGTATATGGATGAGAATATTGTGGCTCTCTGGGAGCTGCATTCCATCCTTACAGCAGTAATATCGCCTCCGATAATATAAGAGAGAAATATTAGTTTAAGACTCTTCTTAGTAACTATACAGGTTTTTATCCTGTCCCTGTTGGGTGTGGCGAATGTGTTGTAGTAGCTGTCGCTTAGTCCTGCATCCCTATTTTTGTATAGATAAGGCTCCTGAATCAAGGCGATATAAACTTCGGACTTCTTGAGGGCTAGAAGAAATTCAGCAGCATCCGCTTTGCAATGATGCAGATTAATCTGCATTATGCGAAGCGGATGCTGCTTCCGTTCCTCCACTACTTTCGTGCTAGGTGGAATCTGATCCATCCTAGACCAAAGTGTAGTTTGCCCTCACGAGTTCTTAGGTAATTTTTCCCCTGGGCGTCTATTGACACTCTGATGGCAACACCTACATTCTCCGGATTGTGGCTAACCAGATTCCATGTGCTGATCCGAAGATTGGGATCAACGACTGCCAGTTGACACCCCTCCCAGAGTTCGCCAAGGCCCTCCATCGTGGAAGTGAGGAAATCCAGAGATTCCCTATTTTCACAACAGATGACGATAACGCCTCTGTATGGAGCGGCACTGCCAAATTGAGTGTGCTTTGGAGGTTTCCCTTCGCCTGAGAACACAACGTCAAGCAGACGAGTTTCGATAAGTAGCCATCGATCCTCTCTGATTATCCAATCAGGGTCAGATCTATCGATGACCGCTGCTCGAAGCTCATCCGGCACCATCGGTCTGCTCGTTCTTTTTCCCATGCTGTTGCCCTTAAGATGAGAACCGGAAGATTATTTGTGGCTCAAGTTAGCTTGTGCGGCTGAATTGGCTTCGGTATCTTTCCTGTCTTGGTAGGGATTTTGGGATGGTGACATGGGATGGGTCTCTTAGCACTGGGGATTGGCTCTTCCATTGAACTATAGGAGCTCCCCCAGGTGTGGAGGCCGGTGTTCGGTCGGATTTGGATTTCTTATGATTCGTCCCTTTCGACTTAACTACCTTCTCCTTTGAGGTTTGTTCTGTCTGAGTGGTGCGGCATCCTTTTGAAGAAACGTTTGGCCCTTGGGGGCTGTGGGAGTCGATGTAGACATTGACCTAACCTCTTCACTTGCCGTTAAGAGATAAAGCTTACTTATTTCGGGATTTGTCTTGCGTAAGTGAGGGTGAGATTTTTCGATCTTTTTCACTACCTTGAGATTAATCTTAATCAGTCTACATTCTCTCAACCGACTCATCGTTGATTGCAGTCGCCACAGTCAGTTCATTTCATCATCCGATGAGCTGTACTCAGCCCCAGTAGAATAGCCACCCTGACTGAGGCGCAGGGCCAACGTCTGCTCCAGTATCAGCAGGAGTTCCCGGCTTTGCTCAGCCAAATTGTCAGTGACTACTCCTAGACAGGGTACCTTATGTCCGTCCCTATTACCTATTTTCACAACAGATGACACTAACGCCTCTGTATGGAGCGGCACTGCCAAATTGGGTGTGCTTCGTAGGTTCCCCTTCGCCTGAGAACACGATAACACGCAGACGAGTTTCGATTATCCAATCAGGGTCAGATCTATCGATGACCGCCGCTCTTTTTCCCATGCTCTTGCCCTTAAGATGAGAACCGGAAGATTACTTGTGGCTCAAGTTAGCTTGTGCGGCTGAATTGGCCTCGGTATCTTTTCTGTTCCCGGTCTTGGTAGGGATTTTGGGTTGCTGACTTGGGTTGGGTCTCTTAGCACTGGAGAGTTGCTCCTCCATTGACCTATCTCTCTTCACCGCTTTTTTTGGTGGAGATGGATTGGTTTTGGTAGGAGCTCCCCCAGGTGTGGAGGCCGGTATTCGGTCGGACTTCCCAGATTTGGATTTCTTATGATTCGTCCCCTTCGAATTAACTGCCTTCTCCTTTGAGGTTTGTCCTGTCTGAGTGGTGCGGCATCCTTTTGAAGGGAGCGTTGAGGTCGAAGGAGGCGAATCAGTTATTGGTTTTTTGGGTCATGTCAACATCGCTCCCGGTTTGGCCCTTGGGGGCTGTGGGAGTCGATGTAGACATTGACATAACCTCTTCACTTACCGTTAAGAGAGAAAGCTTACTGATTTCGTAAGTGAGGGTGAGATCTTTCGATATTTTTCACTACCTTGAGATTAATCTTAATTAGTTTACATTCTCTCAACGTTATAGTTGAGGGTTCCCTGCCAATGTACTTCTTATGGAAGTGCATTGCTCTGTGGTACGCCCTCCTCTTTTTGGCCCATTGACTTGCGGAACTGGCTGAGGTGGTGGGAACTTTGTCGGCCGGTATTTTGGTCGTAGTTCCTTCCTCAACAGCATCTTGTCTTTGTAGGCCAGTGACGGCTACGGCCGATGGTTGGATTGCTGGCGCGTCGGTTGGTCTTGAGTTCATACAGGTAACATGTGCCGCGCGTTCATCCATAAGAACGTTAAAAACTTGGGCTTGGGCGTAGGGTTAATAACCCTCCCCTAGAAAAAACAGCCTACTATGAAAAAACGAAAGAAAAGAAAAACAAACCCCTCTAAAGTTGACGAACCCCGCAAACGTTTTAAGGACCATGATCTGCGAATGTTCGCACTCTTTATAGAGAAGGTGCAGTCTTCGCATTGGCAGACGTACTTGAAAAGTACAAGGCCGATATTACTGCCATACAGAAAATACGATGGATTGGGAAAGGCGTCACAACAACACCTAAAGGTGACGCACTGTATTATAGCTGCCATGACGTAAAGCATGAATTTGGTTGCGGATTAGTAGTTAGTCGGAGACTAAAACGTCTGGTATCCAGCTTCACCCCAGTGAACGAAAGACTTGCTGCAATTCGAATAAAAGCTAAATTCTTCAATATCAGCTTTATTTGCGCTCAAGCTCCCACTGAAGAAAAGGACGAAAAGACCAAAGATATATTTTACGAGCGCTTAGAAGAAGCATATGACCGCTGCCCTGCCCATGACATTAAAATCATTCTAGGCGATTTTAATGTCAAAATTGGAAAGGAGAATATCTTTGGCCCAACAGTCGGGAAATTCAGTCTTCACAGTGAAACATCTGACAATGGTATGAGGCTGATAGACTTTGCAGCTGCAAAAAACATGGTAGTTAGCAGTACCAGATTTAATCATCTCGATATTCATAAGGGCACCTGGCTGTCTCCAGATCAGAAAACAAGAAACCAAATTGATCATGTTGTGATAGATGGAAGACATTCATCGAGCGTGTTGGATGTACGATCGTTCCGAGGCGCAAACATTGATTCGGACCACTACATTGTTGCAGCAAAGGTACGCACCCGCTTAAACGTAGCAAACAAAGTACGAACAGACACAACATGAAAGTTAGACATCGGTAAGCTGCAATCGCAACAAATAGCCACAGCATATTCCACTCAACTAGCCCAATTGCTTAATCAAAGCACTCCTCATCCCGATAACATATCAGCGCAATGGCAAAGCATTGCCCACTCCATGCAAACAGCCGCAAAATCCATACTTGGATACCAGAGGCCTCCACCAAGGAATCCATGGTATGATCAGGAGTGTCGTGCTGCCACCGAAGAGAAAAATGCGGCATATAGGGCTACTTTACAATCCGCAGCAACGCGTAGCGCACGAGAGAGATACAGGGAGAAAAGGAGAGAGGAGAAACGTCCTTTCCGCAGGAAAAAGAGAGATGGAAAAGCGGGAGTGTGAAAAAATCGAGATGTACAGGAGCCAGAATGAAGTCCGAAAATTCTACCAAAGAGTCAAGCATCAAACTGATGGCTTTGGTACAGGCACATCCTCCTGTAGAGACCAGCAAGGTAATTTGGTAACTGACACAGATAGTGTACTCAGGATATGGAAAGAACATTTTTCAAATCTGTTGGTATCCAATAGCAGCGAAGACGACGAAGATACCACAGTCCCAATCCCAGAAGATGATATTGAATGTATACCGCCCAGCCAAGATGAGGTAAAGACAGCAATAAATCGGCTGAAGAATAATAAGGCAGCAGGGGTCGATGGCTTACCAGTCGAGCTGTTCAAAACCGGAGGCGACACGCTGATAAGGTGTATTCATCAGCTAGTTAGCACCATCTAGCAGAAAGAACGAGTACCCGACGATTGGAACCTGAGTATCCTGTGCCCCGTCCACAAGAAGGGAGATAAGACTGTATGCTCTAACTTAGGGGCATAAGTCTACTCCCTATTGCCTACAAGATCGTGTCAGGGATATTGTGCGAACGACTAAAACCTATGGTCAACAAGATAATTGGACCATACAAATGCGGCTTTAGACCTGGCAAGTCCACCATTGACCAGATATTTACCCTGCGGCAAATCCTGGAGAAGACCCAAGAGATGCAGATCGACACCTACCACCTTTTTGTCGTTTATAAAGCAGCCTTCGACAGCCCGCTGCGTTCAAAGGTATTCCAAGCAATGTCTGAATTTGGTATCCCCGCAAAGCTCATCCGGCTTTGTAAAATGACTTTAACTGACACGAGGTCCTCCGTTAAAATAGGAAGAGTTTGGTACCAAAAGAGGTTTCAGACAAGGAGACAGCCTGGGTGGGTCTGGCGGTAAACGGTGATAAGACCAAGTTGATGGTGTCGACGCGCAATGCATCCATTGAGCTCGGACCGACTGTGGATGTTGGTTCCTATAATATTGAGGTAGTACAAGACTTCGTCTACCTCGGCACCTCCGTAAACGCAACAAACGACATCAGTTGTGAAATAAAAAGAAGAATTGTATTGGCCAACAGATGCTACTTTGGTTTAAGTAAGCAGTTTAAAAACAAAGCCACATCTCGTCAAACAAAAATAACGCTTTACAAAACACTGATACTACCCGTGCTGATGTATGGCTCCGAAGCCTGGGTACTTGCGCAAGCAGACATGGCAGTGCTTGGTGTGTTTGAGAGAAAAATTCTTCAAAAGATCTACGGACCAATCTGCGTTGACGGTGAATATCGACGTCGCATGAACCACGAGCTGTATCTGCTATACAACGACATCAATATAGTTAAACGTATCGAGATGCAGCGATTGCGTTGGCTAGGCCATATCATAAGAATGAGCGATGATGAACTCGCTAAAAAGGCGTATGAATACATGCCACATGGCGGTGCACGCAGAATTGGCAGGCCAAGGAATAGATGGCGCAAACAAGTAGATGATGAGATGAAAAGGCGCGGTATTCCAGAGTGCGAAGCAACAAATAGAGAGGAATGGAGATCTCTTCTTAGTTCGGCCTATAGAACAAATGTTCTGTAATGGTCCAGCTAAGTAAGTAAGTAAGAAAACAATTCTTTTAAAAAATCCACGTTTGTGGGAAATAAATTTGTTAAAAAATATTCTTTAAAATATCCACGATTGTGGGTATTAAATTGGATATTAAATATTTTTAAAAAATCCACGATTGTGGGTATTAAATTGGATATTAAATATTTTTAAAAAAATCCATGTTTGTGGGTATTAAATTGGATGAAAAATGTTATTTAAAAAATCCAAGTTTGTGGGTTCTAAATTGGTTGAAAAAATATTCTTTAAAAAATCCACGTTTGTGTTTATAAAATTTGTTGAAAAAAATATTCTTTAAAAAGTGCAGGTTTGTGGTTATTAAATTTGTTGAAAATTATTCTTAAATTGGTTGAAAAAATATCGTATAACGAAATCCCTATAAAATTTCAATCTCCCTCTCTTTTATGTGCTACTACGAAAATTCTCTGTCTCTTTCTGCCTGACTCTATTAGCCATGGTTTATAGATATCCAAAACAAGTCTTAGATCAGTCATATGCTAAACGTGATTTGATCAAGACGTAGCTTCCATTAGTCGGGCCAACAAACGCGAATCGAAAATCTCATAAAGACGCGTTTTACCAGAATTTTGTGTTCTTATTTTTGGTGTACAACAAAAATAAAAAACAACAAATAAATTTACAAAGAAAAAAATGTGAGTTTCCTAAAGTGTGTGTGGAGGCAATAAAGCCAGAAAAAGAATTTGAAAAATCACTTGAAATTTCTGTTACCAAAATTGCCAATGAAAATTAAAAGAGTGTTCTGTTCATTAAAAGTAACTCCCCCGCATTTTCTGATGAATTTTTGTGTGGGGTGTTTTATAGAATTTCTGCTTGAATGGATGGATGACATTAATGCGTGAAATTATATTCGAAAAAAAAACTAAATAAAAATCCCACAAAACTAGCAAAAACATGAGCTTGACTTATTTGTAATTTATCCATGTCCATGATGTTTGATTTCCGACAACTATTATGGTATGGCATGGCAGTGCAATCATCAGGCAATGCACACAACCAATAACTACATACTTATATAGACAACATTATGATGGTGATCATCATCATCATCGCCATGATCATAATCGTCTTTATTATTGGCTTTGGTGCTCATAACTTGCATGTGTCTTGGCTTCAAAGTTGTTGTACTGGTTGGTTGGTGATACCTATGGTGGGCATTGGAACATTACATTCGGGAAGTTAAAGTACTTAAAATGCAGTCAAGCATTTGCCAAACCAAAACATTCAACATTGCACACACGTTTCCCAGCCTGGCAGCCAGCTAGTCACTCAGTCCGTCATTCAAATCGACATTCCGGCCTTAGGCACACACAAAAATAAAATAACCATTACAGAGACCCCCTCAAGCAAACACACAATACTCATCCCCAGCCAGTAAAGCCCTCATACAGACACACACACTCCCATATAAACTGATCCGTTCAGACCCTGCAAAACCAGTTGAATTGTGAATTACGTGAGCCGAAAATACTTACTCGTACAAAAAAAAAACGACGACGATAACAACAGAGAGTTGGAGAGAATAATAATGACAACAACAAAAACAACATCAGCTCCAACTAAACGACCAACACACAGTTTTTTGTTAATATTCCACACTGTTGGGAATCACAATGACGCGAAAAATAATAACTACAACAAAAACTCACACATTGTGTATTTTGCCAATGTGCTGCTGCTGTAATACATTATTACGCTAGTTGTCGTATAATAACAAAAACAACAACAAAACTAAAACTTCCGAATAGAAAAAAAAAACAGCGGGAAACGTTAGTCTGATGGGTTGGAAAAGCTATAAACTTATTTAAACCAGGCTGGCCTGCTTTATTAACAGCAATTCAATTCAGCGGAAAAAAGTGAAAATTTATAATTTGCATATAAAAAAATAGGTGTTGAGTAATAGTTTTAAAATGGAAGCATTCGTGACCTCATAAAATTTCAATTGAATTCTATTTTTTTTTTTCTTTGAATACACTATTGGAAAGAAGAAGATACAAACATGTTTTTTGAGCAAGGGTTTTCCATAAAAAACAAAAAACTTAAGACACAAACCTGGTCCTTGACTCTCTTTTCTTTGTGCAATGAAACAAAAGACTTAAGGCACAAACATAGCTCTCGAAATACAAGAGAATTTTAGTTGTGGATGACTCACAAGAATATTTTGTGAACTACTGTATAAAGGAAGTATACTAATTTCGGGGAGCACATCTTGGAACGAATTAACTTCCACTAGCAAAAAATGCAGTCATTATAACAATTACTACCCGCTAATTAAATTTCAACTCGATCCGAGAAGTGGCCTCGGGGAAGGTACCTGAAGTGATATGATATATCTTAGAACTCGAATTTTTTTATTGGTCACCCAAGGACGTTGCCAGAAATGCATTTCGACACCATTTTAGGGGGCCTAGTGGACCAAATGTTAGTTTTTGTGAGTCAAATATACAAAGAATGTATAACAACGGACCACCTCACTATAGGTAATTCGCCCTGTTTTTGAGACAAAAATTAATAACGGCGGAATTAAAGGTTTTTTTTTTCACTTTTTTAAATTATTTATGTGTAAAAGTGAGATAAAACAAGTAAAAAAGTATCAGTCGGCTTTGCCGACAGAGATATACCCTCAGCCTATGTGAATTGAAATTTTCATCTATGGTATGATCGAATGTATTTAGGGTCTTTTCTGTATTTTGTGCCCTATTTTGGACATTTGAACTTGCCGACGAAAATATGGATTAGGATTAAAATTCAAAAGTGTTGCAGAGGAGGCACTTAAAGGAATGGACCGACATAGTCCATTTTGGAAATGGATCTTATTTTGGGAGTCATATCTTTTCGATTGATATCGCGCCCACTAGTCATTTCATTGGGTCATCATATAACTTTTGGACCAGTACGCCAGGAAGTATATACCTGTCCACGGAAAACATTATATCGCTGTAAACAGGACCACAACGAACAGCATCGAATCTTCGAACAGACCATAAACTGCACTTAGAAACAAATGTTGAACTTTTTGGAGGAAGTACCCTAAAGTGCCTCCATTTTAGAAGTTAAACTAAATTCGAACAAAATATTAGGAGATCCAAAGTTTGGACTAAATTTGTTCAATAGATATCGTGCATACCATTTAAGCGACATTTTTTTAATATTTGGGGGAAGACCGGAAGTTGTGGACCGGTTTTGTGTATCTTCGAGCTGAAACTATGACAACTTATGACGAAGGCCAAATTTTGGACCAAATCGGTTAATCAGTTCGAGAGATATCGTTACATTTTCTGATTATTTTCTCAGGAAGTATGGACTTGCCCCTGATAAAATATGCACTGCCGTAATGGGGGCAGCAAATACAAGTTGTTACAACAAAAATCGATGCGATTCGAATGCTGCTCCTAAACTGAACTTTTCCAAAATTGTGTGTGGGAGATACTCGCAGAAGTAGACCGATAGAGTCCATATTGGAACCTCATCTACGTCTGGTAGAAATTTCACCATGTGTAAAGTATGGTCCAAATCGGTCACTATCTTTTAGAGTTATCGTGCGAACAATTTTTCCCAATATATTTGAACTTTTCTGGGGAGGTGCCTGAAGTAGTGGACCCATATGGCTCATCTTCGAACTTAAACTAAGTTTGCACAAAATATTACGAAGGCCAAATTTTCGACCAAGTCGATTGATCCGTTCGAGAGTTATATTGCGCACCAACCATTAGACCCGGTGTCATAGGGATATTTTGCGACTTTCAGACTATTTTCTCAGGAAGTAAGGACTTGCCCCTGATGAAACTTATACCGTCGTATGGGGGCAGTGAATACAAGTTGCTACAACAAAAATCAAAGCGATTCGAGAGCTGGTCCTAAACTGAACTTTTCCGAAATTTTGTGTGGGAGGTACTCGAAGGAGTTTACCGATTGTGTCCATATTGGAACCTCATCTAAGTCTGCTGGAAACTTCATAATGTGCAAAGTATGTATGTACCAAATCGGTTATTCCCTTCAAGAGTTATAGTACGCACAAATTTTCCGAACATTTTCGAACTTTTATTGGGGAGGTACCGGAAAGAGTGGACCGATATAATCCATCCTTGAACTTGAACTAAGTTTGGACAAAATATTACGAAAGCCAAAGTTTGGACCGAATCGGCAGATCCGTTCGAGAGTTATCTTGCGCTCAAACCACTACACACGGTGTCATAGGGTTTTTTGTAACTTTCAGGCTATTTTCTCAGGAAGTATGGACTTGCCCCTAATGAAACTTACAGCGTCGTATAGAGGACAGCAAATACAACTTGCGTAAACAAAAATCAAAGCGATTGAGACCAGGTCCTAAACTGAACTTTCCCGAAATTTTGTGTGGGAGGTACCCGAAGGAGTGGACTGATTGAGTCCATATTGGAACCTCATCTAAGTTTGGTAGAAATTACACGCTGTGCAAAGTATGAACCAAATCGGTTATTCCCTACAAGAGTTATCGTGCGCACAAGTTTTGCGACAATTTTTGAACATTTGTGGGGGAGGTACCTAAAGGAGTGGACCTATATAGCCCATCTTCGAACTTAAATCGAATCTGGGCAAAATATTTCGATACCCAAAATTTGAACCGAATCGATTGATCCGTTCGAGAGTTATCGTGCGCACCAGCCAGCCAGACAGACAGACAGACGGACGGACATTGCTAGATCTACTCAAAATTGTCTGAAACGGATATCGTAAAAACATACTTGGGGTCTAAAACCATTATTTCGATGAGGCACATTTTTGGTCGTATCAAAGTGTAAATACCCTCTTTAGCCTAAGGCTGAGGGTATAACAAGTAAAAAAGTATCAGTCGGCTTTGCCGACAGAGATATACCCTCAGCCTGCGTGAATTAAAATACATTTTTTTTTTCACAAAAAAAAAAAATATATGGACTAGGATAAAAGCTCAAAGCTTCGAGAGTTGCCATGTGCTCCAGCCACTACATATGGTTCCATAGGGATTTTTTACACTTTCCTTGCTGTTTTCTCAAGAAGTATGGACTTGCCCCTGATAAAGTGATTCGAGAGCAGATATTAAAGTGAATTTATCCGAAATTTTCTGTGGCAGGTACCCGACGGAGTGGACAAATACAGTCCATATTCGGACAAGATCTATATCTGGTAAATATATTACGATGTGTAAAATATGGACCAAATCGGTCACTCCCTTCAAGAGTTATAGTGAACACAACTTTTCCGAACATTTTTGAACTTTTGTGTGGGAGGTACCTGAACGAGTGGACCGATATGGCTTATCTTTGAACTTAAACTATATTTTTACAAAATATTACGTAGGCAAAATTATGGACCGGATCGGCAGATCCTTTCGAGAATTATATTGAGCTTCAACAACTACACACGGCGTCACAGGGGTTTTTTGTACCTTTTAGGCTATTTTCTCAGGAAGTATGGACCTGCCCCTGATGAAACTTGTACCGTCGTATGGGGGAAAGTGAATACAAGTTGCTAGAACACAAAACGAAGCGCTTCAAGAACAGGTCCTAAACTGAACTCCTCCGAAATTTTGTGTGGGAGGTACCCGATGGAGTGAACCGATTGAGTCCATATTGGAACTTCATCTAAGTCTAGTAGAAATTTCACGATGTGTAAAGTATGGACCAAATCGGTTACTCCCTTCAAAAGTAATCGGGCGCACATATTTTCCGAACATTTTCAAACTTTTGTGGGGGAGGTACCGCAATGAGTGGACCGATATGGCTTATCTTTCAACTTAAACTAAGTTTGGGCGAAATATTGCGAAAGCCAAATTTTGGACCGACCCTCAGCATTTATGCTAACGAGGATATATACACATTCATACGGGCAAAATGTGGCTCGTCGAAATTAAGGTTTTAGACCCCAAGTATGTTTGGACAAAATGTGTTTCAGACAATTTGGAGTCGATTTAGCCATGTCCGTCTGTCTGTCTGGCTGGCTGGTGCGCACGATAACTCTCGAACGGATGAACAGATTTGGTCCAAAATTTGGCGTTAGTAATATTTTCTTTATTTTATCGGTCCACTCCTTCAGGTAACTCCCCCACAAAAGAAACAAGTAAAAAAGTGTTAAATTGGCCGAGCGGGGATATTCCGTGACCACTGATACTTAAATAAGGTAAAAAATGCATATTGAAATGTCTTCACTCGGCTGGCAACCTTATATGGGGATAAATCAAAGTGTGGATCTATGTTGATAATTGTTGGAGGAGATGTTTTGTGACCACTGTCAAATTACAGCTAGTTAGGTTAAACATTTTAGCTAAAATTCTCAAAATATCGAAAATCGGTATGTACCGTCATATGGGGGCTGTACCAAAGCATGGACCTATGTTGACGATTTTTGGTGAAGAAGTTTCATGACCACAGAAAACCTTAAATGTCAAATTACAGGTAGATTAGTTTAAAATTGTAGCTAAAATTCTCAAAATACCGAAAATCGGGAGGTACCGTAATATGGGGGCTATACCAAACATGCACCTATGTTGACGATTTTTGATGGAGAAGTTTCATGACCACTGAGAACCTTAATTGTCAAATTACACAGATAACGTTCGACTATATACTATATCGGTCCACTTCTTCGGGTACCTACCACACAAAATTTCGGGAAAATTCAGTTTAGGACTTGTTCTCTTATCGCGTTGGTTTTTATGGTAACAACTTGTATTCGCTGTCCCCATTACGACAGTACAAATTTTTTGCTGCGGCAAGAACATACTTCCTGAAAAATGGCCCAAAATAGGGATATGCAGTGGAATGCAATAATCGGTTTTTCGATTATACGGTTTTCGTGAAAAACTTAGAAGTATATTTTCGGTTAGTCGATTATTTGAGAGTGTACTAAAAGTCGACTTTCGATTATTCGTTAACAGCCGAACACCGATTATAATCGACCATTTACGTTGATGCGATCCATGATGTATATATAGGTATAAAAAAGTACCGTCCACTACGCGATTTTAGCACCCCTAATAGTCAACTACGACTAATAGTCGCCCACGATTAATAGTCGACCAGGAATAATAATAGACTACGACTAATGGTCGACTACGAATAATAGTTGACTCCGTCTTTCGAAAGTCTATTAAGAAAAATCGATTATCCGGTTTTCGCACAGTCAATAGTCGACTACGACTTTTAGAAATTTTGCGGCTTATAATCGATTAATCGATTAACCGCAATCGATTTTACGTATCCCTATCCCAAAAGCTGTAAAAACCCGCTGTGGCACCAGTTATCGTGCGCTGCATTTGTGTAGTAAATCGAAGGGACAAACCAATTCGGTCCAAAATTTGGCAGTCGTAATATTTGTTTCTAAACTTAGCTTAAGTTGCAAGATGAGCCATATCGGTCCAGTCCTTCAGGTACCTCCCCCACAAAAGTTCGAAAATCTTCGGAAAAATTGTGTAGTCTATCTTTGCACATCGTTAAATTTTTACCAGGCAGAGATGAGATTCCAATATGGACTCTATCGGTCCACTCCTTCAGGTACATCGCATACAAAATTTCGGAGAAGTTCAGTTTAAGACCCGCTCTCGAATCGCTTTGATTTTTCTTGTAACAACTTGTATTCTCTGTCCCCATTACGACAGTACATGTTTTTTCAGGGGCAAGTCCTTACTTCTTGAGGTAATGGCCCAAAAACTCCCAACAAGCACTGGATAGTACTTAAGATAACCCTCGTAGGGAGAAACCGATTTGGTCCAAACGTTATACATCGTATTATATAGATGTCAGAAGTATTTTGTGTTACTTCTTTTGTTTATGTCCAAGGCTGAGGGTATATCTCCGTCGGCCAAGCCAACTGATACTTGTTTATTTGTGTTTATGGAGATGCCTAGGTAGACGAAGTCTTTCAGTACCTTAAAATTATAGGAACCATCTTTCATTGTTGTTCCGAGCCCTATGGACGCATTGCGCGTCGACACCAAGTTGGTCTTCTCGCCATTTATCGCCAGACCCACTTTAGCAGATTCTCCTTCAGTCTTCATAAAGGTATCAGTTACTTTATTGGTGTAAATTGCGCCAATTTCTTTTAACATCTGCATCTCGTATAACCTTGTACAGCCGAATGTTGAATAAGTCACACGAAAGGCTGTCTCCTTGCGTGAAACCTCTTTTAGTACTTAACTCTTCGGGGAGGTTTATTGCGGGGATACAAAATTCAGACATGACTTGGAATACCTGTGAACATTGGGGGCTACCGAAGGCTGATTTATAATCTACAAAAAGGTGGTAGGTATCGATCTGTATCACTTGGGTCTTCTCCTGAATAAATATCTGGTCAGTGGTTGATTTGTCAGGTCTAAAGCCGCATTGGTATGGCCCAATTATTTCGTTGATCATAAGCTTTAGTTATTCGCCTAACATCCATGACACTATCTTGTAGGCAATATGGAGAAGACTTATGCCCCTATAGTTAGAGCATACAGTCTTATCTCTTTTCTTGTGGACAGGACACAGGATGCTCTGGTCTACCATCTTCTGGAATTGGATCTGTGGTATCTTCGTCATCTTCTCTACTATTGGATACCAACAGTGTGGAAAAATGCTCTTTCCATATCCTGAGTACACTATATGTATTAATTATCATATTACCCTGCTGGTCTCTACAGGAGGATGAGCCTGTACCAAAGCCAGCAATTTGATGTTTCACTAGTTGGTAGAGTTTCCAGACTTAAGTCTGGCTCCTGTACAGTTCGTTTTTGCACACCCCCGCTTTTCCTTTTCTCTCTTTTACCTGCGGAAAAGACTTTTCTCCTCTCTCGGGCGCTACGCGTTGCTACTGATTGTAGAGTAGCCCTGTATGCCGCATTTTTCTCTTCGGTAGCAGCACGGCCCTTCTGGTCTTACCATGGTTTCCTTGGTGGAGGTCTCTGGTATCCAAATATGGATTTTGCTGCTGTTTGCATGGAGTGAGCAATACTTTGCCATTGTACTGATATGTTATCGGGACGAGAAGTACTTTGATTAAGCAATTGGACCAGTTGAGTGGAATATGCTGTGGCTATCTTTAGTGATTGCAGTCGTATTTGACTATTGGGTGTGCTAAAACTGCAAAATCGGCAGCGCTCTCTTTTAACCATATATACATCACTGATCGCATTTAACAAAATGGTCATTCGATTATAATCGGTTCCTGTCAAATTCCCTCACAAAGGTGAGGTTCGTTCATGTCAACTGAAATTCCTTTTCGCTGATAGTTTTTGAATCCCCATTATGATACTACTCTTCGGTACGATTTTTTGTCCATTGCTTCTTTAGATTTGGCTCTTTTGGAGGATAGAGGTTCCGGCAAACTAACCTTTCCTTTTTAATAGATGATTTTCGATTACGAATTTCCACGTTCAATGCTCCTGCTGTATCTAATTCAACTTGAGGCATTTGCTCTTTCGAAATCACAACCGCTGATTATTGCTAACACTGTGTTCGGGACTGTCAGCAGGTTTCTCCATTGTATGTGGCTAATTCTTGGTGTTAATATTGGACCCGCATAATTAACAAGCATACGAACGATAGTTTTATAAGTCGTGAATAATGTCTCTCTCCCTCTTACACAAAGTACTGCCAGGAAATGCTTTTGACAGTTTATTCCCTTTCCAGGAGTTCCCAGCTACCGTCTCATTATGTTTACAAAATAGGTTCTGGTTATTAAAAGTGGCGCCCAATATTTTGGGGTTGATGTCTAGAGTATACAAACATGCATAGGTAGTTGTGTAATAGGGCACTGCAAAATACGAAAACCTCTATGATCACCAACGAAACTGATCAAACTTATGGCTAAAGAGGGTATGTACATTAGGGTGGTTCTAAAAAATCGATGTCCGATTTTTAGACGACACCACCCTAAAGTGTTTAATTAGATTTTAAGATTGCCAAAGTTTGAACACAATCGGAATATGTTTACACGTGTCACTGGGGCCTCAAAGTTTTCATGGTTACAGCCAATTTTAAAATTCGAGGCGATTTTCACAATTTTTTAAGATTATTTTTTAGCCACAACAGAGAACTGGTTAAAATTTGTCATCGATTTCGTGAAAATTCGACGTTGGTCTCAAACAAATTACTATGGAAACTTCGGAGCCCCAGTGAATCTTATAGGTCTATCTTGCATTGCCACTAAACTTGAGTTGCGTTGTCAGTTGTCTGCGCGACTGAAATGAAATGTTGTACCATTAATGTCAACTGAACTGGGTGGTCGATAAACATGTTATCGATCAGTGTTTTTTCAAACTTGTGACCTCTATTCGCAAAAAAAAACTATATTAAAAATAATTTGCGCTTTGGATAACTCTTTTGTCTATTCTGGACAATATTTTAATATTTTGGCTGAGTTTTCGAGCAAATTTGGAAAACAACCCAAGATTGGAATATAACCTGGCCATTGAATCTTCGGATCGTCAAGTTTTATTTGCTGTCCCAAAAAATGATAAGTTCGGTGGAATTATTTTTTGATGATGAAGAAAATGTACAGGACATTGCATCTATTAGAAGAAATTTGAGGGACAAGTCGAATCCATTGGAATTGCCATCTGCACTGTAAGTTGATGTTCATGTGGAAAGATCTGTATAATCAGTAAATTATTTCAGGTTTAAGGCGTATTTTCGATTGCCAAAGGATGCCGTAGTTTATATTGTGGAAACGTTAAAGGATGGCGATAAATTCACTTCTTGTGATGGACCATTACCAGTGGCGTTGAAGTTTCTTTTATTTTGAGCCATTTTCTTTTTCAACTTTGCTTTAAAGTGAATCCAGTCTCTCTGCCACTCTTCAGGTGTTCGTGTTGGAGGTCCATGGCTGTTTAAACTGTCCGAAATGGACCTCCACGCTTCATCCTCTGTGGCTTTGGTTTCGCCAAAAACCCGAATTCCTCGGGCTACGTTTGGATTTTCACTCAGTTTATCAATTAATATTTCGAACTGTTGCTTTGTCGTTATTTTCGCCATATTGATACACAAAATTAATTAATGATGCAAAGAATCAATAATTGTTAACAAATGGTCTGTTCCAGTACTGCAAGAATCTAATAATTTTTACTATTTATTTCGATAACATAAAGGAAAAAATGTTATCGTAGTAAAAAATAGCAGCTCCTTGCAGGTTCTGGAACAGAGCAAATATGTTTATTTTTCCTTCAATTTTACTTCTTGTTTCTTCGAAAATGTTCACTGCAACTGAAAATTGGTGGTTGCTGAAAAACAGCCGCTTCGTCAACTGAGATTCGCAACTTCAGTTGAGAGTTGCCATACGTGGATCAATTTTGACAACTGGCAACGCCACTCAACGATAATTGTTATCGATGATCGACCCCTTAAAATCTAACATTGGTGTTGCGACTGACTGTAAAGTTACGTTTGAGACCAATATCTCCACTTTGCATTCCAATCCTAAGGTAGCTTTATGGATATCTAGAAAATACCCGAGCCGAGTTCAAAATTCATCTTAGAGCCGTCTGTGTACACCTTGGTGTCGAATCCCGTCCAGTAATCAGCAAACTTACGTTAAGTTCCAAGATGGACTAAAATGTGTAGTACATCCCTGCCGATAAGGGGTGTTTGGAGGTTGTTTTTAAATATTCTTGATCACAGACAGACATATATATTTTTCTGTGAACTGTAAAATCCGATCAAATCCAATTGAAATTGTAAATTTATGATATTATTTGACTCACCGAAGGTTGATCCTTTAAGAGCAGTACACATTGTCAGTTTTGAATGTCGATATTTCGCAGATATCGATAACTGTCCAACCGTCCAGCAACCACAAAACATTTTGTGGTTGCATGATGAATGACAAAAATGAACGGCCACACTAGCAAGCACCAACAAAGCTGTCATTCAAAACTGGCAATGTGTACTCAGCTTTA
Source organism: Musca autumnalis (assembly GCF_047663935.1). Taxonomy (NCBI): domain Eukaryota; kingdom Metazoa; phylum Arthropoda; class Insecta; order Diptera; family Muscidae; genus Musca; species Musca autumnalis. The sequence continues at coordinate 18,184,086 of NW_027411977.1, read as the reverse complement.
GTATTATAGTATTATGGCTATGTTCTCATGTCATTTTTAAATGATTTTCAATTTAAGCGGGGTACACACGATCAGTTTTGACTGTCGATTTTTCGGAATTATCGATAACTGTCCAACCCTCCAGCAACCACAAAATATTTTGTGGTTGTCTGATGACTGACAACGGACACACTGGCAAGCAACCGATTATTTGAGCAAAACTGACAGCCAAAACTGATCGTGTGTACCCCGCTTTAGACATCAAAACCAAAAGAGCGGGGTATACACGATCAGTTGACTGCCGATTTTTCGGAAATATCGATAAATGTCAAACTGTCCAGCTACCACAAAATATTTTGTGGTTGCCTGATGACTGACAAAAATTAGCGGTCACACTGGCAATCAACCGATTATTTGAGCAAAACTGATCGTGTGTACCCCACTTAAAGATGACACATTCGAGCCATTGTTGTCGATACAATGAAACAAGCGTCGTCAAATTGCAATGCAATGACGAATATTTTTATTACATTTTTCGCATGCCACTCTCAGCGAACCTAAAAACCAGACAAATCTAAAAATCAAATTATGCATAGACACTAATACACTCCCAAAAATGAATCGATGAGACAAAAATAAAATAAACGAGTTATTAACCTTTTTGGGAGCAAGGAAGTACAACAAAAGTGTAAATTATAAAACGAAATCAAATCATTTCTCAACATGAATATCAAATGTGCAAAAAATTAAATCATATGTTTATGTAATAGTGTCTCCTCTCTCCCTGTGTGAGTTAATTTTACATTGACCTTTTATCACATATTAGTTGTTGACAATTGCCGCGGCTATTCTCTGTTTTTGTCTTTTGTTTGTTTGTTTTTATAATTCAGTCTGCAAAAAAACAAAAGAAAAAACCTCCCGGCAATGTCCGCACACATTTGATCAAAACATGTGAACGCAGCTTTTAGATTTAATGGAACTTCCACACCTAACAAAAAAGAAAAGAAACACAAAGCAATAAAAAACGTTTATTACCTTCAAGTTAAGAGACGATTATAAGGCAAACGAATAAAAAAACTATTCATATGGTTAAATAAACAAAACCTTCTATATAAAAATAATACATATACACATGTACATACATTAGTATACATAGGTATGTTTGAGAGAGTGTGCAATTATTCTTACACATGTTTACCAATATAACCATACAAATTGTTTCACAATAAAGCGGCTGTTATTCTTGGGTAAAATATTAAAAAAATTAGGTCTGTTCGATAACTTCGCAAGTAAAAAGTACTTGCAACTTCTTGCAGGTACCTCTCAGCATTTTGAAAAAGTTTGTTCAAATTGTGTAAACATTTTTGGGAACAGACCTATTGAGGTCCCATGTGGTTCTAATTAGCACACTTTGATAACACTCGATTATTAATGTCATGTTCACACGAGCGTTTCAATTACGTTGTTCGCCTGTCGAACGAAATACACGAATTAACATAAACAACATTTCCTTCATTTTTGTTTCCTTGTTTTTACGTAAATTTGAACCGAAAACACATAAAATATACATTAAATGAACAGGAAAAGCAATAGACTTTCCTTCAAATGTATCTTCTATATTTAACTGCGCACCTTTCATTCATCTTTTCATAAATTCTGAATAATTTTGTTTTTTAAATATATTTTTATATGTTTCTATTTTCAAAATTAAAGAGAGAGAGGCATGTCAAAACAATGTTTGTGTATACAGACTTTCAGTTATTTGTTTCTGATTTTTTACGCGATTTAGAACTAATGGACAAGAAATGTGTGTGGATTTAAGAAGGAAACACAAGCATCTTCATTCTGCATCTATATAAAATGTTTAGTTCATTAATTTTCATTTATCTTTTTCCTTTTTTCTCAAAATTTTTGTGTTTCAAAAAACTTTTCAATTTTGAATTTAGACATGTCATAATTAATTTTTTCGATAAATTCTCTCATTTGTTAGGGATGGGACATACTTACAGCCTGTTTTCGTAAAAAGTTTTTGCCCATTCGTTCGTCGATTTCATGAACGAAGACACAATTTGGTTTTCATAGCGGTTGACGTTTGTATTCGTGTGACAAACAAATGAAAGCTTTTTATTTTCGTAATTTTTTTGGTTTTCGTAACGAAATCAGACGAACGGATACGTCAAAAATAAACGAATGGAAAAGACCCATCGTTTTGAATGAAAATTAAATAATTAGAGTAATAAATGGCACAAAACACACGAAAACTGGAAGGGAATGCAATTTTATTTATTTCCTTAGAAGCACACGCGTATATGTACATCAGTTTCTTCATATTATCACAATTATTTTTGGACAAATTTGATTAAATTTTTTCTTATTTTTTGTTTTTCATCTGTTTATCGGGGTTGCCATCAAGTAACACATTTTACGTGCAGATGCCTATGCAAAATTCACAAAATAAGTATCATGGAAACCCTGAAATATAAAAGCTTTTATGAAATAGACGAAAGCTTTCAGATAAAAACGAATGGTTCGTAAAATTTTACAAGAACCAAATTTTTAACGTATACGTTTTAGTACGAACGGTTCGTGTGACAGGCAAGCATTTTTACAAAAACACCCTGTTATTCGTCGTTCAGAGAGTATTTCTAATCGAACAACGTAGAAAAATCGTCGTTCGTTCATAGAATTTTGTGTGGGGAAATAAGTAATTTATTCGTAGTTATGGATCGAACAACGAATAGAGATCGAACGACGTACCGTGGAAACGGGCTATAAGTCATTCGATTTAAATTAAGCAATTTTGATTAAACGTATGGTCTGTTCCAGAACTGCAAGAATCTACTAATTTCTACAATCTTAAAAACTAACAAAACTAGATACTTTAGAGGGGTTTATTTATTTATTTATAGCTGTTTTAACACAACATGTGTTAAAACGTAGCCTAATCACAAAAATTTTTTACAAAGTTTTTTCCATTCTGCTCTATTTCGAGCTATATAACGTAGTTCATTAAACGATTTGGACGTTTCTTTACTTATTGTTCTGCGCCATGTTCTCTTAGGTGTTCCTCTCTTCCTCGTACCCTGTGGATTCCACTCCAGTGCAGCATGCGTAACATCATCATTCGGCTTTCGTAAGGTATGTCCGAGCCATTGGTATTTCCTTCTGTGTATTTCTACTTCTATTGATATCTAGTGAGTAACCTGCCACAGGCGTTCGTTGCTTATCACTCTTGGCCACCATATGTCGAGGATGTTGCGGAGGCATCTGTTTATATATATTTGGAGTTTATTGGTGACAGGTTGATTTAACTACGCGTTGAATATCTTAAGCTTTGTAGTTTGACTTATTTTGTTGCTTCTCCAGACACGGTACATAGATGCAAAAACTCCTTTTGCTTTGCGTAGTCTGTTGTCAATATCTCCCATTGTACCCCCTGTGCTGTTTAAGACGCTGCCAAGATATTCAAAATTATCAACATTCTCTACTTCGCCATTGTTGATAAATAGGGGTGAGTTATTATTTGTGTTGATTCGCATACATTTCGTATGCCTCCTGAGAGATTTCTGAGATCTGTGATTGCATATCTTGATGTCTGGTTGCAAGTAGAACTATGTCGTCAGCGTATGCGAGAGCAGATATGTTGTTGAATCTCCAGGGAATGCCTTGTATTTGGTCTAGATTGTTAAGAACCAAGTCCAGCATTGCAATAAATAGAATTGGTGAAAGCGCACACCCTTGTTTTACCCCACTCACGCTGTGGAATTCTCCACTCAAGCACCCATCGTGTATCACCCTAGCTTTTACGTATTAGCTTTTACGTATTATATTAATAATTTTTAGTGGAATTCTCTTCACTTCCAAGGCTTTCCATATACAGTAAACCAAAAAAGTCTACATACACCCTATAAATCTCTAGTTTTAAGGGCAAGGTAATTCGAAATGTTGTGAAAACGCTCTTGGATCCCAAAATTATTAGTCCCACTGTATTTTCTGGGGTTTCAAAAACTACTAGACTGAAAAACTCAAAGAAATCTGCAAAGGTCCGCCTTAACGAGCTATACGCGAAGTCTGACATTAAATAACGGCAACTAATCCATAAATATGTTCCTATTTTGTCTAAAATATGTCATAGACAACCAGAGACATTCGATAAAGCAATTAAATGTAAAACTTGTATTGCATATTCCATAAATTTTACGGTAATCTTAATATTTCATTGGGTGTATGTACACTTTTTCCCTATTAATTTTTTTAAGTTTTATAGAATTTACCGTTATTCGTATTATGGAATATATTTTTGTTGTATGTAATATTGTTTATTAGGGATATGAGATAGAACTATGTACTTGGATTTTCCTAAAAATGCTTCCTTACCCTTAAAACCCGAGATTTATAGGGTGTATGTAGACTTTTTTGGTTGACTGTATAATCTCTCCTTAGCGCATCGAAGGTCTTCTCAAAGTCCACGAACGTCAGATAAAGGGTAGAGTTAAATTCTGCGGATTGTTCGATGAAGTTCCAGACCGCACTAATATGGTCTAAACAGCTACGGGTTGGTCGGAAACCAGCTTGGGTGCTGGGTAATTGTCTGTTTATCTCGCTCAAAATGCGAGACAGTATGATTTGATTAAACAGGTTGGTTATGGATGGTAGAAGCGAGATTCATCTCCAGTTGTTGCAGATTTTCTTGTCCCCTTTCTTTGAAGCTTTATAATAATTGATTCCTTCCATTCATTTGGTATATCCTCCAGTATCCATATTTTTTCAAAGAGTGGGAGAAGGAGTGAGGCCATTTTTTCCGGTGTTTATTTTAAAACATTCTGAGGGGATTCCGTCGTTCCCTGCAGCCTTTCCAGATTTTATCTTGAGTAGCGCATCTTTAACTTCGTTTATACTCGGTGGAAATGAAGATATGTTCACATTTGGTTGGGGTATGCTTGATAATAGCAACCCGTCTATGTCTTCATCATAAATGACATGCGTCCGCTCAAAATGTTGCGTCCATGCTTCCAATTGTGCAGCAGTGTCTGTTACTAGCTTTCCTTATTTATCCTTATTTATCCTTTGATATCCCTTATTATATTAAATAGATCTTTTGTATTGCCTCTGTCTGCTGCTTCTTGTGCGGAAGTGTCAAGGAAAGTGTTTTTGTCATGCTTGGCTTTTCGCTTTATTCTTGCATTAAAATTTCTGAGTTCTGCATCCAGAGATTTCCTGGTGATGTCATCTGTACAAGATAGAAGCCGAATTTTCACTTTTGATCTTTCTTGAATAAGACCCCAGCATTCTTCGGACATCCACTCCTTTCTCTTTCGCTTCTGATAGCCAAGCGTGCTTTCGCATGCATTTTTCAACTGGCTTTTAAGTTATTCCAAATTTCCTCGGGTGTATTTTCATACTTTAGCCTAATGTTGTTTATTTTGGTGGATAGGTAACTGCGTACAGCTTCATCATTGAGATTTTTAACTTCAATCATTTTCGCAGTTCTGATAGAGAAATTTTTCTTAGGTCTGATGTTTACGCAGAGCTCACACAGGAGCAAGTAGTGATCGCTACCTATTTCAGCGCTGCTTATATTTCTAACATTACAGCAGATGTTAAAACAATATCGGGAGACACAAATGTGATCTATTTTTGTGTTGACTTTTCTATTGGGCGATTTCCACGTGACTTTGTGCTTGGTTTTGTGGGGAAAAATCGAGCCTGCCATTTTTAAGTTGTGGTTGTTACATAATTCCAGAAAGAGCTCTCTATTTTCATTGCAACCGCCCAATGCATGCTTTCCCATAATATTTTCGTAACCCGAATTATTTTCACCAATTTGAGCATTAAAGTCCCCCATTAAAATAATATCATTTTTTGGAATCTCTAATAGCGTCTTTTCAAGTATGTTGTAGAATAATTCGTTGTCGTCTGGCTTAGTCTCTTCAGTGGGTGATTAGCATTGCACGACGGAAATATTCATTCTCTTCCCTTTCAGCCTCACCATTATTATTCTTTCTGATATGGGTTCCCAAGATATTAATGACTTTATAATAATTTTCGAGATATAAATTCCGACTCCACGGATATCTGGATCATTTTCTCTTGGCATCCCAGAATGTAACAGTGTCCCTCCACTATCGTCTATAGTTCGGTCACTTTCGTTCAAACGTACCTCGCTTAAACCAATTAGGTCAATTTTCATCGTCTCACATTCTTTGGTCAGCTATTCACGCTTTCCATCTTGGTAGAGTGTTCTAACGTTCCATTGTCCAAATCGAGTCGTTTCCTCTTATTCGTCATCTGGTACCGCAAAAAAAAATTAGACAAACATTTTTTTAAAACCACCCTAGTACACATTTACGAAATCTAATAAATTTTAACTGTCAATTTCATTCTATATATGTATGTCAAATTAAATCCACTGGATTTAAGATGTGGATTTATTTTACATATTGAATATTTGTCATATAAATGACGTATTTGTCTAAAACAGTTATTTCAAATGGCAATGTAAATGGGGTTTAAGATTTGTGTCTTAAGCCGCATTTACATCTTTGAAAGACTTGGTAGAATTTTATTAATATTTCAAAGTAAAGCGTGAGGATGTTTAATATCTCCAGAGTAAAGCAACATTTTTTAAAAGATAACGCAAAAATGCCGCTTCTTTTTTACTGATTTGCTTTTTTATTGTTTGTTCCCTGACTTCTACCAGCATCGATGCACAAACATATATATGTACATAAATTAGCCAAAGTACTACACAGTTTATAGCCGATGATGTGAGATTTTGACCTTGATTTGTTGCCCACATCCACACAATGACAACCATAACAACAAAACCATGCACAAAATTGGTAGAGGCAACACAAAAAACAGTTGTATAATAATTCCAAACTAAACAATACTACCGACAAGAATATACACACATTCATACATTCGTATAAGTGTTCTTATACCCACTACTTTTCTGAAAAAGTAGAATTCCAAAAATAATATGGAAATGTATGCTTAATAAATGCTGCCACAATTCTCCAATAAAACAAAAACACTTGAAACAAACCTAAAATTGATTTAACTTCCTCCAATAAAACAAAATTAATATTTCCAATGTTGAACATTCAATTAATTATTAATTATCCTATAATAGTTAATCTCTGCAAACACACACAACAAGTTTCACGTGAGGAAATTGAGGTTATTTTTCAAACGAGTTTTGCGGTGTGAAATCATTTTAATTTGTGGTTAAAGAATTGGGTTACATTCAACTTTTATTTAATAGACAGCTTTTTAAATTAGCAGAATGCTAATTACGTCATAATTGTGTATTTTGCATGAACGTGTTCAAGAAGGCTATCAGGACTATAGGTGTAAAGAATATGTTTCCAGTGAACGTAAAGAATTGATTAAAACCAGTCTGGTGTAAATGAGGCTTAAGGGAACAAATTCCCTCATTAGCATGGTACCATGGTACAATAATTCTTAGGTAGGCCACAGCTAACAGCTGATTACAATTTTTTTTTGTTATGGCTTAATCTGTCAAAACCGTGTTGACATGCAGAGTTGATATTTATTATTGATCAAAAAATTCAACTCTGTTTTGTTTTCATTTCAACATTTCGTTCTTCTTCTTCTTTGTTTACTCATCCGTTATCATTCATCGAAACAATTTTGACGTTTTAAGCCATAGCGACAGGGTTGTATTTTTTTGGCGATTCTCATACCTGTCCTACCTATGAATTATTGTACCATGCATGGTACAATAATACAGATAGCATTGCATTGAATTGATGTCAAATTTTGACATCTTATGTTGCCAACAATTGCCGATGCGGCTACCTGTGTATATGTACCATGCTCATTAGGTATCACGTGACTTTTTTTTCGAAGATAAATTTCGATATGACAGCTCTCATAACCCTGCGTTTACACATGACATGACAGTTGAGTACATGTATTGATTGTCAAAAACCCAAAACTTGCCTCTGTGACGCAGGCGTCCAGACAACTGCAAAAATAGTTGTCAAATTATGAATAAAAATCGCCGATTTATTTTTGTTTTCCGTTCACATATTTTGTTTTTGTTCATGTTCTTTTGTTTTCAACACATTTCAATTATTATCTCACTTATTTTAACAAAAATGCCAAAAAATTGTCTTACCTACTGTCTGTGAAAAAATGATGGACAGCTGGGAGACAGCCGACAAATTTATGTATGTGTTAGTAAATCAGGGTTTTTTGTTCTGTCTGTCTTGTGTAAACGCCTAGTTAGTTGCTTCGTTAAGTGGGGTACACACGATCAGTTTTGACTGTCACTTTTGCTCAAATAATCGGCTGCTTGCCAATGTGGCCGTTCATTTTTTTGGATTTTGTGGTTGCTGGACAGTTTGACATTTATCGATATTTCCGAAAAATCGACAGCCAAAACTGATCGTGTGTACCCCGCTTTAGGTTTTTGAGAAAAAATGGGAATACTCGAGTTATCGAGAAAATGTGAAAATCTGAACAAGTGTCGTTTAGGAGCACCTATTGGATCGGGTTGAAATTTTTACCATTAGTAGTACTTTGTCCTCTGATCACAACGATATATAATTTATAGGGGGAAGGCCAATAGTTCCCAAGTTATGGTACTAACTTCCTTGGAAATCAAATGAAATGCTGAACGTATACATCCCGCCGATAAATAGCTGTACTCCAGATTATAAGCCCAACATTAGCCCGCTTTTGGAAGGTCATAACCGCCTGGTCTTGGGGGACTTTGATGCTCATCATGAGTTGTGTCATTCGATACTCGGGAACGAACAGAAGGTTATAGCGCTTGTTGAGCAGATATATAGCTCTATGTTCTGTAAGGTCAATGAGGACGCCCCTACCAGAATTTGAGGAGCGTGTCGCAGTTCGCCAGGCGTCACCTGGCAACCCGTCATTTCTCTTGGTTCAGACCATCTCCCCATAATTGTCTCCATCAGTACACTGCCCGATTTCATCACCTCTGAACGCCGTACTTTCGTCAATCATGGTAAAGCTAATTCGTCGAGTTTCAGAGACTTCACTCATCAATGTTTCAGAGATCTGCCCAAGCCTACTGATGTTCAGGTAGCAGAACGGACGTTCCGTTCTGCACCCTCTCGCCATATACCTGTTGGTCGAATACCCAAAGTGAGACCAAACTTCCCGGCAGAGGCGACGGGATTAGGAAATGAGCGTGATGAGCTTCGTCGTGCCAAAAATGAGCTTCGTCGTGCTAACCCCAGTGACCCCTGACTCAGGGACCTAACACTGAATGTTAAGTGGTTGGTCGGTGAGGATAAACGAAACGAGTTGCAACATTGGAATAGGAATAAGTGAATTGTGGGCAACGGTTAAGTCACTCTCGAACCCTGGAATGAAGGATGATAGGACCTCAGTCACGTTTGGCGACGTTACGTTGAAAGGTACCTGACACCAGGATCGTGCAATCATCCGCATACGTTACGATCTCGATGCCGTCTGGAGGGGGCGGAATACAGGAGAGGTAGAGGTAAAACAGTTCCGGAGATATGACCCCACCTTGGGAACTCCCCGTTTTACTCTACGCGGTTTGGACTTCTTGTTCCTGAATTCCACTAACGACTGGCGTCCACGCATATAATTTATTATCCAACGTTTCAAGCTTGGCCGGAAGATTGTATGCTCAATGTCCTCAAACAGCATGGATTGCTTGAGTGTATCAAAGGCTTTTGATAAGTCAAGCGCCACTATCACATGGCGGTCTCTGGTTGAGTCCTTGACAAATATATGTGGAGATGGCGTGCAGCGTTTCTGATACTGGGAGAACTAAGGCCTCGAGGGTCTTTGCTACGAGCGACAAAAGCGAAATCGGCCTGTACGATTCACTTTTGCTGGCATCCTTGCCTGGCTTCAGTAGCGGAACCACCCTGCCCATTTTCCAGACTGCGGGAACAATGAGGGTGGCTAGCGTCAAGTTGAGAACTTTAGTGAGATACTCCACTCCCGGTTCATCCAGCTGCTTCAACATTACCATGGAGATTCCATAAGGGCACAATCCTTTGGATGATTTAGCTTTCCTGATGGCATTCGCAACATCATCCATTATAAACTGTGGTGGTTCATCCTCGGCAGGAATAGATCAGATCCCCGACTCTCGCGTAATTGGGTTGGCTCAACAAAGCTCATCACGATCATTTGCAAATCCTGTCGTCTCTGCTGGGAAGTTTGGTCTTACTTCGGGTATTCGACCAGCAGGGATATGGCGAGAGGCTGCAGCAGTGATGATGTCTCGGAACGTCCTTTCCGCTACCCGAACATCAGAAGCATTGGGCAGTCCTCTGAAGTGGTGATTGGTGAACTCTCTGAAACTCGGCCAATCAGCTTTCCTATGATTGACGAATGTGCGCCGTTCAGAGGTGATGAAATCGGTTGGTCTCAGCTAAAGGAAAGGGTTGCCAGGTAATGTCATTTGTCAGACCAGGTGATACGATGATTATGTCTGGCGAACTGTGACACTCTCCTCTAACCGTGCAAAACATAGAGCTATCAATCTGCTCCGCCAGCGCTGTAACCCCCTGGTCAAATTCGAGGGCCGAATGCCACATCTCATGATGCACATCAAAATCCCCCAGGACCAGACGATTATGACCACCCAAAAGAGGGCTAATGTCAGGCTCGTAATCTGAGATACAGTTACTTCTCGGCGGGATGTATACGTTCAGCAACTCTATCTCGGCAGTTCCACACCTGACTGCTATCCCCATACTTTACGGGGGTTATCATGAACGGCAATTCCCCGTGAATTTTTTCACTTTCTCCCTTAAGTTGCAAGGGCGGAAAAACAAAACTCACGGGAAAATTTCATTCATGATAACCCCCTACATGTACGGGTTATTAGAAACAGGCTCAAGCGAGATAGGTCTATATTAGACAGGCTGGTGCAATAGGAAAGCTAATCCCCCACCTCCACTTCTGATGCAATCCTTCATTGGCACGTTGTAACTATCACAACGTTGTAAGCTAAGTTGTTGTGGTACTTGGTTTTTTGCACCGCCGCGACCTTGATATTCTTCCGACTCATGAAGTCCACTATTTCCTCGATCTTACCTGTCGTAGTCCCTCAAGTGGACAAGTCCACCATCCTATCGATGATGACATATGTAATGAGTAGCCAGTGTTTAATTACAAAGATTCATTTTTTGTCCGCCGGAATATTCAAACTTGGCAGCATACTCTCCTGACAACCGCAGCAGGGTATCTCCTCATAACACTAGTGTTTAACCGGAGAATCAGCGCAACAAGATATTGTCGATGTAGTACCTGCATGGGTGTTATCGCTACGCCACCACGCATATCAGGAGAGATCTTCATTATCTAGAGTAAGGTCCAAAGGTACAAACGATAACCTCTAGATCATCTAGCTTATCAGGCGGACTTGGATAGCGTTCACACTGAAGCAGTTGTGTAGGCAGTTCAAAGGTATAGTGTGAATGCCGTAGAGACCACCCCCCACCCGTCACAGCAGAAGAACTCCGGCTCAGCTCTTATTGGACCAGAATTAATAGCACGATACCCGACACATGTCCTGCGTGTGGATTGAGAACACCCGATACGCTGCAACTGTTTAACTGCCCAGCTAAACACACTCACCTGCCGCCCTATTCTTTATAACTGAAGGCGGCACACGAGCGAACATATTTACGTTGCTACAACAACAGCTTCTTTCTTCTTTATTTCCAATTAACTCACTGGGGAGTAAAGGCCCTACAAAGTTTTTCCAAGCTATTCTATCATTCGCAATACGTTTAATGTCATTCCAGCTACTGCCGCTGCTCTCCACTTCCTTCATCAGGCTTCTTCTCCAAGTGGTCTTTGGCCGACCCTTCCTTCTGTGCCATTGGGGGTTCCAGTCTAGGGCTTGGCGACATATGTCATCTTGTTCTTTTCTCAGTGTGTGACCAATCCATTGCCACTTCCTTCTTTTTATTATTACGGGAATATGTTCTATATCACATTTTTTGTACAGACTTTCATTGCTTATTACAATTGGCCACCAGATTTTTAAAATAGATCGCAAGCATCTGTTTGTGAAGCTTTGCAGTTTGTTGTTAAGGGTTGTTGTTGTTAACCATGATTCGCAACTATACAATAGTACTGACAGAACGTTTGATTTGAATATATTGATTTTTGACTTCGTTAGTATGACCCTTGAGTGCCAGATGTTTCTTAATAGAAGGCGCTGTTGGCTTTAACAATTCTGAATTTAATGTCAGCCTGTGCACTGCTTTCGGTTGAGATCATGCTTCCCAGATAGCAGAATTTGTTTACGAACTCTATTTGTTCCTGTCCAATGACAAAATGATTGTTATTTGATGCTTTTATTGCTAAAGCCTTTGTCTTTGCGGTGTTAATTCTTAAACCGACTTTCGCTGAGTGGGCAACTAAGTCGTCGAGTTTAGACTGCATATCTGAGTGCTTGGTGGATAGTAGGCAAATGTCGTATGGGTAGTCTAGATCCTCAAGATGGCTGCTTACAGTCCATTGGATACCACGACAGCTACCTGCGATTGTTTCCTTCATCACATTATCAATTACAAGAAGAAATAGTAGTGGAGATAGTAGGCAGCCCTGCCTCACACCGGATTTTGGACGAAATGGTTCCGATAAACGGCCATTGTGTAGGACCCGGCAATGGAATCCGTCATACTGAGCTTTAATAAGGTTTATGAGCTCCGATGGGATACCTGTTACCTGATACCTTTTGGACCGGAATACGCTGTCAAAAGCAGTTGTGTAGTCCACGAACGTCATATATATGTATATTACTTTGCATTTCTATTGTTTGCTCAGCGATTATTCGGAGCGGATTTATATGCTCTACATATGACATATTTGCGCCGAACCCAGCTTGTTCTTTCCGAAGATTTGTTTCTACCGTGTAGTTGATTCTATTAAGAAGAATTCTTGTGAGTATTTTGAAAGGTATGGAAAGAACAGAAATCCCTCTATAGTTTTTACATTGGGAAAGGTCTCCCTTTTTCGGCAGCTTTACTAGGCGTTTACACACAGACAGTATTGGCAAGACAATAGCAAAGTTATAAACCATTTTCACCAATACATTCATACTTTTCTCTACACATACCCAGATAGCATTTAGAAGACTGTTTTTTCAAAAATCACATTGAGGAGTCTTTTTAGAGTCCTTTTGGTGATCAAAAACTGATTAAGTCGCTTGTATGATCAGAAAGGGACTCGAAAGTGACTCCCTGTAATGATTAAAAAGAGTTCAATTTAAAATACAACAACAAATGTGTAGCAATCACAAATAAATCATTGAGGTGTTTAAAATCTGACAATTTTTTGTTATTTATTGTCACATTTTGATCATCTGGAAGATTGAAAAATGCTTAATCAAAAAAGGGTCATACAGGTGTTTGAAAAGTGATTATAATTATGTATACTCTGATCATATTTTAAACAGTTAGGTGATTAAAATGTGATTGCTTTATTTTATTTTTATTTGGTTGTAAATAAAAAAATAAAATTCTCATATACACTTTCTACAAAATTTTGATATAAATGTAACGTATAATATTAAAGGTACAGACAAACACAACACAACAGGTTTTGCCAAGTGAAATGAAGAAGCAGTATACTAACCACCAAGCAACATAAAGGATAATTAAAAGACATAACAAAGCAGAAAAGACTATAAAACAAAGGAAAGAAACAAAGAAGAATAAAAAGAAAATTTTTTTAATTTATTTCGTCTAACAAAAAGACTCATAAATGACTCCCTAAAGACTCATTAATTATTATAAACATGACTCTAAAAATACTCGAAAAAGGGTCCGAAATTAATCAACAAAACACCAATAAATGATTGAAATACGACTCGAAAAAGACTCATTTGTGATTTGTTTAGAAGAGTCGCCTGAGGTTATGTTTTCCTACCGACAAAGGAGTCATTTATGATCAGAAAATGAGCTCATATTCTAGCTTTTTAATCGTGCAGTCGGATCAAAAAAGACTCGAATTTGATTAAAATTTTCAAAAAATGCTGACTGGGTATTTAAAAATTTATAAATGTATTTGTGAAAAAGGTTTGTATTTTTGCTATTGTCTTGCCAGTACTGGCATTTGTAAACGCAGGGTTAGTAGAATGACTTGTAACCAGTAGTTGGGTAGTTTTTTTCTCTCCAAATATCTTGAAATATTACCCACTATTTCGTGATATTTTTGTAGGACAGCATTTTATTATTTTTGGGGGAATACGGTCGTATCCTGGAGCTTTGTTGTTTTTGAGGCTTTTAATAGCATTCTTTATTTCAATAAGGGATGGTGGTTCGGTGCTGAGTTGATTAGACGTAGGTATGGGTACGTCGGACATGGTATTAAAGTTTGAAGAAGAGTTCCGAGTGTTATCTAATGTTTCCATAAAGTGCGTGCGCCAGCGAGAAATTTGTTCATCAATGTTTGTTAGAACAGTCCCATCCTTTGATTTGATGGGTCATGTCATGTCATGTGGTTTATGTCTCCCTGCTATCCGTTTTGTTATATCATAGACCGCGTTAGTGTCGTTCCTATTTTCCGCTTCGTTTGCTTGCGTCGCAAGTTCGTCAGTATATGCTCTTTTGTCTCCTCTACAAGCAGTTCTTACTTCCTTGTTTTTTGTTGTGTATAACTTTTCCAATTCAATTTTTTTTTATGCGACGATTTTTCATTGTTCTTTCATATTTTCAGATTTCTTTTTTCTTCTATTAAGCTCCAAGTTGATGGGCTCATCCATTCCTGTCCAAAGTGTCCAAGTACATTTTCGCACGTTTGTAAAAGATTTTTTTTTAATGTGTTCCCAGTGTTCTTCTATGCCTTCGTTTGGGACATTATCCTGTTCTAACATCATATTTAAATCGTTTTCTACGGCTTCCTGATAACGAGGGTATTTTAATTTTTCATTCATTTGCACTATCGCGAGAAGTAGTTGGTGGTCAGAGCCAATGTCAGCACTACGTTTTACCCGTACATCACAAAGATTATGATTCCATTTACGGCTAATGCAAAAGTGGTCAATCTGGTTTTCAGTTCTTCCATCTGGAGATATCCATATCGTTTTGTGACTACGTTTGTGCTTGAAACAAATACCACCTACTATGAGACCATGTCTGCTACACGTTTCTAATAGAAGTTCTCCATTCTCGTTTCGTACTCCTATTCCGTGCTTACCCATACAGTGTTTGTAGGTTGTATTGTCTTTTCCTAATTTAGAATTAAAGTCTCCCATACATATCAGTACATCTCCCTTAGGTGTTTTGGAGAGTACTTTATCTAATTCACTATAAAATTTCGTCTTAATGTCTGAGACTGAAGTCTCTCTCGGGACATATTCTTGGACAATGGTAATGTTACGTATTCTGGAGTGGAATCTGGCTGTCAATATGCGTTCGTTTACTGGATTCCAGTTGATAAGGGATGTAGATGCGCTTCTGCTTAGGAGTAATGCAACACCGTCGCTATGTACATATATCATTTTCATCCCGGCCAGAATAGATTAGAGTTTCACCTGATTGTAGTCGATGTAGTCCCGAGCCGTTCCATCTGCATTCACTTACACCCAAGATATCAATACCCATTTTTTTCACGTTCCTTTGCCAGTTTAGTTATCTGTTCTTCCGCTACCATCCCTTTCACATAATCCGACCATAATTATGCAATTATCTGCCTGACCCTATTCCCCGACTACTTCGAGTTGGGTCATTGGCAGATAAGATATTGATTGTTGGGATGCTAATTTTAAGGACGGCATATACTCGCCCTGACAATGAGGTGTTCGGGTTATGGAGCTTCCATACCCTATTCCTCATCCGCTGCTTGTTCGGGATTATTTATTCAATATATTCACAACTGGCCCCAACTAGGGGCTGTGCACTATCCACAACCTGTGACCCGTCCGGTAGCTTGCAGCTCAGCTCTCACGGGTATCTCACTCCCTCGAACCGGAAACAAACAGCTTAGGCAACCAAAAAATTTCCTTTCAACGAAGAGAAATATAATACAATTCGGAATGATATTGTCTGAAGATTCTTTCGAAATGGTTCCAACATTCGACATTTGGTTGCTATATGTAACGGATATAAGAAGAACGCCATAGGGTGCAAGATTGGGCGGATAGTGGATAAAAAAATCAGTACAGTTGCTTTGTATTTATTATCACATTAAAACGTCTCTCTCACATCAATATTATGGCTCCTATACTTATCTCCAAGAACGGATTTTTGAATATTTATGTATATCCTCCTTTCAAAACTCGAAATTTATTATCTAAATTTCTCTTCTTTATTTCCAGAACAACAACATTACTGAGGCATAACACACCATCAATAACCCCCCTCCTTGCGACAATATGCTGTTAAATTAGAAGTGCACAAAGTTTCCTTTCACAAAATCAACACCAAGGCAATTCCACACAAAGTCACACAACAAATACACACAAAATGCCACGAAAACTTTTAAAATTCCTAATAATCTTCGATAATACCTCGCTACTGTATTTCCCGGGGCAATTTCTATCGGGACGTGTCCTTTTAGAGTTGCAAGATGATACACCCGCCTTGGGACTGCATTTTCATGTGGTGGGCGAGGGCGTTGTGAGAGCCGGTTCGGCTCGACAAGAACGTGGTACCTATGATAAAGAAAATTATATAGATTTTCGTATGCGGCTATTGGGTGATGTGGATCAAGGTCCAACTGTACTCTCACCGGGTATACATAGTTTCCCTTTTAAACTAGGGCTGCCAATGGGTTTGCCATCGACATTTTTAGGACGTTACGGTTGGATTCAGTATTATTGTAAGGCGGCGCTAAGGGAAACTAATGGCTTGATTCACAAAAATCATCAGGTGTTTATTGTTATGAATCCAATTGATTTGAATATGGAAAAGCCAATATTGTCGGTATGTAGAAAAAGAAAATTCTGAAGTACCTAAAAGTCTTGTTTACGTTATTTCCGGTAAAAGAATAATAAAGGTGCAAACCAAATTGGAACTAGCTTGCTCTATGCCTATGTGTCCTTTACCAGAAATAACTTAAGCAAGAATGCCATGCGGCTTATGTGACGAGAGTTTTAGTTAAAATTTATCAATTGAAAATTTTTGTTTACCTTTACCATTTCATTTCCAGCAACCTTTCACCTGTGAGGTGGAACACAAAATGGGTGTTGCCTGTGTGGGCGGTGGTCTGGTCAAGTGTCGTGTAGCTTTAGATCGTGGTGGTTATGTGCCGGGCGAAAGTGTCCTGGTAACTGCCTTCATATCTAATCACAGCAATGTTACCATTAAAAGGACCAAGGCGTCTTTAACAGAGGTGAGTAAAATTCTTTCTCCTTCTACATAGCTGTAAATGTGTGTAAATATGACATTATTACTTTCTTCGCCTTTCCATTTTCCTTTAGACTGTTGAGTACCTGGCCCGTGGTAAAGTGGTGCAAACTGAAAAACGTGCTTTAGCTGTACTGGTGCGAGGTAAAATTCGACCCGGTGGTAAAGATGAGTGGCAAAATGATAGCCTCTATGTACCACCCTTGCCGCCGACAAATTTACACGGCTGTCATTTAATAAGAATTGCTTACGATGTGTTCTTTGTTATTGAACCCAAGTCCTTGGAAAAGGAAATCAAATTACAACTGCCCATACTCTTGGGAACATATCCCTTCCGTTCGCCAGCCAATGATATATCAAATACATGGCCAGATTCCATACTTAAGCCTGATACCCATTATCCCTCCTCATTGCCAATCTTTAGACCCTGGTTAAATGATAAACCAGAAAATTAAATCACCATAAGCAGAATGGAGCAAAGTGTTTATAATTATTTTGTATTTGTTTATTAATGAAATGCTAACAATTTAAAGCTGTTCTAAAAAAAAAAGACCATGAAACCTTGGTAAAGTTTAAAAGACTTGAAACTTTATGGTTGATGAAGTAATCAAACAAAAAAACTGCAAATTTGTTTTGCACGCAATCATCAAATTATCCACCTCCACTAAAAACAATTTCAAAGTCATTGAGGTTATGTTTCGTTTTTTGTTTATTTTTGTGAAGAAGAAGATAAAAGTTATATGATTTTAAAAGCAGCCGTTATTTTTTGTAAAGATAGAGAGAGAGGGAGAGTAAGAGAGAACAAATATCATAAAAAGTATCCGGCCATACTATTTTTTTCTTGTTTTGTGAAAAAAGAAAATTTGATTTATCTTATTTATAGGTACTTATATAATTATATTATGTATTAATTATTAAAAAATAATTTTGAAATTCTTTTATTATTTTTTTCTGTAATAATCTATTATTATATGTAATAATAATTATTAATAAGCTGTGTGTATAATAAATGCTTTAATGTTATAGTTTTTTTTTTAATATTTTTATTTTCAATACTGACTTGAATAATGAAATCACGAATGCAAAATATATTTTGATATTTGAGTATTATATAAAATGGACTTACTTCCAAGAAGGGTAAGTAGATTTAAAATATGGTGCCATAAAAGGAAAGTAGTAGTGAGTTGCAGACAAAAATCGATAAAATTAAAACCCAACATTATGAATGAAAAGTGCCAATAAAAGATGACAACACTATTGATATCGGTCGTACTTAACGACTACTTGATTTTGGGCGCCAAATTACAAAGTTACCGAAATTATACAGTCCGATCATGAATGTAAACTCCCCGTGAGTTTTGTCTTTCTGTCGTTGCAAATTAAAGGAGAAAATGAAACAACTCACGGTGAGTTGATATTCAGGATTGGGCTGATAATCATTTTAAATTTACCGATATTTGTCGATAACTCCGCTACAAGTTCGAAAAAAAGCCTATAGAAATACAACCCTGCATCCAAGAGTCTATACAAGGTTGGCCAGTTTTGATCATATAATGTATTTTGACAGCAAACTTAATATCCGGCCTTACTACTACTATCCGACCTTATATAGACCTTGCCTACATCTATGCCCGCCTAGCCTACGGTCAGAAATGCTATAACAACATAAGCAGAAGAACGTTGCTGTTGTTTTATATATTTTTTGAGCTTTTGGGTCTCCCTGTCAGGTAATCGGAACCACAAATACTATTTTCCTTCCCCTTCCAGACGGCGTAAAACTGGTGATCTACGCCCCATTATGGCTACCGGAGTATACATTAATGAACTGGAGAACAAAACAAGTAAAAAAGTATCAGTAGGCTTGGCCGACAGAGATATACCCTCAGTCTGTGTATATTAAAACAAATTTTTCCCTATGTATTTAGAGGGTTTTAAAATTTCGGGCGTATGAAACGACAAAAATGTTGATTGGGATTAAAGAGCAAAAGTTTTGCGGAGGAAATACTTAAAGGAATGGATCGACATTGACCATTATGGACGTGGATCACCAGGCACTACGTATGGTGCCATAGGGGGTTTTTACACCCTTCGGGCTGTTTGCTCAAGAAGTGTGGATTTGCCCCTGAAAAAACTTTTACCTTCGTAATTGAGGCAGCGAATGCAAGTTGCTTCAACAAAAATCAAAGTGATTTGAGAGCAGGTCTTAAAGTGAACTTATCCGAAATTTTGTTTGAGAGGTACTGGATGAAGTGGACAAATATGATCCATATTTGAACCTGATTTATATCTGGTAGATATATTAGGATGTGTAAAGTATGGATCAATTCGGCCACTCCCTTCAAAAGTTACCGTACGAACAATTTTTCCGAACATTTTTGAAATTTTGTGGGGGTGGTACCTGAAGGAGTAGACCGATATGGCTTATCTTTGAACTTAAACTATGTTTGGACAAAATATTACTAAGACCAAATTTTGGACCCAATCGGCAGATCCGTTCGAGACTTATCTTGAGCTCGAACCTCCTCACAGGGGGTTTTGTGCAACTTTCAGGCTATTTTCTCAGGAAGTATGGACTTGCCCCTGATGAAACTTGTACCGTCGTATGGAGGGCAGTTAATACAAGTTTCTAAAACAAAAATCAAAGCGATTCGAGAGCAGGTCCTATACTGAACTTATCCGAAATTTTGTGTGGGAGGTACCCGAAGGCGTGGACCGATAGAGTCCATATTGGAACCTCATCTAAGTTTGGTAGAAATTTCACGATGTGCAAATTTTGGACCAAATCGGTTACTCCCTTCATGAGTTATCGTACGTACAAATTTTCCGAACATTTTCGAACTTTTGTGGGGGAGGTACCGGAAGGAGTGGACCGATTGAGTCCATATGGGAACCTCATTTCACGAGTTGCAAATTATGGACCAAATCGGTTGCTTCCTTCAAGAGTTATCGTACGTACACATTTTCGAACTTTTGTGGGGGATGTACCGGAAGGAGTGGACCCATATAACCCATCTTCGAACTTAAACTAAGTTTGGACAAAATATTACGGAAGCCAAATTTCGGACCGAATCGGTTGATCCGTTCGAGAGTTATCGTGCGCTCCAGCCAGCCAGACAGACGGACGGACATTGCTCAATCGGGGTCTTGCTTGGGATCTAAAACCATTATTTCGATGAGGCACATTTTGCCAGTATGAAAGTGTATATACCCTCGTTAGCATAAATGCTGAGGGTATAATCACTGGATATTTCAACATTTATGAAGATAAGGAACTAAAAGCTACCAGCGGCAAAATACACAGCAATACCAACAGTCCAAAAACCGAAATTACTTTGCGTTTTCTTCAACAACCTCCTTTTTTATACTCTCAGCCTTTAGGCGCACCTAATAAAATGCCAAAACCGCAAAATAACTCTCGCAGAGGGTTTCCGATTGGTCCAAACTTTGTACATTCTGTTATTTTATCCAATCATGTAACATGTTGGATTATGTACTGTATAGGTCCACTCCCTTGGGTACCTCCCACACAAAATTGGGGAAAAATGACGTTTAAGAGCTCCTTTCAGATCGTTTTTTTTCAGAAGGTTGTCCCTGTCCCCTTTATGACGGTACAATTTTTTTCGGGTCAAGTCCATACTTCTTAAGATAATGGCCTATAAGCACGGTAAAACTTTGGCGTCACCAACTAAAAGGGCAAATCGGCAAAATAACTCTCGCAGGGAGTTTTTGATTGGGAGTTTGTACATTGTGTTATTTTATCCAATCATGTATCATGTTGGGTTGTGGGCTATATATGTAGGTCCACTCCCTTGGATACCTCCCACACAAAATTGGGAAAAGGCTAAGTTCAAAAGCTGCTATTGCAGCATCGTTTTGATTCTTTTATCAGTAGGTTTTTCTAGCGGCCTCATTTACAACGGTACAATATTTTTCCGGAGTAAGTCAATACTTCCTAAGATAATGACCTATAAGCACGGTCATGTTGGGTTATGGACTATATAGGTCCACTCCTTTGGGTACCTCCCACACAAAATTCGGATAAAGTGAAATTTAACAGCTCCTCTCGGATCGTTTTGAATTTTTTTCAGAAGTTTGTCCTTGTTCCCTTTATGACGGTACAAATTTTTTTCGTGGGCAACTAACTCCATACTTCCTGAGATAATGACTGAGAAGCTCCATGAAACCTTGGCGGCACCAACTAAAGTGGCAAATCCGCAAGATAACTCTAGCAGGGAGTTTTTGATTGGTCCAAACTTTGCACATCTTATTATTTCAACTAGTCATGTATCAGGTTGGAATATGGACTATGTCGGTCTGGTCCTTGCGGTACCTCCCACACAAAATTTGGGAGAAATACAGTTTAACAGCTCATCTCGGATCGTTTTGATTTTTTTTCATAAACTTCTTCTTGTGTATTTTGGTAGGGGGGTCAAGTACGTACTTCCTTCAAAAAGACTGCCGGCAATAACTAAACTGGTGTACGATAACCCTCGAAGGGAGAAACCAAACTTTGTACATCCTACTAGTTCTTATAAACTCGGATTATGTTCGAATATTACTACAGCGGACCACTATTTTGGGTACCTCCCACACAAACTTTGGAAGAAGTGCAGTTTAAGGACTCGTCTGGGATCGATTTTAAATTTCTGGCAACATGTTGTGTATTTGTATCCACGTCCATTCTTTGAAATTGTGAAATTGGCCCTAAGCTTAAAAACCATTGTGTTTAGTTCTTTTGGTACTTTGTCACTAGTTTTAAAAGCTTTTGAGTCGCCCTTTCAGGTAATCGGATTCACAAGGACTATTTTCCCTCCCTTCTAGAGGATGTAAAACTGGTGTCATCTGTGTAGGAGTGGACTGCACCTGTTGAAGAGTGATATGAACTACCATAAAAATACTTTAATATTGTAACATCAATATACCTTTGTATTGTATGTGGTCTATTAGAACGGGACTGAAAGTGTTTCTGTTGGGTCTAAATCCAACAAGTGTTATCCTGCTTGGAAACTTCGCATGTAGCTTATGGATGTAACATGAACACAGGTCGGACATTTCATGAGTCTAAAACACAAGTTTTGAAATGCAAATTACAAAAAAAGTATTCTTTTGCATTCGTGATAAAGAAAATAAAATATGATTCTATGAATTGTTTTCACTTTTTTCACATTTTCTTCGGATGGGCCACTTTCTCTATAACTGAATGATTGTCCATTGTATGGTTGGTTGTTCCCGTAACTTTGATTATTTTCAAATAATCTTCAAATCTAATACACTTTGCTACAACAACTCCTTCTTCTTTGTCAACTACTTGTGCTGCCGCTGCTGTTGCCAGCAGCACTACATTAAAATCATAATCATTGAAATAATAACAATTAATACTGTTTCCTACGTAAAATGTTTAAGTAAATTCGTAAATTTCCAATGCAATTCATGCATGAATTCATCAAAACGTACTGCCGCAGCTCTGTGCTATGTTGCACGGCGATTTGTATTACCGGATCTTTGGATAACACAACCCTTAAATGAATTCAAACGGACATCTATTTCACCTTCCTCGAGCTGAAAAACAACAAAACCCATTAACTCCTTTTTTCTGGTAAATTTTATGATTCGCCAAACCTACATCATCAAAAGCATAAATATCCTGATAACAGGAATACGATATACAACGCCGTACACAGGCCTTACGCTTAACACCCTCCAGTGATTCACAAGCAACATGTTGTTCACAATTTACCTCAAAGTCATGATAGGTTATTTCCTATTGAAATTTGAATAGTATTAATTAACAGAAAGCCAAACACACACACAGTACCAAACCAATGACCTACTTACATTTTTACTTGTCTCCTTGTATGCATATTCGGGAAAGTGAAAAGTTGCTGCCTTGACCAAAGGACGGCCATCTGAACCTGTCTCCTTCTCATTATACGATGCTCCAAATGCTGATTGTATCAATAGTATTATTAGCACAACACCAAATAATAAACGTTTATTTCGCTTTGGATTTAACATTATTTTTTTCTAATCTTCTAATATTTTGTTTTATTGGTTGGTTTTTTCGTGTTAGGATTGTCAGTGGTTAAAGAAGAAGAAAAGAAAAAACTATGTCCTTTCACATGTTCTGTTTTAACGGTAATGAATTGTGTGACGTTGGGGTAGTAAAGGAACAAGTGACAATTTATTAAAGAGAGCACCGGAAACCGAGAGAGGGAGAGGAAATAAATAACAGTGTGCAAAAGGTAAACAATGACAGGGTTGTATTCGGAATGTTGTGTTTTAAGAGGTTGGTAATAGAATTTTGGTGAATAAAGAAAAAACCATTTCCGTGAATCGTAAAGACGGTTAATCTAATTGCGAGTTTATTTAACAAATTATCATTGGAATGAACAACTTAAATTATAGTACGTTTACATTGTACTGGAGTTTGAAAATCCGATAACATTGCACATACATGAAATAAATCGCCATGAACCCGTTTGATGTAAATAGACATGGAAAAATTGACAAAATAATCCTGTTACTATACCCGTAGGTGTAGTCCAGTAGAGACCTTCTTTGGACTTGATGTACGTTTGAGAGAAACATTACAATGTGAAAAGTTTAAACCGATGTCAATCTCTCCTTTTGAGTATCGTGACCACCAGCCCTTCCAGTAGGTTTTTTATAGCTTTTGGACCGTCACTTTAAGATTTTTTAGAGCTTTAGGACCACTATGAGGGAAAGTATGGGCTTGCCAACGAACGTAATATCTTTGGTAAAAATTAAAAAAAAAAAACTAGAAATGGCTTATTCAACTTTTGTGAGGATGGTTCCCGAAGTATGTATATGTTAAAGTTCTTTAAGACCACAATGTCATGAAAAATTGACTTGCCAACGAAAAACGCTATATCTGCATGTTGTACCTTTGGTAAAAATTTTAAAACTATCCTCGAACAGCCCTTAAGCTGCATTTAAGCGAAAATGTTAAACTTTTAAGATGGATGTTCTTGAAGGTGTTGTTCGAAAAGGTATTCTAGAAACTTAAGTCCATATTTATATTAGGCAATTCTCCTTGCGGCAATTGTGAAGTTGAAGGAGAGAGAGGTGAGGCATGTGGTAACCCTTTGCCCCTCAACACCCTCTCTCATCGACAAACTGACAATTGCCGCAAGGAAAATTGCATAATGTAAATATGAACAAACTACGACGTGCAAGTTTCAGACAAATCGGTTATCTTTCCTTTACTTTATTAGTAGCAAGCGATTCCCTCTATTTATACATATATGTGGTTTGTTCCAGTACTGCAAGAACCTACTAATTTTTAATACAGGGTGTTTTTTTAAGCTAGATAGAACTTTAAATTGTAAAAAGTAACACAAAAAATTAAATTTTGATGAAACTTTTTTTTATTTGTTTCAGTATACTCTGACAAATCATCATGAATAGACTCACGCTTGAACAACGCTACGAAATTATCTAAATTTACTTTGAAAATCAGTCGTCGATTCGCGCAACTTATAGACGACTTCGTCATTTGTATGGCGTACATAATTGTTTGGCTTAACGGGTACATTTTTGGTTTAACGGGTTTGTTAATAAGCAAAATTGCCGCATATGGAGTGAGACCAATCCTCAAGAGACCCTACAGACTCCATTACATCCAGAAAAATGCACCGTATGGTGCGGTTTTCACGCTGGTGGCATCATCGGACCTTATTTCTTCAAAAATGAGGCCGGAGCTCGCGTTACGGTCAATGGAGATCGTTACCACACCATGATCAATGATTTTTTGTTTGAAAATATGGATGACATTGATCCGGAGGAGATGTGGTTTCAACAGGATGGCGCTACGTGCCATACGGCGAACGCAACCATCGACTTATTGAAATCAAAATTTGGCGATAAGTTGATTTCGAGAAGTGGACCTGTCAATTGGCCTCCAAGGTCGTGCGATTTGACACATCTCGATTATTTCCTGTGGGGCTACGTGAAGTCACTGGTTTATGCTGATAAACCAGCAACAATTGATGCCTTGGAGGCCAGCATTGTTCGTGTTATTCGTGACATACGGCCAGCAGTGCTCGAAAAAGTGGCCAAAAATTGGACGTCCAGAATGCACTTCGTCAAGAACAGCCGCGGTCCCCTATTCCCGAAATCATTTTCAAATGTTAATGTCACGTATTGATCTTTCGAATAAAAAAAAATTGATTACAATTTAATTTTTTGTGTTATTTTTTACAATTTCAAGTTCTATCGGGCTTAAAAAAACACCCTTTATTTTTTCCGATAACATAAAGGAAAAAATGTTATCGTAGTAAAAAATAGTAGCTTGTTGCAGGTTCTGGAACAGAGCAATGGTATGTTCCAGAACTGCAAAAATCTACTAATTTGTACTATTTTTTCCGATAACATAAAGGAAAAAATGTTATCGTAGTAAAAAATAGTACCTTCTTGCAGGTTCTGGAACAGACCAATATTTTAGTCATGTTATAATATCAATAATATTATATAATATATAATATCATTGTTAAATAAATAAATCTGTCCACTATTTCAGGTACCGTACCTCCCATGTAAAATTTCCCATTACGACGGTACGGTCCCCAAATAAGATTCACTTTCAAAATGGACAATTTTGGCCATCTTTCAGGTACTCCGCAAAGATTTAATAATTTTGCGCTTTAATCCGAATAAAATTTAATAGCAAAAGGTAAGAACAATCGTTAAGATAAATACCCAAAACGTCCCGATATTACGGGGAAAAGAATATCGGTTTTCTAACTGGTATTTATTAAAATTGTCAGACTGATTGGCGGCTACCTTTATGACATACACTGTCATATTCACATACAGGAGTGCTTGGAATACAATGCGCATGAGTTCGTTGAACTTGTCGCAACGAACATATTTATGTCGTCATTGTAAAAAAGGCGCGTTACAGGCACAAAATGCTTATCCTAACAAACAAATGACGTCAGAATGAAAAACACATGTTTTAGGTTTTTATAGATTTTTATAATTTGTCCTTGTCCCTGATGTCTGCAAAAATACTTTTATATATAAAAATTATATATCCTAAACACAAATACACATGTATATTTTACAATAATTAACATTAACAACAATTAAATAAATATGAACAAACAAATCAATTTGTTTTACTAGAAAAAAAAATTCACAGCTACAAATAATAACACTTGTCTATCACCAAATTAAGAACAAAATTCCTAAGAGTTACCAATAATCAGGAGACATTGTGAGGTTTTAAGTGGTTATATCATTAAAGGATAAATAAAGCTTATGCTGAATAATATCCCTTTTCTTTCCAAATAATGTACATATCTTATCTATTTATTTTCTAAATATTTTCTAGCATCTTCGACCTGAAAAAACGGAAAAAGAAATCGATCATAATTAATCGTTTTCAGCAGAAATTTTAAAATATTTACCAATTTAAACCAAGGCGAGTGTGTCTTGAACACAAAACTATTCATCCAGCTCATGGTGGAACGTGGTGCAATACCATGTAAATGTAAGTGATGAACACTAATAAAGGGCGGCATATGAAATCCGAACAAAGCATCTTCTGTGTTAAGACCTTTGGAGATGAAAAATTCTTTCATGGCCTTTTCCAAGTCATTTACTAAAAGAAATGAAACAAATAACAACAACACCAACATTGATTACTTTTTTGTTTAACTTACCTAATGGTATATCTTCTTTTGTCATGGTCTTTAGACTCTCTACATGTCTTTTGGGTACTGCCAAATAATGATGGGTTGAGGCTGGTTTAATATCTTTAAATATCACATATTCATCGGTTTCCATTTCAATTACAGCTTCTCGGGAACGATCAACTATTTGACAGAATATACATGGAGCCATTGGATCAAATGGAGGAGGAGCTAATGCTACTTTATACAATATAATTGGCAGTAGTATGGACAAAGTGAACACCGCACAGCAAATGTATTTTTTTAGTTGTTTTGTTTTTGTGTTCTTCTTCGACAGTTCTTTCTTCATTGTTATCACTTTATTTTGATAACTAAATTTTTAGATAGTTCGTTGTTCTATTGTTAGTGCTGTGCAAAACTAGTTTATGAGACGATTATCGATTACGTGGTTATTTTCGTTGAAGGGGGTTTAAAAGAAATGTTAACAGAAAATTAAAAACAAAATTATTCGACCTTGTCCAAGGTAATTATTTCTTATAATAAATTTAATAATACATAAACATCAACTTATAGAAAAAAGAAGAAGCTTGAAACAGATAATAACATATGGTCTGTTCCTTTACTTCTGAAAATTGTAAAACCGGCAAAAGTAGTAAATGTTGAAAACTGCTTCCATATGAATTGTGTTGTGTCTGAAGTAAAGGAACGTATTTCGAGTAAATAGTGGTAAAACTTGAAGATTCTTGAACGTAAAGGAACAGAGCTATAAGTGCATGTGTATATTATCTATACTCTGGTTTTTTGTCACTGAATAGACAAACTGTTACTCGATGTTGTCGACCTCTAAAAAAGAGAACCAGAGAAGTCATGAGGAATCATATTATTTATTAATGACTTTCTGACTGTCCTTGTCATATATCAATATATCAAAAATATATGAGAATTCGTTGGATCTCCTTTGTTAAGCAATTACTTATATTTATTGTGTTCACTCTTTGAGAAAATCTTACTGTAAAGGTAAGATGTCAGCGAAATTGACGGTCAAATGTACCTGCGTTTTATTAATTTATTAATTAATATATTCAATTCGTTCTGATTTTACTTACTGAAACAAATAAAGAAGAAAATGGAAAACAATGGACCATACAATCACAAATGTAATACACCTTTTTAAACAATAGGGAAATCAGGTGTTTTATGTTTTTATTCGCAATGAAGGTCAACGCTTTGTAGTTGTTATATGAAAAGTGTCAAGGAAAAACAAAAAAATACTTGTTTACAAGCTATCCATCTAATTTATTGGGCAGAGGGTGCCGGCAGAGATATACCCTCAGGAGATATTGACTTGCCCACGAAAAAAATGCGCTGTAGTAACAGGAGGGCCAGCATGAAGATCTTGGTGCAAAAAATTTCAAATCGTTACGAGAAGAGCTGTACCAAAAAGTCTGTGCAGAAATGTGTTATATCTTCAACCGATGAATAATGTGCCAAAAATCTTCAAAATACCAAAAATGGAGAGCTACCGCTCTATTAAGGCTATATCACAACATGGACCAATACATAAAATTCCCTGCAGAAAGCCCACAACGAAAAATATATACCAAATATCAGCTATTTCGATCGGATAATGCAGTTAAAATCTTACATTTTTTCAAAATTAGAAAGTACTGTTATTCGTGCTATATCAAGCGTTGGCCTGCCCCAATTTCTGGATATAAGTTTCGTAGTCCGAAAAGAACTAAATGGCAAATTTCAGCCAATTCGGTGGAATAATTCTTCAAAACCCCCAAAAATACGGAAAATCGGTAGGTGCCGTTCTAAGGACCAACACCGACAAAGTTCTAGAGAACAGCTTTGTAGCCCCAACGAAGATCAAATAACAAATTTCAGCGGTGGGATAATGAAGAAAAAGACTCAAAAATACCGTTTTCTATGAGGTGGATCTATGTCTACAATTTTTGATGGAGAACCATATATACGCAAATCAATAATAATAATAATTTTGAAAAATATTATGATCGCCTAACTAGGCGTTTACACCAGACAGTTTGTCTTCAAATACAATTTACTGATTTACCAACACATACATACATTTGTTGGCTGTCTTCCAGCTGTCCATCATTTTTTTCATAGACAGTCGGGTTAACAAATTATTGATATTTTTGTAAAAATAAGTGAGATAATAATTGAAATGTGTTGAAAACAAAAGAACACGAACAAAAGCAACGTATGTGAACGGAAAAGAAAAAGAAAGCGATGATTTTCATTCATACTTTTACAACTGTTTTTGCAATTGTCGGGACGTCAAACAGGCAAGTTTCGGGATTTTGACAATCAATACATGTAGTCAACTGTCCTGTCATGTGTAAACGCAGAGTAACTCTGCCCTACTTAGCCGTACTTAGAAAGGCAATAATTTAATTTTTGAAAACTTTCTATGGGAAAAGTTTCAAATCCAGTCATACATTCAACTTGCTCCACCGCTTCAGTAAAAAACGGGTCCAGGTTTTATACAAAGACCTTCGGATCCATTGTCATAAAATCGGAGTTTTTGCTAATATTGATTTGTTTTAAATCCATTACAATCGGGTTAACACAAGGAATTACAACTTTGAGTTTCAACTAGCTCCAAAATTTGTTTGCTTGGAGTCACTGTACTAAACGTTAGCAGTTTACAAAACATTTTCAATGATCGCGAAAATTAATTTCTTTTAATTCCATCCTCTAATATATACATACCTTATGAGAATCAAGCTATTCTCTTTACACTTATTATGAATCCACAAGTATTTATATTAATTTTCGCAAATTAATAAACAAATTTCACATTCTGCTAACACGCCAACATTTGTTTTGTTTTTGTCAACAAAAAAAATACCGCTTATATAGGAGTTTGTGTGAGTGTCAGTGTCACAATAAATTTCTCAGTTAGTCATTGACGTAAGGTAAGTATCTTAAAGACGTCATATAAAAGGTTTTTTGCACTATAAGGAAAAAATTAGATGAGATAATCCTAAAATATTGCATTTTTTGATTGAATAACTTTAATTACACATTCCTTTCCATTAAAATTCCCTACTTTTTCAATTTTTTTAAGTAACATTACGTTTTCGTTGTCGTTAGTTGCTTTACCTGTGAACCTCCTTTTGTTAATGCAATCAGCTGTTTAATTTGGCAATCGATAACGATAGATATCGTTTTTATGAGCAATCGATTAACTTTGCAAACAGATTTTTCGGCAAATCGGCAAGGAAAAGATTTTTAATAGAAATAAATTGCAAAATACGTGCGTTCTACATTAACAATTTTAAATAATCAACCAAAAAATATGTAACGATAGGATTAATGAGTGTTTAAAATATAAATGAGGTGAAAAATATAAAAACAAGCATAACTACAAAAAGCGGTAGTAGTGGGCGGATCGGATTAAGCCGTATTAAACATTTTGTTGATAAGAGTCATTTAAATAATTAAGTAAAATTACGCCAGCAAAATGAACGAACTTAAGGCACCATCACTAAATTCTCTATTGGGTTCAGATCGTGGATCTACTGACAGTCTGTTGGCCGAATCATTGATTGATGTTGAAGAGGTTGGTATTTGTGGTTTGGGATGGGATAATGGAAATAACATACGTATGATTTGTTTACATTTGATTCCTTTTGTTGTTTTTACAGTTGGATGATGTTGAATACGCTATTCCCGCACAAGGAGCGTTGCCCTCATTGGAAAAAGTCTTAAGTGAGTTTGAAGAGGATTCTGATATTGCATCAGAGCTAGGAATACCCACACCTTCAATTGCCGAGGAAGGTAGTGTGCGTATGGGTGGCATAGGTGGTGGAGGAGGAGGTGGTGGTAGTATTATGCGTTATGCCATGTTACAAGGCGTCTCAACCCAGCTCTCTTCTGCTACTGATCGTATTGGAGCAGGTATGGCCTCTTCCTGTGCTGTTTGCAATCATTATTATGCAGTGGGCACATCACATGGTCATATTCTAAATTTTGATGCGACACAAACCTTACGTTGGGCCCACCAGGATAAAAATGGCCAAGGAGCCGTCTCGTCGTTATCGTTTAATCCAGAATGCAACCGATTATTGGCGGGATTTGCTCGTGGTCTGGTCTTAATGTTGGATACACAGAATGGGGATATTATGCGTCAGCTTTTTGATGTTGTTACACCCAATACGGGAATTTTACATGTCAAATGGACCTCAAGACCTGCAATGGCTTTGGCGGCAGATTCAGGTGGTTCTGTGTGGTCTTTGAGTTTTACACGCAAATTGGGTGTAAGAGGCTGTTCAACACGCTGTCTATTTAGTGGGGCTCGTGGAGAAGTATGTGCTGTGGAACCTTTACTCAGTCAAACCAGTGAACATCATGATCTGGATCAATATTGTATTGTTGCTTTGGCAACATTATCAAAATATTTCATTGTTACCATACGGCCGAGATTAAAAGTTATCAAATATCATCTGCTGCAAGGTCCACCCGATTGCTTGCCCGTTTTGGCATGGCAAATGGTGCTTATACAGGCTGCAGATACCACAAGATCTATAGATCCTGTATTGGTGGTGGGTCGTGGCAACCAATTGTTCTTTCACCAATTGTTCATATCACATGGACGTATAACGCTGCTGCTTTTGCGCCACATTACAATGCAAACGAATATATTATCGGCACATTGGTTGGGTCCGAAATGTGTAGGTTGTATTGATACTTCGGAGATATTACATCTATTGGATGTTAGATCAAGCAAAGAATTGGAATGTATTGATTTGGGTAATGCCAGTATGGTTTATGGTTCGGCACAATTTAAAGGACTGGCCACGGGAGGTAATGTATCGCCGGCTTTGGCTTTGGCCGGAACACATGCCTGTTACAATTCCTTAGCTGCTCGTGGAGTGCAGTTATATGTTTTGGGTTCGAGATCAATGCATTTGATTGGTGTCAGGACATGGATGGAAAGGATTACATATTTGGTAAGTAAAAGAATTAGATATTTAAAATGTAGTGAAATATGTTTTTATTTTTGTTGTATTACAGGTTAAAAATCATCGCTGGCAAGAAGCTTGTGATTTGGCCTTGGATGGCTATCGAGCTGCTGGTGATAGGCCCAAACGTAAGATACAAGCCAAGGAGAGAATTATAATGCTGTTCAAGGAATATATAGCCGCCTCTGCTCGAGCTCCAGACTATTGCTTAGGTGCTATTATCAAGTGTCTCATTGTCATCGATGAATTGGAGTTGCTGTGGACACAGCTGTGGGAACGATTGCAGAATAAGGAACTGTTTCTACATCACATAACACAGCACATTGAAAATGATGATATACGTCAAGTGAATCCTATTATCTCACAAGCCCTTGTAGACTATTGGTTGAAAATATCCCCAAGTAAATTGGAAGATGTTATACTGAAAATGGATTGGACATGCCTTGATCTTAATCAAGTGCTTAAAGCTGCACGAAAATATAAATTATATAAAGCACAAATATATTTAAATGCAAATGCCTTGCATGATTATACAATGTCCCTCACGGAGTTGATACCATTGATTGGAAGTGAACCACCAGATCTGGGTAATTGCCTGCTGGTGTATATATCAAGTTGTTTAGCTGGCCGAGGTTATCCCCAGGGTGATATACCCGAAGATTTAATACAAAATGTAAAACATGATGTTTTACGTTGTCTCACCTCCATACATTCCACAATAAGTGAACCCAATGAAATGCCATATCCATATTTGAGGGCTTTACTGAAATTCGATACCCGGGAAACATTGAATGTTATCTCTTTGGCATTTCAAGAGAAGGAGTTCAGCGGTGAACTGGGCTATTCGCATCGCAAAAGGATTATAAATATTCTATTGGAAATTATGACACCAGAAAATAATACGGTAAGTGGAATGAGTGACATCTTCAAACTTGAATGACGGCACGAATTTTGGTGCAAATTTTCTTCTCAAGTTTGTTGGTGTTTACTCCATTTTATATGGTAAAGAACTTTTTAAATTTTTCTCGTCTTCTAGTGGTCCGAAATTGGTTGCCTTTTGAATTTCATAGCCCAACAAATATCTGAATCATGTTTGCCCTGCGATACCCAGTTACTGGAAAAGGTATTAAATTATCTTTCCATGGAAACGATAGAAAATGAAAGTTCCCGTTTACACTCCGAAAGAGAAAATGCCTGGTATGAATTACTTGTAAATAATTGCCTCGAAGCCATTAGCAATGATGAGGAACAATTGGAGTTGGCCAAAAAAGCCCAATGCTTTTATGTCCAGGAATATCTCTTGGAAAAGTTACAGCGTTACGATGAAATTTTAAGCTGTTACATTAGTAATCCTCTGAGGCATGAAACCATGTTTGTGTATATGGAACGTTATGCCCGTGATACAAATCGTAAAATTTATCAACAACTTAAAGAGCATTTAAAACAGTTACTGGAAATCGATGGCAAGGAAACAACACGTATTGTTGATTTATATTATCGTGATATGATTGATGAATTGCTGGCCACGCTGGAGGATAACGAACGATTTTTGTTTATATTTCTCAAACAACTGCAGCAAAGAAATGACGATTTAACGGCGGAACAAAGTGAAAAGTTAATCAAGTTCCTGTGTAAATATGAACCCTTGGAGGTGGAGGAATTTCTAAAAGCCTGTAATTGTTATCGTATAGATGCTGCCCTAGATGTGGTTTTGAACTATAAACTTCTACCGGCTGCAGTGTTTTTGGCGGAAAAACAAAATGATTTTAAATTGGCTTTTCATTTGGCAATGGAAATTTTAAAGGCTGCCTCTGGTCCCGAAGAAATGGAGGAATGTGCAAAATCAGTATCAGCCTTGTGCAGCCGTTCATCCTTGTCCTCAAAGTCACAATTAAACGAAAAGGAACGCGAGTCCTTGTGGTTTGAATTACTGAAATACATACTGCCATTGGAGAATTTGAAAAATATAACCAAACCAATGCTGCATGAGGCCTCCCAACATGTTGATCTGGCAAATTTGGTCCAGCTGGTTATGAATACCCACAATGTATCGGGTAATTTTGGTGATATCAAAGAACTCCTATTGAGCATGTTAAATCAATCTAAGGCCGAAACAAATGCCATGGAAATTGCAATGCGCATCCTTGAAAAAGAGGTGGCAGAGAAGTTTCAAAAACGCAAAAAGCTATCGTCACGTGGCTTACTAATTACCATGATGCAATGTGTTGTGTGCCGGCAACGTTTGTACAATCAAGCTGCCATTATAATTGTTGGTTCCTGTGGTCATGCCATGCACGCCCAATGTTCTCTAGACTTTCAAAAGCAACATCATATGAAATATGAAAATGACGACTATGATGATGATAGTCCCTCCACCTCATCGAGTAGTAAAAATGTTAGTCAACTTTTATCCCCCAATCTTATGGAAGATGACGCTGTAATGCAATGTCCCTATTGTTTGTGTTGTATTGAAGAACAAAAAATTGCAATGCCTGTACAGCTATCCAAGCCTAGTCACAATGTTATGAACTTTTATAATAATAATGTGAAATTTCAAAATTCGAATAATTATAATGGCACCACATACAGACAAACACAACAACAATATGCTGCGGCGACAACACCCTGTAAAGAGTTGGGTGTTTTGCATTTAAAATCACCACCTAGGAAATTTTGAATGGCTACATTTCATTGTTTTTTAAATGTGTATTAAAAGATACACAATTGCACCGGTTTTTTATGTGATAAATATTAAGTAGAAATGGCAAGAAGTGAAGTTTAGGGTGAAACCTTTATCTCGTCTAATTAGACTTCCCAAAGAAGCAATTAACCACCTAAATGTAGAACGATGCGACACCAGGCCTTAAACTGCACTTAAGCCTTCTTGAAATGTTTAAAGTGAAATATAGTTTAGTAAATGTAATAAGTTCATATTGTCTATTTCCTCCTGAATTTTGTGCAAATTCAGTTTTTTTATGATTTTTGTATTTTCTGTCCAACTGTACGGCGGATAAAGCCATATAGGCTTTTCAATATTATTTTCTAACCCATTCCTTCTATTTAGTTTTATCTATAACTAATTGTATTTATAGAAAAGTATTTTTCATACTATTATTTATTACTGTCGACACTAACTACTCAAAAAAAAACAAAATGTAAAACTATGTTATATGTACTCATCTCGTGTATCCTTTAATTTTGTTCCGAAGATCAAGACTAAACCATTACTTATTTTTTTCTGTTTTGTATTTTCTTCTTATTTGACAATAACATAATGATCTTTTTGTGTAAGTTAAGTTAAACACAACTTTTTGTTAAATTTATGAAAAACAAACGAAACATATATACATATATATTATATATAAATTTATAATATGAAATAAAAAATAAAATTATATACATACATATATTTTTATGCATGTGAACAAAATGTAATTTAAAAGTCCATATTTTATTTTAGAAAGGTACAAGAAGAACATTGTCAGCCTTTTTTTGAATGTAAACATATCTGTGTTTTGCCTTTCCGTTTTTTCAACTTAAAGGAGAAAGTTAGAAAACTCACGGGGAACTTACGTGCAGAATAAGCCCCTATATATACATTTTTTTAAGACATGAAATCATATGTTAGATTAATTAAATTATTCATACTTTTCTTACCTTATGCTAACAAATTCATCACAGGATACAGGAAAATCGTGCGAGGTTGTTTAAAATTAATTATTATGTTATTTATTCTCTAAAATTGTATATTGAAAAGCACCTTTTGCAGAATATGGGGTTTACAAAAATATATATATTTGATTTGAAATACACATCAGTGTGTACATGGGTCCATCGCTCATGGAGTTGGTGTCGCACAATTGTATAAGCTATTATAAAGTTGAACGAATTCATAACACTGCTCACCTGGAAAAGAACAGGAGAAAAAAAAACTTAAAATTACAAACAGGATATTCTCTTTCGAGATTGGGATTGTTTTAAAGGATAAGGATATTGCTTTGAAAGGCGAAAGTTGTGAGTGAACCAAAGGTTATCAAGTGGTCTCCTTTTTAATTCAGATCCCCTAATGGTTTGCTGGGACGTGTCTTGCAGGTGAGTAAAATTAGTAAAAGTTTAATATAAACCATAAAAGATGTCCGCAAACCTTTGGTATCCATCGTGTTTCGTCTTTAAAGGAACCTTAGAGGTGTTCGCAATCCTTTGATGCCTCACGTACTTATCATTCCTTCCTTCGTAGAACCTCGGTGAAGTCCGCAACCTCTGCTTTCACTCATTTAAACCACCTGTAGTGTATTCAATATTATATTTCATACACATGGCAACTCTTTTTCTATTCTATAAATTCTCTCTTTCCATCAATGTATCTTTTGTACTAATAACTATTCGCTACAGTTTTAGAAACTGCCATTTTACTTACTAGTTATTATTAACTTGTTCACTTCGATTTCAACTATCAACCAGATCAAAACGTTCGACTCCATTTTTATATTCATCTTTGTTGTTAGTTATTTAATAAATAAATAAAGTATTATTTAAACATTAATCAACGCGTGCTCATTTTTCAATTTAAATACACAACAAAGAATTGGCGACGAGGATAAACTCAAGTTCAAAGAGTTCTCAATAAGATTTTGTGCAAAAAAATATCTATTTTCAACTTCAACAAAATCCATAACCTAAAATGGATCAAAATGAATTGGCGAAACTGTTGGATGCCATTACAACAATGGCAACAGCAATGCAAAACCAGCAACAAGCTTCTACTTCAACAACCAGTGTCAATATCATAACTAACTTCGATGCCTTTGAACCAAAGAAGGAAACTTTCAAAACTTATAAGGAACGTTTGGAGCTGCACTTACAATTGAAAGGGGTATTTGAAGACAAATCAACAAGTGCAAAGCTTTTGCTTCAATACATTGGGTCACCAGTATATTCAACCCTAGCAACATTAGCTGCCCCAAGAAATATTAATGAATTAAACTACGATGAAATAATTCAACTACTCAGTTCTCATTTTTGCCAGAAGAAAAATATTTTGGTGGAGCAACACAAATTTCTTTGTGAAGTTCAAAAAGAAAATCAAACTATCTCTGATTTTGTTTCAATATTACAAGAGCGAGCAAGTGCGTGTATGTTTGTGTGTGAATGCAAGAAATCAGTGGCAGACATATTTTTGCGCTCTCAATTCATCCGAGGTTTAAGAGATGTTCATATTCGGGAACAACTTTTACAAACACCAGAAGCATCTTTTACGCAAATTGTTGAAAAAGCAACAACAATTGAAACTGCAAAAATCGACAATAACCTAATTTCTCACGACGCATCGAGAGAAATAAATCAAATTCAACAGTGCCGCCAAAACAAAAATCAAAGCCGAAATCAAATGCAAAAAACATCAACAAAAAGAATCAACTACAGCGAATTGGGTTTGGATGGTATGTGTGTGCGTTGTGGACGATCAAACCATATAGCAAGTGAGTGCAAAATCAACAAATTTACATTAAAATGTCGATTATGTGGGAGAGTCGGCCATGTACAACAAGTGTGCATACAAGCGAAAATCAATCAAAAGAAATCAACAAAATCAATCGATGAGTGCAACCAGCTGATCCGCTCTCCAAGTTATTCAAGTTTGTCACACGGAACATACCCCACCGATGACTGTTTTGGCATTAATAATGTTATCGACATTTATCAAAACAAACATAAACAAATATCAACAGCAGATGCTGAAAAATTTTTTGCTGAAGTACAAATTGAAAACAAAAAGCAAATTTTCGAAGTGGATTCGGGTGCGTGCCACACATTAATATCAAAAAATCAATTTAAAAAATTAAATTTGGAAAATCCAATAAGGAAACCGAAAATTACATTTCGGTCATACACCGGTGAAGTGATCGTGCCTGTGGGTGTTGTGGATGTGCAAGTGAGGTACAAAAACAAAACGACACTGGAAGAGATGTATATTGTCAGTTCAAAATGTGCCACAGTGCTTGGTCGTAGTTGGATACGACACTTGAACATCAATTTCAATGATGACAATATAAACATACCTCAAACATTAAAAACGGCAGCAATTAAGCCTGGGAGAAAAGATGCAATTCCCTATACGGAATGAAAAAACTAAATATTAAAAATTGTCAACCAAAAACCACCGCAAATTCAACTCATCAACAAATCAAAATCAATCTTTTTTGTTTTCAATGCACTGCCTTCAAACATCAATCATTTTCTAAAACATCTAGTCATCAATCAACCCTTCCCTATTTGCAACACTTGGAAGATCAAGCTTTTGGAAACTACTTCCTGCACTCCTGACGGACCAAGTCCTTATTAAGCCTGGGAGACTGTAGTGTATTCAATATTATATTTCATACACATGGCAACTCTTTTTCTATTCTATAAATTCTCTCTTTCCATCAATGTATCTTTTGTACTAATAACTATTCGCTACAGTTTTAGAAACTGCCATTTTACTTACTAGTTATTATTAACTTGTTCACTTCGATTTCAACTATCAACCAGATCAAAACGTTCGACTCCATTTTTATATTCATCTTTGTTGTTAGTTATTTAATAAATAAATAAAGTATTATTTAAACATTAATCAACGCGTGCTCATTTTTCAATTTAAATACACAACACCACCGCAACTCTTACGTCAACCTTGCTTATCCCTCGGGTGACCGCAGGACCGACCGTCTCGTTGACACTAAGTTGTGTCCGTAACTCTTATGATCGCAGGAGTGTTATACCCTCAGCATTTATGCTAACGAGGGTATATACACTTTCATATGGGCAAAATGTGCCTCATCGAAATAACGGTTTTAGACCCCAAGTATGTTTGGACGAAATGTGTTTCAGACAATTTGGAGTCGATTGAGCAATGTCCGTCCGTCTGTCTGGCTGGCTGGAGCGCACGATATCTCTCGAACGGATGAACCGATTCGGTTCAAATTTTGGCCTTCGTAATATTTTGCCCAAACTTAGTTTAAGTTCGGTACCTTTCCGGTACCTCCCCCACAAAAGTTCGAAAATGTTCGGAAAATTTGTGCGCACGATAACTCTTGAAGGGAGTAACCGATTTGGTCCATACTTTGCCCATCGTAAAATGTGTACCAGACTTAGATAATTTTTCAATATAGACACTATCGGCACACTCCTTCGGGTACCTCCCACACAAAATTTCGGAAAAGTTCAGTTTAGGGCCATCTCTCGAATCGCTCTGATTTTTGTTTTAGCAACTTGTATTCACTGCCCTCCATACGACGGTACAAGTTTCATGAGGGACAAACCCATACTTCCAGAGAAAATAGCCTGAAAGTTGCACAAAACCCCTATGACACCGTGGGTAGTGGTTGGAACGCAAGATAAATCTCGAACGTATCTGCCAATTCGGTCCAAAATTTGGCCTTCGTAATATTTTGTCCAAACATAGTTTAAGTTCGAAGATAAACCATGTCAGTCCACTCCTTCAGGTACCTCCCTCACAAAAATTCAAAAATCTTCGGAAAAAATATGCTCACGATAACTCTTGAAGGGAGTGACTGATGTAATCCATACTCTGCACATCCTAATATATCTACCAGATATAGATCAGGTTCGAATATGGACTATATTTGTGCACTACTTTGGGTACCTCCCACACAAAATTACGGAAAAGTACACTTTAAGACCTGCTCTCGAATCACTTTGATTTTTGTTGAAGCGATTTGCATTCTGTACCTCCATTACGACGGTAAAAGTTTTTTCAGGAGCAGGTCCATATTTCTTGGGAAAACATACCGAAAGGTGTAAAAAGCCCTATGTCACCATACGAGTATGTGGCTCTCGAACTGTTCTACCGATTTGGTGCACATTTGGTCTTCGTCATATTTCATCCAGACTTAGTTTCATGGAGCAATACCGGTCCCCAACATCCGGTACTTCTCCCCAATATTTAAAAAAATGTCACTAAAATGTTAGGACGATATCACTTGAATGGTGCAACCAATTTGGTCCAAACTTCGGATCTCCTAATATTTTGTCAACATTTAGTTTAACTTCCAAAATGGCCCATATCGGTCCTCTCTAACGGTACCGCCCCCACAAAAGTTCAACATTTGTGTTAATTCCTAATCCACATTTTTGTCGGCAAGTTCAAATGTTGAAAAAGGGCCACAAAATTCTGAAGAGATGCTAAATATATTCTATCTGTCCGTAGACGAAAGTTTCATTTCACATTGGCTGAGGGTATACCTCTGTCGGCAAAGCCGACTGACACTTTTTTACTTGTTTTTTTTTTTTTTTTTTTTTTTTTTTGTTTCGGTCGTATACGAAGATATAAATTTTTATGGTCAGTTTAACAAGCAATTCCTATGTTGTTCATATCAAAACGATCCTCGTGGAGTCACTTGAGACGTTTAAAAAATAGTATTTTTTTAATTTCTTAAAAAACGGGGTACTCACTCTTCAAAAAATCTGTACTGCCACGCTGTTTCACATTACGCATTTGAAAATATTTGTACACATTGTAGAATGTTATATCATTTTTGGTTTTAAGAGCTGCTTCCAAAAATTTCCTCGCCGATATACGTTCCGTTTCCGTAGTGTTAATGGCCAAGCGGAGAGCATCGATAACTTTACCTTGACCCAGCAAGACTTCTATTGCTATCTCGTATGCTTTTATTTTATTCAACATATCTAAGGCAACTTGCGATACAGCACAATCTTCATTGGAATGTGAGAGGAGATAGCAGGCAATAGCTTTGGATTCCATCAGTAGAGAATATTCAACCAAACGACGTAATGTATCAAAACTTTTGTTACGTATCAATTCATTAATAACCATTTTACTTAAATCTTCCTGGGCAGCAATGTTATGTTGACACAATGATTGCAAATAGAGCAGGAGGATAGTTTCACATTGAGGCTTTTCGGCAATCGACTGGAAGACTTGACTATGCATATCGCTTTGTTCAATTAATACTCTTGGGGGTGCGGGGAGTTTTGGCATTGTTTTGACATTTGACGGCTGAGCCGTTTGATTTTGTAATTCCAGTTGTACCCAGGAACTAAAGGGAGGGAGTAGAAAGGAATTAATATTTAAACAATTAGTCAAATAATTTTGATTATGAGTGGTTTCACTCGTGGTAGAACAATACACATTTCTATGTGGTTGTTGTTGAGTTGTATTTTTTGTAGTATTTACTCTACCTTCTTTGTTCTACCATGGGTTTCACTCGTACTATTTGCCATACAACTTACGCATAAACCTTATTAATTTTATTAAAAATCGTCTCCAGTACGGGTAAAAAGGATCCATTGTACTGTTCATTGACCAATGTACGAATTACTCGCAACAATGCCGCCTTGCCATTGTTACGTTGCAAAAGGAACTCTGTTAGCCTTATACGATCCGATATAAGGGTACACAATGACTCAATATCTAAATGTAAATACCACATACAACCCAATTTAGCATCAATAACAATATTCGGCTGAAACAGGACCCAATTTGTAGAATCTGAAAGTACAACTTCTTAGGCAAACCCAAAACCATATTAAAATTTGGATATCTTACACAATTCGCATTGTAAAATCTGACCATCCGGCAATAGGCTGGGTAATTTCAAAGCAAATGGTCTTATGGAACGTCCAGCTGTTATGGGTTTGTGATAGGTAACATCATTCGTCACTTCACCACTAAGTGATATATCGAATAACAATGAAGTGGCCGATGCCTGATGATGTACCACAATAAGATTGTCTACAGTGTTAATGGCAAAACGCCCAACAAGGCCAAGACGTAAAACATGACATTTACGGGGTGCCAAACCAGGGCCATTTAAGAGATATACCTCCACTTCAATCATGCCAGAGCTGCTAGGTTGTAGTATCAAAACAGCCATAACACCATAAATTTGTCCCAAGGTGACTTTGCTCTCTTGAACCTCACGACTGTTGTTTCCCACTGGAAAGTAAAATTGTTATTACACCAAAACATCATTCCCCTATAAACTTATACTACTTACATTCCAATTTCGGCAACTTTGTAATTGATTTTTGTTTTATCAACACCGGTATCAACGAATTTTGACTATCTGTGGTACACAGTACGGCTATATTTGCCTCCGAACACCATGCAAACCATTTAATGCTTAAATTCATTGATTTAATAGATTTGACTTGGCCCTTTTCCGGTATTATAGTGAATATTTCTACACCTGAGTTTGAGATCAAGGCACACTCTCGATTGTGTACCCACACAAAGCCATAGACCAACGCCTTAACCTGGTGTACAATAATATTTTGCAATTGTGGTTGATCACCTTGAAAATAGATAAATTCCACCGAGTTTTCACGTCTTTGTACGGCCAAAATCTGATTGTCGGGTGAGAACTTTATGGAACGTATGGCTCCACGATCCGTCATGCAAAATGAAATGACTTTATCCTCGGTGGGACCCTTGACCACAACGCCAGTAGCGCCACCAGAACGCACAGCAAAAATCTACAAAATGGACAGTGGTTTAAGAGTTTGGCTTGGAAACCTGGGCATAAATTGATTAAACGAACAGTTGGCAAAAAATCTGAAATTTTTACCATGGGTAGATCTTCTCGTCCTGATTACAAAAATATAAAACTATTCGGGAGGAGGCTTAAGTTGAGTTTAAGCATTAAGCTCGGATCGGGACCAATTTTTTTCCACAGGTAGGTCTCGTTATCCTGATCACAAATATATATAACATTTTTTGCGGAAGTCCATACTTCCCGAGATATAGGCCTCCGAAGTTCCGAAAATTCCCTTGTTAAATGTCGGCAATTTAGAGAAAAATTTTAATTTTAAAGAAAATGTTGCTCCCGTTCCCTAGATTGGCTCCTGTCCATAGCAGAAAGTCTTTAATCTCCGGCCGAAGGCCGGCTATATAGAAAAAATTATAATTTTATCCGAGCTTAATGCTTAAACTCAACTTGCTCCCGGGAGGAAGTCAACACTTCCCGTGATATGGGCCTCTGAAGAATTTCCGAAAATTCCCTTGTTAACTTGGATAAAAATTTTCACCTGCCCAAAGGAGAAAACCTTAAATCCCAGGCCGAAGGCCGCAACTTCAAAGACCCATATGACGGGAAGTAATTAGGACGAGAAGATCTACCTGTGGCAAAAATTTCAGATTTTTCTGCCAGTTTGTACTTACCTGTTTATTGGAATCATCGAAGAAAACATTGGTTAATTGGCTTACAGCATCAAAACGTATTGGATTTTTTGATAACTCTATATAATGGACTGAGTGTTCCATTGTGGTCATTCTAGAATCCGTTTAATGTTCTACTAATTAAATTCTTTCAATGCCAAAAACAAATGTTATTGTGAAAGAAAATTATAATAAAAATGATATTAAAGCAAACTTGCGGAGTGTTTAGAATGTTACACAAAGAAAAATTGACGAAAATGGTTACCACGCATAAAATCGATTACTGATTATACTCACAAAATTAAGGTGGTTCACATAGCAAAATGTGTATATATAAAGCCGAAAGTACATCCAACGTTTCAGTAGTAAAGTGGGGCGTCATATCTGATAAAAGAATGATGGATAAGTCGATCTATGTTGCCCTTGCTCTTTTATCAGAAATTACGCCCCACTTTTTACTATGTTTACATTTACGAAATCCACTCGATTTCATCTGTGAATTCCTTTGTGTATACGTCAAATGCATTTTCATGAAAACTCATCTGAAATCGATTGGATTTCATTTGCAGCCCAATTATGAACGGCCTCTCACCGTGAGTTTTCTCTTTCTCGCCTCCTCCCCTATTATAAACATCATATCGCCGTGAGTGATGTTATGTTCTCACTGTTCCCTTATTATAAACAACAAGAGGGTGAGCAAAACTCACGTTCGTGAAAAAAATAGCTATTACAAATGTAAAAAAAGTGAGAAAAAGAGGCAAATTTCTGCTGAAATTTCTCACTACCGAAATCAAAGTGAGTTGAACAAAAAAATTTAAGTGTGAACATTTATTTTAAAAAATAC
This sequence comes from Musca autumnalis, assembly GCF_047663935.1. Classification (NCBI taxonomy): domain Eukaryota; kingdom Metazoa; phylum Arthropoda; class Insecta; order Diptera; family Muscidae; genus Musca; species Musca autumnalis. Next base: position 18,140,089 of record NW_027411977.1, on the reverse strand, counting down.
GAATATTTTGTATCTGTAATGATAATTAATTGTATTTTAGGTTGAAAGTAACAAAAAATAGTAAGACATTTTTTATGTTGTGAGGTTATTGTTGACCTTTGGACGCTATTTTCTTTGGTTTTAATTTGGCTTGAGGTCAACTTAAAAATTTAAAAACAAATGGGCGTTTTTGTTTTTATTCTTATAAAAAGAAAGAAATATCATTATTATAAATTTCTACCATAATGTTTATAGTTGCATAAAACGAATGTTCTTGTTTTTTAAAGCTTAGGACATTGACCGCTAACATTTTTTCAGAGTTCAGAATTTGGTACAAAATTGGGTCTACCTTCAGTTCCAAGAATGGCATAAAAAAGAAAGAAATATCATTATTATAAATTTCTACCATAATGTTTATAGTTGCATAAAACGAATGTTCTTGTTTTTTAAAGCTTAGGACATTGACCGCTAACATTTTTTCAGAGTTCAGAATTTGGTACAAAATTGGGTCTACCTTCAGTTCCAAGAATGGCATGTAACTATCCACTGGAGTTATATGACTAGGTTTGGTATCGCACCATTAAAAGACGCAGAGTGCTGTGCATGGTGCTATCAATATTTGCCTAAGAATTTAGACGACTGCAATATCCCAAGTATAGTTGAGCAAAAACTACTCTGGTTTGTTGTGGACTTTATTCACACTATATTTGTTTACATTAGAACCTGCTTGTTGAGCAAGGGATTCTATCCAGTATGGTTGGGCTTCCCTCTCTAGAACGTGAAGATCATTCTTGATGGACCTAGTGTGTCGGGCCAACCCACCCAACGTTTTAGTTACAGTACTTGCTCGGGCATTACCGTGAGAGCCATCCCTATCTCACGGTAATGCCCGAGCAAGTAATGTAACTAAAACGTTGCCCGTGGTATGTATCAGTGAAGGAAGGCCTAAATCGAGTTTTCAGGTATGGACAGATCAAAAAGGTACATTCTGCATAAAGCGGCTCACAACTATACAAGGACCCAATCAGGAGCAACCCATGTCTGCAATTGTTATTCCTAGAGAGAGTAATGTACACGATTTGGATCTTTTGGGGTCGCAGTCTTGGAAAGAATGGGAGATGGTGCTAAACACAACTTCCACTTCATTTCCTTGGTATTCCTCAGAATTTGCCATTTCTGTTATCACCCAAAATGCAACATTAAACATTTACTTATTGTAGCCATTTAATGACGTTTTTAAACGACATTTGTTCACTTTTTTACGATTTTCCAATAAATTTCACGAATTCTTCAGTGTAAATAAACAATTTTCACATATCTGCCAAAACAAAAGAACAGCTGTTACAGATGTTGCCATGTTGTTTTAATGTTGTATTTTCTTTTACCAATATCCATGTTCTTTTACAGTGGATTGTTAATAACTGACATTTTTCTTGCTAGAAATGTTTATTAATTTGAAAATTTATTTATTTTTTATACAAAAAATGTTGCGTGTTTTTGGACGGAAGGGCGAAAATTTGGGGTGGGCCAGTTGGTTGTTGATGGCGGCGCTATTGCTGCTAAATCAGGAACACCATTATTCCAGATGATATTAGAACTTATTATTGTGGCTGGGGGCCAAAATGCTTACCATAATAAAGAACACAATGTAGATTGTGATTCTGAACCCAAAGCAATGAAATAATTTAATTGGAATTCAATTAAATTGTACGCGTCTGCACATCATGTGAAACCTGAGAAAACTGAAAAGAGGAAACAAGAGGCATTGCCAGCCCTAAACACAGAGAGGGTATGTTCAATGAGAAATAAATACTACCCAATATGTCAACACTGGAGGTCAGCCATTTAGGAGGGTAGTATCTTTAATGTATGAGTAAACAAAAAAATATATTGGAAAATTTAAGAAAATGGTGGAAAAAGACGGCGCTATATAAGGGAATTCGCGGAAAATTTAAGAGATCAGTTGCTCTATAACCGCCATTTAGATTGCCTGACAAAGCGTAGAAAAAAATCATTTATCTGCCGACTAAAGTAAAAGAAAAGACAGTTGTGTGTAACGTTTATTTATTCTGTTGGTGGAAACAAAAATCAAAAGTGAGTGACGATTGTGTTTAGCTAGCTGGTTATGGTCGTTTATGCTGACGACGGTTTTTTTTTGTAGATTTCCCAAACATAGAAACGAATCCGCAATTTCACTGGCCTCAGGTTATCCATAATTGGGGCCAGTGTATCTTTTCGATAATTGGTGCAGCTATCATCATTTTGTTGTGGGATGCAGCTTTTGTCCTTATTGTGCAGCTGCCGAATATTCAAAAAAAAAAACTGGTGGGCTTCAGATGTCGTTTTGCGTTGAATCTGGTCTGTTGCCTCATGCATTATTCTCCTTGCTACCATTGGTATAACAAACGTTTCTCTGTGAGTTATTGGTGGTACGCTGAAGTGCCAGAAAATTACCTTATTGTCCGGAAAGAGAGGTAACCAGTATCATACATTTTATGTGTTTAGAATCAACCAAAAGGCCCAGTGGCGGTTATCTGCAAAATAAAGAGAAGAGAAAATTTACATTATTCAGATGCAAAATCTTTAAGATAAAGGCAACTAAAATTTATCGAAAAACGTGTTTAAATGATATTTTTTGAGATCCTATTTAATTCTGTCAATGATTCAAAATAACTAATGATATTAATCAAAAGATAAATTTATGTATGTTAATGTTGTGTTGTCCTGGTGTCTGTCCTAGCATATAAGTAATTTGCATTTGTAAGGGTCTTTTAACGCCAGTTAAAACCAGATAAATTTTGGGGTTTCAGTAGAACGCTAGAGAAGCGAAATTTAAATTCGTTAGGCCAAATTAGCCTGAAAACCATCTTAAGTGAGCTCTCTTAGGGTAGGCAATAATTTATGATTTCATGATTGCTAGATAGCAGTGAACCCCGCAGCTCTAGAGTACTAACAAGAAATCTGCGTTGACATTTTATTCAGTTATTTTTCTGTACATTTACTGGTGTTAGATATCCCAAGTTTTAACTTCAAAGAAAACAGACAATATTATTAAATTTACTTAGTTCTAAGAATCCTTTTATAATAATAAATGTTTTAATGTCTTGGTTGTAGAAAAGAAAATTTATCATGTGTTAGTCAATTATTCAGGGGGGTCCTCCTTAAAAAGGTGATGAGGTGAGTGTGTGTGTCGTGTGGGGTTTCCAATGAAAGTATGTTCGTGGACAATTTGGAAACCATGGAAGGGAGGGCGAGTGCAGGAGAGCAACAACAATCCTCCTTTATCAATAGCAGGTCTCGTAAATGTATAAAGTGTTTGTGTTTGTTTTTTTTTTGCTTAACAAATTTATGTTCGCCCTGATGGGCTAGAGTGGATGGTTGAGAACCTGACCTTGGGACCGCAAGCTAGTCCGGATGGTCCAATCTAGCGCCGCCATATCAGGAGCCGTAACAGATGGCGCCCAAATCTAAAATAAGGTTCCGTAGAACCATAATTTCAATATTATTGTGCAATAACACCGAAGTGCAATAACCATAGTCCATAGGGAATTAAATAGACATAAGTATTATAGCGATATCCTTTGTCCTGGCTGATATTGAGCCATGTTTTCTATTGAAAACATGTTAATGTGCAATATTAGTTTAAGGTAAATTAGGATATTTTGTATAGTACTTCCACTCGGAAAAAAGTCAGTGCAATAACTTGTTCGTCTTGTGTGTAACAATGTTTGTATTGTGAATGACTAGTATGTTGTTTTTTTTGTTTGATGTAGAGTAAAAGCAATAGATAGAATTTTCGGCAAAGGGAAAATTACAGATTCGTCTGAATGATTGTTATTCAGATGTTAAGCGTAAATCCTATCTACGAGATCTTTTTTTGGAAATGTTGAAAAATTGCCGTAGAAACAGTGTCGAAAGTAGGTATTAGAGAATCATTTTTTTTTGTTTGTTAGTGTATGTCTTATTCTACCTGCATTGATAACCGAAAGGGCATTTTAAAGATGTATGAAGAAATTAATGAAAACACACACCTCACATACCCATCTTAAGGAAAACCCCTATATGTTTGTAATTGTCTTATTTGTTTTGATTGAAATCGATTGTTTTAACCTTTTATATGATATTTTATTTTTTTTATTACCAAGTGATTTGTTTTGTTGGTCACAACTGAATGTTGATACACACTTAGAAGCAAGCCAAATATTGCTGAAATCATTGTCTAGTCTTGGTAGAATCATAGGCATTTGCCAATGACTGAGGAAAATTATTTACAGACTTTACGTAGAAGCAAAAGAAACCGCACTGAGTCCTTTGACAGTAGTAGAATATATGTGCAAACGTTGCCAAAATATAGGAAATATAATAAAAAGGGCAGAATGGTAAATCCACCGGCAGGGATGGATACATCATTTATTGATATGTCCCAGACGATAAACAATAATCATTCTAACAATAATTCGACTCCACATAATACGGTACCCAATGGCAACCAAAGTGGCTCAGCTCCACCCAATTCTAACACCGTGAATGATGAGGCATTACGGGAAATGGTGAATGGAAGTGTAGCGAATGCGCAGTTGAACTTACGGCCGTTAGTGCAAGAATGTATCGGAGATGAGATGAAGAAAGTCTATGAAGCAATAGGTAGACTAGGGGATATTGTGAAAAACTTAAACGTTAACCCAACTCCCGCGAATAATACCAGAAATAATACTGCATTGTTATTTCCGAATCCACCACCACCGATTGATTCACACAGACCTACGGAGAGGCCATCAAACCATATGTTATTTGGCCCCTCAGGTTCCCACTGGGAAAAACACAGCAAGGTAGAAAAATTTAAGCTAAAGTTTGATGGGAGTCAGTCAGGCATGTCTGTTGAAGACTTTGTGTTTCGGCTGGAATATTTGAAAAATCAGTACAATGTGTCATGGGAGGAAATTTACGCAGAATTCCAGACACTACTCTCGGGCGGAGCCTATGAGTGGTATTGGCTGCAAGTAAAGACAGGTATCGTTAAGGATTGGCCTTCACTAAAAGATGCACTTTACAGGCGTTATAGTAATACACGAACCAATTACGAAATCCTTAGCGATATAGTCGACAGGAAATTGAAACCAGGAGAAGATATCGACAGTTATTTCCAATCAATAAATACCATGAGGTCCAGATTGGTTCAGCCCATATCGGATGCGGAATTAATTCAGATCGTCAAAAGGAATCTAAAAGGAGATATTTTCCGAATGGTATATCCAATGAGTATTTACTCCATGGAGCAATTGCGAATGGAGTGCATTTTAGCAGAGAAAACCTGTTCGAAACGGGAATTCAGAGTAACACCGACAGCTCCACCTCGCCAGGCGAGGGTAAATGAAATAAATTGCATCAATTTCGGGAGCAATTATAACTATGACCAACAAGAGTGTGAAGACGATAAGATGCCAGAGATATCGGAGGTTAGTAAGGAACCAGTTTGTTGGAACTGTCGCCAACCTGGTCATAGGTTTATGGATTGCCTTTCCACGCATCGATCTGTTTTTTGCTACCGTTGTGGTCAACCGAAGATCGTGACACCTCGTTGCCCGAAATGTAAGCCGGAAAACGGCCGGAAGAATATGATGTCGGCGGGGAGATCATATTCGGTGGACAAACCCGCAACGTCCAACTAGCAACAACCAAAATAAACAACAATTATACTTCTATACGACACTATCTCCCTGTAGAAATTCGAAAGGCAAACTATGAGATTGCGAGGAAGAGAATATTCGAGGGTGAAGAAAATAACACTATGGTAGAACAGAAAACTATTCCAGAAACTCAAACGACAGAACAGCTAGGAAGAAAACCAAAACACAATCCGAAAAAGTTTGCCAGAATTGTGAAACTGAGGCAAAGAAAAAAAGAAAATAAGATAATTCGAAACATGGTTACAGAATCGGTGAGAAAATTCAACGAAACGTCTGATCCCAGGCCGTATGCCATGATAAAAATTGGTGAAAAGGAGATCAGAGGCCTATTAGATTCTGGAGCCACAGTCTCCATATTAGGAAAAGGGTGTCGAGAACTTGTAGAAGAATTAGAAATGGGTCCAGAAACGTACTACACCAATATAAGAACGGCTTCAGGCCAACTACATAGAATCTTGGGCAAAATTAGAGTAAAGGTCAAATATAAAGATCTAGAAAAAGAAATATGTTTCTTCCTGTGTCCCGATCTGGAGCAACCTTTATACCTAGGGATAGATTTTTGGAAGGCATTTAAGCTAGCCCCAGACGTGGTGGAAGTAAACGAAGTTGACATAGAAAAAATACAATCAAAATTTGCGGATGACAACAAAAGCCAGAAAAAAGAGATGCATATCCTCACTTCTGAACAGCAAAAGAAGTTAGAAAATATTATAGATAAATTTCCTTCGTTCGAAAAAATGGGTCTAGGTCACACGTCTCTTGAAAAACACACGATTAAGCTTGTGGAAGGAACGAACCCTATTAAAGACAGGCATTATCCGATTTCGCCGGCTATGCAGGAAATCGTGTATGAGGAGTTGGACAAAATGTTAGAACTTAAGGTTATAGAAGAAAGCGACAGCCCGTGGAATAATAGAACAACCATCGTACGAAAACCGGGAAAGAACAGATTTTGCTTGGATGCGCGCCGATTAAACGCAGTAACAATAAAGGACGCGTATCCATTGCAAAATATTGATGGTATTCTTAGTAGGATTGATCAGACCGTATACATAAGCAGCGTAGATTTGAAACATGCCTTTTGGCAGATAGAGCTGGACGAGGAATCTAGACCGTACACGGCCTTTACTGTGCCGGGGCGTCCGCTCTATCAATTTAGGATGATGCCATTCGGCTTATGTAATGCCGCACAGAGATTATGTCGCCTTATGGATAAGGTTATACCGGCTCGACTTAAATCGAATGTTTTCATCTACTTAGATGATTTGCTGGTAATATCAGAAGATTTCAATTCACATATGAAGTTACTAGAACAGGTGGCAGAGTGTCTTAGAAATGCGAATCTGACTATAGGCCTCAAAAAGAGCATGTTTTGTTTCAAAGAGCTAAAATACTTAGGCTTCATTATTGGAGGTGGGGTTTTAAAAACCGACCCAGAGAAGGTCCAAGCGATCAAGAACCTAAAAATACCGAAAAGTCCTAGAGATGTTAGGAGTTTCTTGGGTACCGCGGGGTGGTACCGCCGTTTTATTAAGAACTTTGCGAGTATTTCCGCTCCATTGACGGATACTCTGAAGAAAGGCCCTAAATTCAATATGAATGCCAAAGCGATAGAATCATTTGAAACATTGAAAATAGCATTGACGACGGCTCCAGTCCTCAAGCACCCAGATTTTTCCAAACAATTTTTTATACAGTGCGATGCATCAGAGCATGGAATAGGGGCAGTTTTGTTCCAAAAGGGAGAAAAGGATGAAGAGTTCCCCATAGCCTTTTACTCCCAAAAGCTGAATAGTTGCCAAAAGAACTACAGTGTAACAGAAAAAGAGTGCTTGGCGGCCGTTATGGCTGTGAAAAGATTCAGACCCTATGTGGAGCTGATGAAATTCACGGTCATAACGGACCATGCTAGTTTGAAATGGCTTATGGGAGTAAAAGACTTGAGTGGGAGACTCGCACGATGGTCTTTGATGTTGCAGGGGTTTAATTTCGAAATCGAGCACAGAAAAGGCAAGGATAACGTGGTGGCAGACATGCTATCCCGCCTAGAAGTCGTCGAAGAATATGACGTAATAGACGACTTGTTCGATTTCGAAACAACAGAATTCGAAAGTCCCCAATACAAAGAAATTATTGCGCACATAGAAGAAAACAAGCAAAAGTTGCCTGATTTGAAAATAGAAAATGGATTAGTTTTCAAGCGAACAAAGCCTGAAAATGGTTTGGAATCGGATGAAATGCCATGGAAACTTTGGATTCCAGAATTATTAACCCATGTATTAATCCAGAAAGCTCATGATGATCTAACATCCGCACACGGAGGCATTGCTAAGACACTTCATCGCTTGCAAAAATTTTATTATTGGCCGAAAATGGTCCCACAGGTAAAACAATATGTAGCAAATTGCCAGACATGTAAAGAAACTAAATCGATCAATAAAAATACACAACCGACAATAGGGTGTGAAGTCGTGACGGAACGTCCATTTCAAAAACTATACATGGATTTTTTAGGGAAGTATCCCCGATCGAAATCTGGCAACAGCTATATCTTTATAGTTGTTGACCATTTTTCAAAATTTGTATTCTTGAAAGCAATGAGAGAAGCTACAACGTCGAACGTAGTACAATTTTTAATACAAGAAATTTTTAGAAAGTTCGGAGTGCCCGAGACCATTCATACGGATAATGGCGCGCAGTTTACGGCCAAAGGGTTCAAAGATATGACCGAAATGTTTAAAATCAACCACATGCAAACAGCACCTTATTCGCCCCAATCGAATGCCTCGGAAAGGGTAAACCAGTCCGTTTTGGCAGCGATTCGAGCTTATCTGGGAGAAGATCATAGAGAATGGGATACTTATCTAACAGAAATCGAATGTGCATTGCGATCATCGATTCATACAGCTACGGGTGTTACCCCATTTTTTGCACTGTTTGGGTACGAGATGTACACTAACGGCAGCGATTATAAACTGGCCAGAAAACTAAAATCTCTATGTGATCATACCATCAATGACTTAGGTCGGAAAGAAAGGCTAGAAATCATTAGGGAGAAGATAGCCAAAAACCTACACGAAGCGTATGAGCGGAGTGCTAAACGCTACAACCAACGGGCACGCATAGTGAAATTTTTACCGGGTCAGGAAGTCTTCCGTCGAAACCATGTCTTGAGTGATTTTGGAAAGAACATCAATGCAAAATTTTGCAGAAAATATGTGAAATGTAGGATTGTTAAACCCATAGGGAATAACATGTTCGAAATAGAAGACATGCAAGGGAAGCCGTTGGGGACTTGCCATGTAAAAGATATTAAAGTATAACACTTGAGGATTGCTGATTATCAGTACTGTGGTAAAGCTAGAACAAAGTAGGTAATTACGAATTCTAACAAGGCTACGGCCAGGGCTGTGTAGCTAAACCTTACCACTGAAATGGCTCCAACATATGTAGCTGATTGGAACCGGTGCCGAGCGTACTGAGGGAGACCAAAGTGGCAGGTACGAGAGTTAGATTCAAATTACGTAACAGTTCTAGCCAATACCAACAATAAAGATACGATGAACCCACAAGCGAAGAATAATCAATTTAAAATTCTCCATATAAAGAATCAAATCACTAAGGATGCTCCCCGAAAGAATAACTTTTCCCAATACCTCTCCCATAAACAGATATCTTCATATTATAAATTTATTCAAGGATAAAATAATACATACCGTAATCACCTGAAAATAGTTATAAATGGTAGATAATACAACAGAGCATGTGTCAGGCATTAGTCAAAACCAAAAGTATTGTCCCAGCAGCGTACCCAACTCTAAAGTCAATACCAAAAGAAAAATGAAATTAAACCTTCACGATGTCAAATTTAGTTCAAGAGTTTTTTTTTTTTGGAGATTTGTTTAGTTTCCGTTTGTTTCTATAATTCTATTTGCCATAATGGTATAGGCTGCAAATCCAAAAGCCCGACATATTTATTGTTTTTCACCTACACAACGGTGTAACAGGCTCGTTTTTTTTTTACACATCGATGAAGTGTACCAAGTATAATCGTTTACCTGCATATAAACGTCATAGGATGCAAAAGAAACCAAAATAGAGTAGCATTCAAAAAAGTTCACGATGTTTGGTTTATTTACCAATTTACATTTTTCTGTAAGAATGTGGCTTTCATAAGGCGGCGAGGTGATGTAAATTTCATATTTCACTACCCATGTTACAAAATCTGAAATGACCTCGACAAAATCAAGCTGTCGGCACTGGTGTTCGGTTTTTTATTTGGTAAAAATGCTTGTCAGAAGGTTTTGGGATGAAAAACAAAATATGATCTGATGTTCAAAATATATCCCTCTCATACCGAGAAATGGGGTATATTTATAATTTCTCTGTAAACAGTTTTATGCCGGCCATACACTAACTGCCAAACTGCACTGCCAAATGAACCCCTTGTATACGTGTGTAATTGAATAGTGTGTGGCATGTCTTCAATCCATTTTTCAGAAATGATGAATTTTCCTCCAAAAGCACGATTTTGAGTTCAAATTTTCAACAATTTTTAATTTCTTCACAAGCAATATTTGTTATTTTCAAAAACTGTCTGTCGATTGCTTGGGAAATAAACAAAATTCATCGGATTGAAAGAGGTTCATTTACAAATTCAAAACTATTTTGATTTCAATCCTGCTTAAAATACTCACACATACATTAACAAAAACTTCAAAATTTACTAATACTATTACAAATGCTGTCCTGCATGCCCACAGTGTATGGGCCGCATTAAACAATGATACATGTTGTATAACTCCACTCTTGCAAAATAGTTTTTTTTTGTGTATGTAAATAAAAAAACACAAATAAGCGATAAAGTCTGTTTTTTTTTATAGAGAAACTAGTTGTCAAGAATAATAAAATTGGCAATAAGATTGGATTATCACTACCAGTGAATTATTTGTCTTATGTTTTTAATTACCACTGTGGACATCCAGCAAGATGTAGTGGTAGTGATGCATAACGCCCTTAAAATGTGCATACAACAATTGGTTCTATAAAAGGAAAATGAAATTAAATTAGAATGTAGGTCGGCTACTCTGTTGTATTTGATGTATCATTGACTGATAAATTCAAGGCATGAAAAACTTGTCTATCACTGGTATGTAGGAGCTAGGTTATTGAGTGGTGTCATACATCTTTGTAAAACATGCACTAACTAAAACGGTTGTTCGGCTGGATGATCGTGGTAGATATGGAATGGGCAGGTCAAAGCTAACTGTCGAGTCGACGATGATTTTCACACCCATAGAAACACAAAAAAAAAAAAACAAAAACTTTCACTAGTACACATCTAGGCTGAAAAGATTCACTCAAAATATGGTTGAAGAAAATAAATTGATGTTTTTTGTATACCATATAAATCCAGGTTTATTATCGGTGCCCTGATATCTGTTGGTCTCTCAAAAACGGGAACGGGTACAACGACGATAAATTCCCAGATAAAAAAAACTCACTGCTGTCCAAAAATATGATTTCGGAGTAAAAACTGGCTGGTGCCGCTTATACTGTCAATATATAAAGAATAATCGTGGACGAAAACTTACCAGTATAAAAAAATGAGGCAAGAACCACAAAAAAATCCAATCCCAAATGGAAACACAAAAAGCTCACATAATCACGAGGTCCACCCAGGTCATCTAGGAAGAAGGAAACAAAATTAACATTGGTAAAAAAATGGTCCATACACACTATTACCAAAGTCACATGTTGACCACCTTCACGTCATAAGAACAATGACAAGATATAATTGTGTTTTTCGTTGGGAAATGGCAATGAAACCATTTTATCCGAATAATTCGGATGGAATACCATCCCCACCACTACGCACCACTAATTTGCTAGTCGATATCATGTGTGTTGCGCTACACCAAACCAAACAATCTGCGTTGAATAATTTCCAGTAGGTTATTGACGAGAGAGGTTGAATATGCCTTTATTCCCAGGAAAAACTGTTTCACCTATAGGATAAACCAAAAGACATACTTAGAGACCCTACCACACATACCAATCAACTAAAATGCACTTACCGGAAAAAGCTATATTTCGTCCTTGTATAGTACTACTTGGTAAAGGCGTAGTTTAGTCCATTCTAAGGAATGGGAAATAAAATCGTGAGTGCTGTTTACGGCTGGGACGTCGCCTGAAAAAAAAGAAAGATGTGTTATTGGGAGTGTGGAGGTAGAGAACAAAAAAATATACTCACTATTTGACACAAATAGCAGTCCACGTAAAAACCGCTAAACGTCCGAATCAGTCGACATGCAGTTCCATTTATTTGTTATGACATCATGACAGGTGGTGACGAGAAAGAAACATATTCCGAGAGTTAGAAATGGAGGGAATATCTTGCACTATTGTCGGCATCACTAGGAGTACCTTAGTCTGCAGCGTTATATTGTGTTTCCATATTTCTAGTGGCAGCGACTAAAAACTAAAAAAACACTGAATTGGAAGAAATACAATTAGACTGGGATTACGAAGTATGAATGAAAACAAAAAATGAAAACAATGTCTTCTTCTTCCTGATTTCATTCATGCAGACACGAATGACGTACAATCAGTTGGCGGCAAAATGTTGCCATATGTGTAAATCATACGCTATGAATGAGATAGTAGTTGTGGACGTCGACGTTCAGCTACAGATGCGCATATATGTGTGGTGAGACACCAAACATATTAATGACGCCACAGATGTACCGTTGCTTCCCAATGGAGCCTCGTGGTTCTCCGTTTTGTACTTACCTGGATTCCAAAAATATGCCCGGCGTTGAGACTTCAGGGAGTGGGAGTTCCCCACGTTGGGAAAATTTACAAACTCGCACATCGTCCCTTGCAAAATAACTCAACAATGGCCGATGTTTTGTTGCGTGTTTTTGGACGGAAGGGCGAAAATTTGGGGTGGGCCAGTTGGTTGTTGATGGCGGCGCTATTGCTGCTAAATCAGGAACACCATTATTCCAGATGATATTAGAACTTATTATTGTGGCTGGGGGCCAAAATGCTTACCATAATAAAGAACACAATGTAGATTGTGATTCTGAACCCAAAGCAATGAAATAATTTAATTGGAATTCAATTAAATTGTACGCGTCTGCACATCATGTGAAACCTGAGAAAACTGAAAAGAGGAAACAAGAGGCATTGCCAGCCCTAAACACAGAGAGGGTATGTTCAATGAGAAATAAATACTACCCAATATGTCAACACTGGAGGTCAGCCATTTAGGAGGGTAGTATCTTTAATGTATGAGTAAACAAAAAAATATATTGGAAAATTTAAGAAAATGGTGGAAAAAGACGGCGCTATATAAGGGAATTCGCGGAAAATTTAAGAGATCAGTTGCTCTATAACCGCCATTTAGATTGCCTGACAAAGCGTAGAAAAAAATCATTTATCTGCCGACTAAAGTAAAAGAAAAGACAGTTGTGTGTAACGTTTATTTATTCTGTTGGTGGAAACAAAAATCAAAAGTGAGTGACGATTGTGTTTAGCTAGCTGGTTATGGTCGTTTATGCTGACGACGGTTTTTTTTTGTAGATTTCCCAAACATAGAAACGAATCCGCAATTTCACTGGCCTCAGGTTATCCATAATTGGGGCCAGTGTATCTTTTCGATAATTGGTGCAGCTATCATCATTTTGTTGTGGGATGCAGCTTTTGTCCTTATTGTGCAGCTGCCGAATATTCAAAAAAAAAAAACTGGTGGGCTTCAGATGTCGTTTTGCGTTGAATCTGGTCTGTTGCCTCATGCATTATTCTCCTTGCTACCATTGGTATAACAAACGTTTCTCTGTGAGTTATTGGTGGTACGCTGAAGTGCCAGAAAATTACCTTATTGTCCGGAAAGAGAGGTAACCAGTATCATACATTTTATGTGTTTAGAATCAACCAAAAGGCCCAGTGGCGGTTATCTGCAAAATAAAGAGAAGAGAAAATTTACATTATTCAGATGCAAAATCTTTAAGATAAAGGCAACTAAAATTTATCGAAAAACGTGTTTAAATGATATTTTTTGAGATCCTATTTAATTCTGTCAATGATTCAAAATAACTAATGATATTAATCAAAAGATAAATTTATGTATGTTAATGTTGTGTTGTCCTGGTGTCTGTCCTAGCATATAAGTAATTTGCATTTGTAAGGGTCTTTTAACGCCAGTTAAAACCAGATAAATTTTGGGGTTTCAGTAGAACGCTAGAGAAGCGAAATTTAAATTCGTTAGGCCAAATTAGCCTGAAAACCATCTTAAGTGAGCTCTCTTAGGGTAGGCAATAATTTATGATTTCATGATTGCTAGATAGCAGTGAACCCCGCAGCTCTAGAGTACTAACAAGAAATCTGCGTTGACATTTTATTCAGTTATTTTTCTGTACATTTACTGGTGTTAGATATCCCAAGTTTTAACTTCAAAGAAAACAGACAATATTATTAAATTTACTTAGTTCTAAGAATCCTTTTATAATAATAAATGTTTTAATGTCTTGGTTGTAGAAAAGAAAATTTATCATGTGTTAGTCAATTATTCAGGGGGGTCCTCCTTAAAAAGGTGATGAGGTGAGTGTGTGTGTCGTGTGGGGTTTCCAATGAAAGTATGTTCGTGGACAATTTGGAAACCATGGAAGGGAGGGCGAGTGCAGGAGAGCAACAACAATCCTCCTTTATCAATAGCAGGTCTCGTAAATGTATAAAGTGTTTGTGTTTGTTTTTTTTTTGCTTAACAAATTTATGTTCGCCCTGATGGGCTAGAGTGGATGGTTGAGAACCTGACCTTGGGACCGCAAGCTAGTCCGGATGGTCCAATCTAGCGCCGCCATATCAGGAGCCGTAACAAAAATAAGAATTAATTAATCTCAAAGTTATTTGTGCAAAAAATGACGGTATGGCAACACAAATTATTATTTCAAGGGTTCACAAGTCGCGCCATTATTTTCCATTTTCCGACTTGTCAACCCTTGTTCACTTTTTGTGCTCCTCCCTGCTCAATCATAATAGCTCGAGCAGGTGAAAGTGAACTGCAACTCACTTGTGAGTAGCTCCCTACGTGAAGATTCATAATCGCTATGTTGAACAATGGAATTGACAGTTGAAATCGAGTGGATTTCGTAAATGTTATCATGGTATTACTGAAACGTTGGATGTGTTTACGGCTTAAATGTTAAGCCGTCAATGAAAAAAAAACTGCTGAGACAAATTCAATATACTACGACTTGGATAAACTGATAGCTGTGTTCCAGAACTAAAAAGTTTTTACAATTTTTACGACTTTTACACATTTTACTCGAAAAAGCGTTCCCGTACACAAAAAAGTTGTAAAATGTTCACTTCTCTTTAAACAAAAATGGCGCTGAATGACGCTCTCTTTAAAAACTTTTTACACGACAAATTTGGGCGAGTAAAAAAATAGTAACATAATTGCCGGCGTCTGATTGGCTGATACGCCGACTTTGACATTTGTTCCAGTTTTTTTGACGTATTTTCCATTTTTCCGTTCCCGAACTTTTCGAAAAAACTTTTTTGTGACAACAATTTTTCTCTCTTTCTCTCTTTTACGAGTTTTACTATTAAAAAGTACGGGAACGAAGCTGATGTTATAAAGTTTAAAAATATGAAAAGAAATAAATGAAAACCATTGAAAAACAACTTTATTCAATTTCTTCTATTAAATATTCCATATAATCTTCTTCGATAAGATTTTCCACGTCGTCCACCATTTCAATCATTAACATCTCACCATCTTCCTCGGTGTAGATTACATCGTCATCATTTGTTTCCACTACAGTTGAACTGTCTTTGTTGTTGATGTTCTCATTGGCTGCTTCCTTTCTGCTAGCTGCTGGCCCTGGCCCTTCTTCCAAAGGATGTTCTATATCCTCCTTATGATATAATTGTTTGTGTTTTGTTAAAGAACCCTTCCAAACAAACCGTTTGCCGCATATATCACATTCAAATGGCATACCACCCATATGTACCTGATTCTTGTGCTTCTTTAGTGCAGCTTTCCATTTGAATTTCTTGTCACATTGATCGCATGAATAGGGTATTTCACCCTTGTGTGACAATTCATGATGTTTCCTATTAAAGGCCGTGGTAAATGTGGCATCACAAACACTACACGAATACAGCTGGGGTTGCCGGTGAATCTTACGTATGTGATTACCACGATATGCTGAACTTTTACAAACCAATGGACAATAGGGACATGGATATTTTCGGGCAAATGTATGAATGTTAATGTGACGATTCATTTCTCCCGAGGTGTAGGTGCGGTGGCCACAATATGGACACATGTGATTCTTAACACCAGTATGGCGTCTTTTGTGTATGCGATAGAGAGACAAACGTTGGAATTTTGCCGAACATCCTTCTTCATCACATACATATGGCCAGAGCGAAGCATCCTTGTGTATGTGACGATGAGTTTTTAAAAGAATGGCATGTTTAAATGTCTTGCCACACTTCTCACAAGTGTACACCGGATTCTCCTTTTCACATTTGTGGACAGTCATTTTGTGTTTGTTTAGATTGTAATGGCTATTATAGACTTTTTCACAGTCGCCAATGTTACACTTGAAACTATGGGAATTTTTATGATCATCAAGATGTTTTTCAAGCATTACAGCTGTGGTAAATAAACGTTGACATTTTTCATAGGGACAACGGTTTTCGGATAGGTTTTTGGATAATTTATGCTGTCTTCGATGGGCTTGCAAACGAAAATTTAAAGTGAAAGTTTTTGGGCAAAAATCGCACTTATATGGTGGCTTTCGTTGTGAAATTGCAGCATCTGCGGGGAGCTAGAATAGAAAATAATAATGAGAATAGATTGGAATAACGAAAGGACGTAAACTTACCGATTTCTTAGATGTTGCATCTAAGTTACTATTATCCTTGTCTGCTGACTCTTCATTTCCATTCTCTCCATCTTTCAAATCGACATTTTGTGAATTTAGACTTGTATCAAAGGCCAAGGGATCTGTCGTTTTGTACTCTTCTAATTCAACTTTAACAGTGGGACGTTTTTCTTCTTCAGCCCCCTCAAACCACTTTGCCTCTTCTTTATCATCGTAAACTGCACTTGCAAAATGTGAGAAATATGCACTTTGACTGTCCATAGAATCTTCAAGGTCAATTATATCACTTGTCATTGGTTTTACATTGTTTAGTTGTTCGGTGCATTTTTGTGAAGTATACTCGTACTTAAGACTATTATTGTGCATTGGACTTTCATTTACGGGGTTACTTTGCTTATCCTTCTTTAATAACTCGTTAAACTTTTCCAAAGAATTTTTACACATCAACTTAAATTGACAAAAATCGAGAATTTTGTTGTAACATTTTTCGCACACCGAATGTGGATATTCATCTGTGGTTTGGATAATATTTTGATGTATACACATTCTTAACATTTCCAAAAGATCTGGGGTTTCAAAGATATTGCGACTTTTAGGGCGCTCAAATATTGTGGCATTATCAGATTGTATTTGTTCCATACAAGTTCTACAAAATATGTCACGTTTAGTTGTTGATGTAGTTGGAATAATACTACTATCGCGTTTAGGGCTGAGGTAATAGTCATTGGCCGAATTGGAATCGGTGTATTTCGAACAATCAAGTTGGCTGTCATCAGGTGATGGTTCCTGCTCAATTGGATTTCTAAAAGAGAGGGACAGAAGCAAATAGAAAATGCATTTAGTTCGATATTTTTGGGTACTCCATTCTATTCACAGTTTCTATAAGATCTGGTGAAAACAGACGAGAAGCTGTTACCCAGAAAAACATATGAAAAATAGGTTTTTTTTATTTTTTCGAGTTGACCTAAATGATCGGCATTTTTCTTTTTTTTTTTTTGCAAGAACTGGAGTTTTTGTGAAACGGGTATTTATGGAAGAATGGTCAGATAGGAGTATTTGTTGGAGACCGGAGGAGAGTGTTTATAGACGACCAGAATGAAGTCTTTATAGGAAACAAGAGGGGATTAGTATCGT
Organism: Musca autumnalis; assembly: GCF_047663935.1. Lineage (NCBI taxonomy): Eukaryota > Metazoa > Arthropoda > Insecta > Diptera > Muscidae > Musca > Musca autumnalis. Next base: position 18,122,388 of record NW_027411977.1, on the reverse strand, counting down.
CACGCTTTTCGGACCAATGTGATTGCCATGTTATTATAGTTACTCGATAGTAAGAATGGTCAGAAGGGAGTATTTGTTTAAGACCGGATTAGAGTGTTTATAGACGACCAGAATAGGAAACCAGAGGGGATTAGTATCGCCACGCGTTTCGGACCAATGTTATTGGCATTTTATTATAGTTACTCGATAGTAAACCCTAATCGTTACGATATTGACTCTTCTACATGAAAATTTATATTTACAGAAATACTTACTTTGGGTTTATATACAATTTTATAAATGCCATTGCATTGTAGTGCTTCCAATTAGAAACGTAATTTTTATCCTGTAGCATTTTGCAATGTTCTTTTAGTGCCAAATCTCTTAGTGATTTCCAGCGTCGCATACATTGAAGAGCTAATAATAAAAAAATAAATATTTTCTCAATAATGTTTTTAAATCAGATACATACGAGATGTTCCTACTACAGATGCTATATGAATCCAAGTTTTTTGTCTTAGTTCTCGGTTACGGGAATCAATATGTTCTCTATTGTACATAAACTCAAATTTGCGAATTTCTTTTATTAGATTTTCTTCAAATGTATCGATTCTCTGCTTAGTTGGAGCGCTGAATAATGCAAAAAATAAATAAATAAACAAACAATAAGATAAATAAATAAATAAAAATGGATATTTAATAATCGTATTGCAGAACTTTTGACAAAAATTATTTCAACTCTTTATCTAGGTGAAATAATATTAAGGCGTTAAAAAATATAGCCGCATTAAATGTTTTGTTTATTTTTAAGTAAAAAGGAATTATTTGCGATAAGACAAGGTTTTGCAGTTTTGATGTAATATGGCTTTAGACTGAATTAATTTCTTTTGTCAAAGGTACCCAGATATGCATATATGTATATCGTCACCATAAATGCCCAAAGACGTAATCCACATGAAAATCGAGATTCGTTTTTTGATGGAATCTGATACATAAAGCTAAAATACATGCGATCCTATTCAATAAATGACATTTCGGAAAATAGGATAACATTGCAGATTTTGTTGTAATGACGGATCCAAAAACCATGCCGTTTTAGTTTCATTACTTACTCCTATTCATACATGATTGATAATACCCCAAATACTCTCCCTCATAAGATTGATATTCTATAAAAGTTTTTCATTTTATAACGTTTTTTTGCTTCTCCTGTAAAGTTTTGTTTTTGTGGGTTACGTCTTCGGGCATTTATGGTGACGATATGTACTAAGGTATGTGCATAATCAAAGCTTACATTCTTTCATCATCTAAATGATTTAATAGAAAACACATATCATTGTAGAATCTCCAGCTTGATTCTCCACCAACGGAAACAACAGTTAAATATTCTCTAACGAAACGTTCACGCAACGATTTCCAACGTGTTCGGCATCTTTCTTCTGCAACGAAAAAACAAATAAAAATCCTAGATGACAAGACTTTTTTGCTTTCAATGGACACTATTTTTAAATGTCGTTTGCCTCAAACAAAAGTAAATGCCGAATCCACTCTGACTTTAAACTACCCTCGGGATGGTGCAGCCGTGTAAATTCCTATAGAGCAAGGATAGACGACACTGTGCAAACCATCTGCCCAGCGTGTGGCACAGGCTCGCACCACCCCATACGGCTCTTTTTCAACTGCCCTGTCAAACCTACTCAACTTACACCAGTGGATCTGTGGTTCCACCCCATTAAAGCAGCCACATTCCTGGAACTTCAGATAGACCAAAGGCGAGATTATAGCAGAATATCAACTTACAAATATAAAATAAAACACTGTTATAACAACAACAACTTCCTTCAAATTTTATGGCAGTGCCGAGGTAGACGAAGTCTTTAACTACCTCAAAATTATAGGTACCAACTTCCACAAGTGGTCCGAGCTCTATGGACGCTTTGAGCGTCGACACCATCAATTTGGTCTTTTCGCCGTTTACCGCCAGACCCACTTTCGCAGATTCTGCTTCGACCTTCCTAAAGGTATCAATTATTTCCTATACTGATCGTCCCACGGTGTCTATGTCATCAGCATAAGCAAGTAACATGTGGCTATTGGTGTAAATTATGCCATTTCTTTTACATTTGCATCTCCAGCAAAATGTTAAAAGGTCACACGAAAGGCTATCTCCTTGTCTGAAACCTCTTCTGGTACAAAATTCTTCGGAGAGGTTCTTTCCAATTTTAACTGAGGACCTAGTATCAGCTAAAGTCATCTTACAAAGCCGGATGAGCTTTGCGGGGATACCAAATTCAGACATTGCATGGAATACCTTTGATCGGAGGGGACTGTAGAATGCTGCTTTATAATCGAAAAAAAGGTGATATGTGTCGATCTGCATCTCTTGGGTCTTCTCCAGGATTTGCCGCAGGGTCAATATCTGGTCAATGGTGGACTTGCCATGTCTAAAGCCACATTGGTATGGTCCAATTATTTCGTTGACCATTGGCTTTAGTCGTTCGCACAATATCTCTGACACTATCATATAGGCAATAGGGAGAAGACTTATGTATAGTTACAAATAAGATTCTTAAACTATTAGATCTCTCTAATTTCTAATTTAAAGCTGATCAGTACCTTGGTATCTATCATCTCCTCGAAGTCATCTACTTTAATCGATTATTTTTATTTTAATTACGAATTACTTACCCGAGCTTTTAGTATCTATTGCAATATTTAACCAAATATTGTCTTTTATCTCTCTATTACGAAAATTCACATCACCTCTGTCGTATATACAGGGGTATTTTATAATTGCACTAAGTAGCTGTCTTTCATAGCATCCATTTATGTAGTTATTACCTCGATGTTCATTTATTTTACTCGCTTCACTGTAAAGAAATGTCTTCGATTATATAGGGGGTTATTCTGAATGAAAACTCCCTGTGAATTTTGTCTCTCTGATGTTTCAACTTAACGGAGAGTGTGAGAAAATTCACGGTGAGTTTTCATTTTGAATAATCTCAATAGTAAATTATTTTATTGTAATACATACGCGGCAACTACATATTTATCCAAAAATGACATTAATTTGGTGTATTTCCATATAGAATCTTCGGAATCTTCCTGAGCGTTTAGAACTCGTACATAATGAGAACGTAAAGATCTCCAGCGTACACGACATCTATCGGCTGCAACAAAAAGGGAGAATTTTCAAATTAATTTCAATTTATTTACATTCAATACAAAGAAAGCCATTAAAGGCCAGTTAAACAGAATAAGCAAATTTAAAAACTGACAATAATAAGAATGGCCCCCAGCCATAATAATTTCATAACCTAATTTGTTCTTTTGCTTTATTTACCTGGTACACTTAAATCTTTGGCAATTTTTATCCATGTTTGATCTCGAAGCAATTTATTGCCATATTCTGGATGTTTTTGATCGTACAAAAAATGGTATTTCTCCACCTCTTTGAGTAAGGATTCATTAAAATCATCAATTAGAGGTTGATTTGAATCAACAGAGGCTGTTGGTTGCTCGACAGTAGATTCGCTTGAAATAAAAAGTTGGATTTTCTCAAATCCCCACATTCACGAAAAAACGAGCTAAACTTACTTTTGCAAATCCAAGCAGTCGGCCATAAATAACATTTGCTCATAGTACGGTTTCCACTTCTCTTTGTTGTCACTTACATAGGCTTCAGTAAAATTATTACACAAGGATTTCCAGTGTTTACGGCATTCCTCAGCTACAATCAGAACATACAAAATGCCATATATTATTGAAATTAATAACTATGGAATATACTATAAAATGCACATTTTTAATAACTTACCTGGTTTTCCTACAGCTCTGGCAATTCTCAACCAAGCTTCATCTTTTAATTTATCATTATCATAGTCACAATGGTTTGTATCGTATATAAATTTATATCTTTGAACTTCTTCGATTATGGATATCATGAGATTTGCAAATTCGGCCTCGTTTTCAAATTTTGGTTTACTATAAGAACAAAGACCGTCACAATATCCGTCGATGAAAATAATTTACAAAAAACTTACGGGTCTCTAATAATGTGAGGTTTTAGAAAAGACAATACATTAAAATATTTCCAATCAGATGTATTTATAGTCCTTAAATCCCGCGCAAATCGATCGCGTAGTGATTTCCATCGGGTTATACATTGTTCAGCTAAAAAAGAAGAAAATTTCAAATTACTGCTTGATCGTCAATCTAACCTATAAACGTGAATAATAAAATAATAATAATATTAAAGCCTTGGAGAACTAAATCATATGTACATATTTTCCGTTTCTCGAGATATAGGTAGGTCTTTAAATATCTGAAAACCCGTCCAAGGCAGTAGTATGTCCTTAACGTCCGAACCATATGCCGAGTGTACTACATGTATTACACCTGTTATATTGAGTGAGTTTTATAAGTCAAAATAACGCTATTTTGAAAACTACTCAACACATTTGGGCACATATAGGTTAATCACAAAATATGTATACCATATAACCACTTACTAGGTCTTCCAGTTTTATTAGCAATTTCACGCCATGCCTTCGCTTTAAGTCGTTTGTTGCGATAATTCGCATGACTTTGATTGTAAAGCAATTCGCGCCTCTCAATTTCAGAAATCAATTGGAATTCAAATATATCAGCCATGATGACTATTATCTGGAATTTATTAAAAAATATGTACGTGAATATCGGCTGTGCTTTAGTTGCAAGCGTTGAAAGTACTTTCAATCGTCTATGCTTCGATTAATTCAGGAGCTGTACTGCAACACACAATAATATTCAATTTGATCTATAAACAAATAAAACACTGTAAAAAGTTATAAATTATTTTTCTTTTAGTAGGCTACGCTTTAGTTTCGATTTTTCTGCAAATGTTTGTCCAAACCAAAACGGGAGAACATCACGAAGCCAAGCCTAATTTTATAAACTGCAGCCTTTGCGTCATGTGCTTTTATCGGCTTCGAGCTATGTACATTTTAGGCGGCAACAGAAAGCAAGCAACGCCTGAAAAGCCAAACAGAATGAAAGCGTTTGGCGTTGCAATAAATAACTCGGTTATGCTAGGTTTACATTTGCGAAATCCACTCGATTTCAACTGTCAATTCCAGCTTTGTTCCAGAACTAAAAAGTTTTTACAATTTTTACCACTTTTACACATTTTACCCGAAAATGCGTTCCCGTACACAAAAATGTCGCAAAATGTTCACTTCTCTTTAAACAAAAATGGCGCTGAATGACGCTCTCTTTAAAAACTTTTTACACGACAAATTTGGGCGAGTAAAAAAATAGTAACATGATTGCAGGCGTCTGATTGGCTGATACGCCGACTTTGACATTTGTTCCAGTTTTTTTTTTGACGTATTTTCCTTTTTTCCGTTCCCGAACTATTACAAAAAACTTGTGTTTGAGAACAAATTTTTTGCAGTTCTCTCTTTTACGAGTTTTACTATTAAAAAGTACGGGAACGAAGCTTCCATTAGTTAAACGTCAAATGAAATCCAATGGATTTCAGTTGAGTTTTCATTTGACGTATGCGCAATGGAATTGACAGTTGAAATCGAGTGGATTTCCTAAATGTAAATGTAGTATTAAACGCCGTTAATGCTATGTTTACATTTACGAAATCCACTCGATTTCAATTGTCAATTCCATTGCTTAAACGTCAAATGAAATCCAATGCATTTCAGCATGGTAGAATAAGAAAAGGTAGCAGCAATACATAGCTGACTGAACTGGGTTGTAACGTTAGTGTCAAATTTCATATGACATTTTATACGTTTATTTCTATTTCGATGTACATTAGGGACATACATGGTATAAGTAAAGAGGTAGATTTAAATGAAAAAATCTACAGAACCCTTGTTTTTCCTGAATTCTTAAAACTTCAAAATAAAAGCAACAAGTGGGTTTGTTTACAACACATTTTTTGAGCATTTTATAAAAAACGATAAAAATGAATGAAGTGTTAAGTTTTCTCCACATAATCGAGTTGTGAATATGATAAAATGATTGTTTCAGTGCAAATCAGACGAAATTTTTCCATACAAATGGCCTAAAAACAATTTTAAAAATCATTGAATTCGATAGTTTTTAAAATTGTTTGGCATATTATTCAAACACCACACACACATACACATTTTGTGTATTTTGTTTTGAAGTTTTAGGAATACTGGAATGAAAAAATTTAAATTGACATAAAGCTTTGGCTAACCTTTCTTATTAAACCATGGGGACATATATTTTTTGAGAAAAAAAAATAATCATTCGGAAAAAACCATTTCCCAGAAAGACTTCTTCATATCAATGATATGTAACCTCCTCCAAGTTCGAACGATAAGCCGCGCAGTAAATCCCCGCTTGTAGAGGCGATACAACGTTTGTTAATATGTAAGGTATTTTGTTAAAATTTAAAGAAATAAAGCCCTAATAAACATGTGCTTCTTTGATTTCTAAAACAAAACATTGAAACAGCTTCTCCTTTTTCTATGAATTTCCAGCGACCCCAAACTTGTCTGCAAGAATTCTACTTTCTGCGAGAATTTATGCATTTAGTGGAATGATGTGGACACATAAAAATTGAAAATGTAACGAATTTTCATTCATGTTTTCCAAAATATTCAACCAAATGTGAAAAATTATTAGTTTTTTAAATTCCAATAATTTATAGACATTTCCTTGTTTTGTTTACAAATACAACTGGCAGTAACGTTACAAACAAAAACAAATTCCTTTGTGGTTATTGTTCGAGTTGTATTTGTTGTAGTATTAACTTTACCTTGTATTTGTTCTACTGCCAAGTTTACACTTGCGCTCTAAAATCCACTGGATTTCACGAAATCCTGAAATACACCCCGGTGTTTACACTTATTTTTTTGTTGATTTCAAGCATATCACAATAATCAAGGTAGATGCAAATGCGCAGCTGATCGAACATGCATTTTCGGAAAAAGTTGTTGTAAATTGAATTAATCATCAAAAATTTACGACAATATAGAACTTTACTGCTTCATTTCGAAAATGATCGTAAAATTATCTATATATCGTATTAATTGTTTATAATACTAAGAAATTAAAAACTAAAAAATGATTTTATCGTTGAGACATTATAATAATAAATTTTGATACATAAAAGTTGTGTTCAGAGACTGCAAAATATTACTACTTGCAGTATTTTCCCCGTTTAGTGCTAGAAATTCGTTCCAGTACTCCGAAATCTAGCAAGACTTGCGCTTGATTTTGAATAAAAGCCTCTTCTCCTGTTCTCTGCTATAAAAATTTGGCCAAGTAAAAACTAGCAGCATGTTTTTTGGAATCTGAACACGATGGCTGATACGCTAATTTTGGCATTTTTGCTGGAGTTTTTGCAATTTCCGTCATTTTTTCGTTCCCGTATTTTTTAAGAAATTTGTATGGGGAAGCAATTTTTGACAATTCGGTCTATTTTCTAACATTACCATTAAAAAAGTACGGGAACACAATGAAAAATAGCATTGTAACAATGTAATTTAATATTTTTTCACGTTGTTTACAAATTTTGATATTAACATATTTTGTTCCAGCAATTCGCACATCTACCTTGTTTATTGTGATACGTGAAAAGTGTTGCAACTTTTGGTACTTTTTAAGGCAAAAGCAAGGTTGTATATCATGTGTACTGTGATTTCGATGTTGATTTCGCTGAAATCACGAAATAAGATTATTTCATTTTTGTATGCGAAATCATGATAAATTTTGCATGATTCCGCCTGAAATCACGAAACGCCTTCGAAATCACGAAACGACGCCAAATGTAAACTAAGCATACCATGGCATTTCAGATGAGTTTTCATTTGTCGTATACACCATGGTACAAATACACAGGTAGCCGCATCGGCAATTGTTGGCAACATAAGATGTCAAAATTTGACATTAATTCAATGCAATTGACACATTATGTTACCATCAGCTGGCATGATAATGCTACCTGTATTATTGTACCATGGTATACACAAAGGAATTGACAGTTGCATGGTATAAGTAAAGAGGTAGATTTAAATGAAAAAAATCTATAGAACCCTTGTTTTTCTTGAATTCCTAAAACTTCAAAATAAAAGCAACAATTGGGTTTGTTTACAATCCATTTTTTGAGCATTTTATAAAAAACGCGAAAAATGAATGAAGAGTTAAGTTATCTCTACATAATCGAGTTGTGAATATTGTAAACTGATTGTTTCAATGCAAATCTCACCAATTCCTTCCATACAAATGGTCTAATAACCCGTTTCCACGGTACGTCGTTCGTTCTCTATTCGTTGTTCGACCCATAACTACGAATAAATTACTTATTTCCCCACACAAAATTCTATGAACGAACGACGATTTTTCTACGTTGTTCGATTAGAAATACTCTCTGAACGACGAATAAATATGTCCCATCCCTAACAAATGAGAGAATTTATCGAAAAAATTAATTATGACATGTCTAAATTCAAAATTGAAAAATTTGTTGAAAACACAATTTTTTTTAGAATAAAGGAAAAAGATGAATGAAAATTAATGAAATAAACATTTTATATAGATGCAGAAGGAAGATGGTTGTGTTTCCTTCTTAATTTCACACACATTTCTTGCCCATTAGTTGAAAATCGCGTAAAAAATCAGAAACAAAAAGGAAACAAATAACTGAAAGTCTGTATACACAAACATTGTTTTGACATGCCTCTCTCTCTCTTTAATTTTGAAAATAGAAACATGTAAAAATATATTGAAAATACAAAATTATTCAGAATTTATGGAAAAAATGTATGAAATGTGTGTATTTTAATATAGAAGATACATTCGAAGGAAAGTCTATTGCTTTTCCTATTCATTTAATACATATTTTCTGTGTTTTCGGTTCAAATTTTAGTGAAAACAGGGAAACGAAAATGAAGGAAATGTTGTTTATGTTTCTGTTAATTACGAATGGTGTCGTGGAAACGGGTTAATTCGTGTACGTCGTTCGACAGGCGAACAACGTAATTGAAACGCTCGTGTGAACATGACATAAAAACAATTTTAAAAATCATTGAATTCGATTGTTTTTAAAATTGTTTGGCATATTATTCAAACACCACACACACATACACAGTTTGGTTATATTGTTTTGAAGTTTTAGGCATACTCGAATGAAAAAATTTAAATTGACAAAAAGCTTTGGCTAACCTTTCTTATTAAACCATGGACAGTTGGAATAAACTGGATTTCGTAAATGTAAACCAAGCATAGGTCTCTTTTTCTCTTTTTATTTTGAACAGCTGTTTTTTGTCAACAAACAAATTTATGGTCTGTTCCTTTACTTTTGAAAGTGGTAAAACCGGCAAAAGTAGCAAAAGTTGTAATCTAGTTCCATATGAATTGTATGGTGTCTGAAGTAAAGGAACGTTTTTCGAGTAAAAAGTTGTAAAACTTGAAGATTCTTGCACGTAAAGGAACAGAGCTTTAATAACAATTATCACGTAAAAGGACATAGACAAATATTTTAAATAAATTTAATAAATTACCATGAGTATAAGGTGCATTTATTGGTGTCCAAATCGAAAACAAAGTTTCGGGTTTCCTAAAAACGAGAACGAAAGAAAAGAATGGTGTAAAATATTGGGTTTGGACAGTCAATCTATTCGACCTGGACATCGTCTATGCCAAAATCATTTTGATCCAGCTTCAATTGGATCAAAAAAATTACTGTACTACGCAAGACCAAGTGAGTAGATTAAAAAAATGTTGTTTTCTCTTGGCCGGAAATGAAAAATCGATATGTATATGTGCGTTAAAATACAGTTAGACAACAAAAGAATTGCAAAGAACAACATTGTAAATAAAACAATATTCCGTCAAAATATACAACGCCAATTTACGATTTATAACAGTAAAAAATAAGAATTGCCTACTACTTTGGGGCAATCCCACGACAGCGGGTTCTTTGTACCGGATTGACCCGGAACTACACAACATCATTGTTCCGGCCAGCGGCTGCCACCACAGTGTACATATGTATGTTTGTATTTGTTTCGTTTTTCTGTGTTGGGAACAGCATATCCCGGAATGCCTGCTCCGAATCCTTTTGGTCCGTGCCGGGACGGAGGAAAACCCAGGACCAATATATTTGTGCTCGGTTTGTCACATCCGCATCTTCACCCTCATCCAGCCTTCGGTGAAATGCAATAGATGTTAGGAGTGGGTGCATCTAAGGGGTTGCTCTTGACTTGTCCACGTGAGGGACTACGACAGGGACTATGTTGCTGCATACTGTGTGAATACAGTCCTCTGTGAGTCGTCATCGGATTACGAAACTCCCTCTTCGTCTGATTATGGACTCCCCCGCAGTCCCCTCTACAATAAGCGCACATGCAGCCTTTAACACCAGCCGTTGTTGTCCCAATCCCGGAAAATTCATCCTTTTTGCAATTTAATTGCAATGGACTCCGAGGTAAGATCGAGGAAATAGTAGATTTGTAGTTTACAACGTTGCGATGGTTACAACGTGCTAAGGAAGGATCGCACCAGAAGTGGAGGTGGGGGATTAGCTTTACAATACAAACCTATCTTGCTTGAGCCTGTCTCTAATGACCCGTACATGGAATGTATGGGGGTAGCAGTCAGGTATGGAACTGCCGAGGTAGAGTTTCTAAACGTATACATACATCCCGCCGCGAAATAGCTGTATCTCAGATTAAGTGCCTAACATTAGATCGCTTTTGGAAGGTCATATTCGTCTGGTCCTGGGGGACTTAAATGCGCATCATCAGATGTGGCATTCGGCCCTCGGAAACGAACAGAGGGGTACCGTGCTGGCCGAGCAATTGACAGCTCTACATTTTGCACGGTCAATGAGTACGCCCCTACTAGAATTAGAGGAGAGTGTCACAGCTCGCCAGACATAACCGTCGTGTCACCTGGTCTGACAAATGACGTTACCTGGCAACCCGTCATTTCCCTTGGATCAGACCATCTCCCCATAATTGTCTCCATTAGCAGACCACCCAATTTCATTACCTCTGAACGCCGCACATTCGTCTATCATAAGAAGACTGTTTGGCCGGGTTTCAGAGAGTTCACCAAACACCGCTTCAGAGAACTGCCAAATCCTACTGATGTTCCGGTAGCGGAAAGGACGTTCCGAGACATCATCACTGCTGCAGCCGCTCGCCATATCCCTGCTGGTCGAATACCCGAAGTAAGACCAAACTTCCCAGCAAAGGCGACGGGATTAGCAAATGAGCGTGATGAGCTTCGCCGAACCAACCCCAATGACCCCAGAGTCAGGGAGCTGACGCTGGAAGTTAACAGGCTGGTCGGCGAGCATAAGCGGAACAAGTGGTTAAATCATTTGAAGAGTTGCAACATTGGAGCCGGTATAGGTGAATTGTGGGCAACGGTTAAGATAACAGAAGATAGGACCTCAGTCACGTTTGGCGATGTTACGTTGACTGAACCGAAGTGGTGCGCAAGTTATTTCAATCGACAGTTTGTCGAGCACCCCGGGGTGACAGGGCGAAGAGAAGAGTATTACGTCGCATCATATCTCTTCCTGCCGAGGAGGAACCAGCACAGTTTACAATGGATGATGTTGCCAATGCCATCAGGAACGCTAAATCATCCAAAGCGTTGGGCCCTGATGGAATCTCCATGGTAATGCTGAAGCAGCTGGATGAGCCGGGAGTGGAGTATCTCACTAAAGTTCTCAAGTTGTCGCTATCCACCCTCATTGTTCCCGAAGTCTGGAAAATGGGCAGGGTGGTCCCACTAAGGATGCCAGCAAAAGTGAATCGTACATGCCGATTTCGCTTTTGTCGCCCGTAGCAAAGACCCTTGAGGCCTTAGTCCTCCCCAGTATCAGAAATAGCTATCAAGTTGCCGATCACCAGCATGGATTCCGTAAGCAGCACAGCACGACAACTGAGCTGCACGCCATTACCACACATATTTGTGAAGGACTCCACCAGAGACGGCCGTGCGATAGAACAGTGATGGTGGCGCTTGACTTATCAAAAGCCTTTGATACAGTCAGGCACTCCACGCTGTTTGAGGACATTGAGCAGACAACTCTCCAGCCAAGCTTGAAACATTTCATAGTCAATTATATGTGTGGACGCCAGTCGTACGTGGAATTCAGGAACAAGAAGTCCAAACCCGTAGAGTGAAACAGGGAGTTCCCCAAGATGGGGTAATATCTCCGGAACTGTTTATCCTCTACCTCTCCTGTATTCCGCCCCTCCAGACGGCATCGAGATCGTAACGTATGCGGATGATAGCACTATCCTGGCGTTGGGTACCTATCCTGATGACATCTGTGAGAGACTGAACAACTATCAACAACCGATCTTACCACATTTTTCCATTCGAGGAATATGCAGATTTCCGCCACAAAATCAACAGCCACTCTGTTCACCACAAGGACAGCGCAGTTTGTGAGAGAATTGAATGTCGCAGTCGACGGTAGCAGAATCTGCCCCAAAATCTTAGGGGTCACATTCGACACTACTTTCGCGTCGTGCGCGCACGCCACAGCTATCTGCGACAAACTGAAAAGTAGGAACAAAGTCCTCAAGTCCCTAGCCGGCAGCACTTGGGGTGCAGAGGACCCCTAGATCAACAAGCAGGTTCGAATACCATTCACACGGACGCAGTTGCCAAGGCCTAAAGCAATTATAGTGTGAATAAAGTACTCGGAGTACGTCCCCCATCTATCGCAGCTGAGGAGCGTTAGCTGCCACGACAAACCAGAGTAGTTTTGGCTCAACTACGCTCGGGATTCTTAAATTCTTATTGGGCGGAAATCGATCATGCCGTGCAAGACATCTGCCCAATATGCGGCATGGGCCCGCACGACACAAAACACCTTTTTAACTGCCCAGCCAAACCTACTCATCTAACTCCAGTTGATCTATGGTTACATCCCATCGAAGCAGCCACTTTCCTGTAACTGAAGATAGACCCAGAGCCAGATTGAACAGAAGAACGAACATACAAACATAATAATAAACACTGTTACAACAACAACTACTTTGGGGAGACAAATCAAATGCCTAAATAATTGCATATAAATGTTTATAATTTTGTTCTTAAAATATAATTTTTGAGAATTTACAAAATGTGGATGTCTACGCCAAGGGACTCTAAAACTTCATTTCCCACACTTCTTCCTCAAATATTAAAATTTTACAATGAAGGGACGTTTTATTATCTCTATGACAAATAGAAACAGATCCTAGCATTCGATTGAAGTTGGTATGTTGAATAGGCGCCCCACCCCAACATATTTCATAATATTTACACAAAATTTGCATTTACACAAAATTTGTTGTACTTTGCTAACATACTATTTGTTTTTATTTTTTTTCTAGTTGCTCCGCCGAAGGTAGAGAATTCGAAAGTAGAAGATACTACTTGTATTGTACCTGATAATGCAAATGAATCAAGCATTGTTTCCGAAGCAAAAGATGCTATTGACCTTGATAACTTTCATGGAGCCGAAGTTGAACCTGTTATTTCGGGTGATCCTGAATTTCTTATCGAACCAAAGGATTCTACGACTAATGATGATATTCTCGAACCCCAAGTCACCGTTGAACATAATTATGCTGTTGTTACCGAGTTTGAAGATCTTATGGAAAAGCCGGTGTCAATGAATATCCTTGATAATAATAAAAACATTCAAAATGAAGAAGCTGACCCTTTCCTTGAGTGCTATGTAAGACTATTTTTTAACTGTTTGGAAAATTTCATACACATACAAAATTCAAAACATTGAAATTACCCCCCATACCATTGCTATCGCAAACGATCCGTTTTCGAATGTTTTTCGATAGTTTTGCGGATATTTTGTTCGAAAACGACACACGAGAACGAATTGAAAACGATTCATCCGTCGCTCAGTTTGTGGCAGGAAAACCTTCGAATTCGAATATCGTCAATAATATTATTAGTGAAGGAAAGATGATAGTTTTTACGATAGTGCCGAAAAAGCATTTTTGGCGGACATGACATGTTTAACTTTACCTGACGTCTGTTGATATTTCTGTTATGTACCTTTTCTTCTTTGTAATGTTTGCGATTCAATGCGTGTAACTGTGTATAAACATTGTTGTCTTGTATTTGTATCCTTTTGTGTTTATCATCACTTCTTGTTAATATTATACCTAGCATTTATATCGAAAATATTTGAAAAAAGCAAATGGGAATTTTTTACGAACTACATAATTTTTTTTTAAAACGTAAAAAATTTCCGAAGTAGAAAATGTTTCTCGAAACAATTTTTCTTATGAAGAAAAAACATTCGCAAAATGTTCGAAAATGATATCGTTTTTAAACTTTTGACGAACAAAAGAACAACGTGCTTGTGTACACCCGAAAAACATTTGCCAATTCTTCGAATGTGATATCTTTTTCGAAAGTTGTGCCGAACATTCGAATAATATCCGCAATTGGTATGAGGGGTAGTTATGCAATTTGACAAACAAGTATATAGTTCCGAATAATAATGTATCGGAATACGATCTAACATTAGCTGATATGGGTAGAGATAATACGAACAAATACTCAACAGCTGCAAGAAATGTAGGCCAAATCTTATAGTTTAGATGTCCCTCAGCTTATACATTTTTAAGAGACAAATAAGGTTTCAATTTACCCAATCCAAAAACTCTATCGCCATGGCAGTAAACACCGAAATATATCATGAAGTCACCGATAGTTTAAAAGCCCTAGATGACAATATGTCCAACAATGATTTTGTATGTTTTATGGTCCATGACGAAGTGGACATCAAAGCAGTTGAGGAATACAAGTCATAGCAATAATACAAACTTTATAATTCTAGTGTTTGGACTTTTGTAAATGTTTTTAATTATACCCTCAGCTTTTATGCTAACGAGGGTATATACACTTTCATACTGGCAAAATGTGCCTCATCGAAATAATGGTTTTAGACCCCAAGTATGTTTCAGACAATTTTGAGTCGATCTAGCAATGTCCGTCCGTCTGTCTGTCTGGATGGCTGGTGCGCACGATAACTCTCGAACGGAGCAACCGATTCGGTTCAAACTTCGTAATATTTTGCCCAAAGTTAGATTAAGTTCGAAGATGGGTTATATCAGTCCACTCCTTTCGGTACCTCCCCCACAAAAGTTCGAAAATGTTCGGAAAATTTGTGCGCACGATAATTCTTGAAGGGAGTAACCGATTTGGCCCACACTTTGTACATCTTGAAAGTTCTACCAGACTTAGATGAAGTTAAAATATGGACTCAATCGGTCCACTCCTTTGGATACCTCCCACACAAAATGTCGGAAAAGTTCATTTTAGGACCTGCTCTCGAATCGCTTTGATTTTTGTTGTAGCAACTTGTATTCGCTGTCCCCCTTACGACGGTACAAGTTTCATAAGGGGCAAGTCCATACTTCCTGAGAAAATAGCCTGAAAGATGCAAAAAACCCCTATGACACCGTGTGTAGTGGTTGGAGCGCAACATAAATCTCGAACGGATCAGCCAATTCGGTCCAAAATTTGGCCTTCGTAATATTTTGTCCAAACATAGTTTAAGTTCGAAGATAAACAATGTCGGTCCACTCCTTCAGGTTCCTCCCTCACAAAAATTCAAAAATCTTCGGAAAAAATATGCGCACGATAACTTTTGAAGGGAGTGACTGATGTAATCCATACTCTGCACATCCTAATATATCTACCAGATATAGATCAGGTTCGAATATGGACTATATTTGTGCACTCCTTTGGGTACCTCCCACACAACATTTCGGATAAGACCAGCTCTCGAATCACTTTGATTTTTGTTGAAGCGATTTGCATTCGCTACCTCCATTACCACGGTAAACGTTTTTTCAGGAGCAGGTCCATATTTCTTGGAAAACATCCCGAAAGGTGTAAAAAGCCCTATGTCACCATATCGACGCCTCCAAACAATAGTATGCTAAGTCGACTTAGCATGTTCTCAAGTTCTTTACATTTTTATATTTAACGTCCTTTAACTTAAATTCTGTCAAATTTTGGTAATAATCGGACAATCCGAACAGAAGTTATAAACAAATATTTACTTAGCATAGTACTGAAGGTCAAAGAAATTTCCACACTTTTAGAGCTTGTCCTGCAAAACTCACCGTTCAGAATTAGCAAACTATTATTTGGAGGTGTCGAACGTCCTTTAACTTAAATTCTGTCAAATTTTGGTAAGGATCGGTCAATCCGAACAGAAGTTATAAACAAATATTGACTTAGTATAGTACTGAAGTTCAAAAAAATTTCCACACTTTGAGAGCTTCTCCTGCAAAACTCACTTTTTAGACTTAGCATACTATTATTTGGAGGTGTCGATATGTGGCTCTCGAACTCTTCTACCGATTTGGTGCAACATTTGGTCTTCGTCATATTTTATCCAAACTTAGTTTCATGGGGCAATGCCGGTCCCCAACATCCGATACTTCTCCCCAATATTTAAAAAATGGCACTAAAATGTTAGGACGATATTACTTGAATGGTTCAACCAATTTGGTCCAAACTTTGTATCTCCTAATATTTTGTCAAAATTTAGTTTAACTTCTAAAATGGCCCATATCGGTCCTCGCTAAGGGTACCTCCCCCACAAAAGTTCAACATTTGTGTTAATTCCTAATCAACATTTTTTGTCGGCAAGTTCAAATGTTGAAAAATGGCCACCAAATTCTGAAGAGATGCTAAATACATTCTATCTGCCCGTAGATGAACGTTTCAATTCACATTGGCTGAGGGTATATCTCTGTCGGCACAGCCGACTGACACTTTTTTACTTGTTTTATTTTTAAAGCTGCCTTGTGAGCTTTAGGCGTTTAGGCCTTGATTTTTGTACACAAATATTTTTTTCAGAGGCGAAGATTTTTGTTAATATTTTTTCCAGAGGCAGTAGGCGTGGATTTTTGTAAATATTTTTTCAGAGGCCCATAAAGCATTAGGCGTGGATTTTTGTAAATATTTTTTTAGAGACATTAGGCGTAGATTTTTATACACTACATCACTATGTGGGGAGGGTATTATAAGTTGGTTTTGGCCAAAAAGTTTGTAACGCATCGAAATAATGGTCGCAGAGTACATACATATATATGCCAAAATGAATGTCTCGACGAGCTGAGTCGATCTGGCTATGTGTGCCCGTCCGTCTGTCCATCTAAACTTTTTAATCAAGCTACAGGTCGCAATTTTAATCCGATCGTCACCAAATTTTGGGTGTTGATGAAGGTCCCAGAGGGGAAGAACCCTTTTGATTTTGGTGATGGTCGGATAATATTCTATATGAGGTATATCAAAAGCAAAACCTGCTAATGAAAGTAGAAAATATCACCTTTGCAACGATGTAACGTAGGTTGTCGTGGTCAAATAACGAAGATACCGCAATAGCCGCTAATAGAACCCAACTTTTCATTTTTGCGATTTTTATAATAACGGTTGGGGACCTTCCAAAAACAAAGTCCGACTATGAAAGTAGTGTGGGAAAATAACGGAGATATCGAAATAGTCGGAAATACATTCCATTTTTTAATTTTTTTTTTGTAATCTGCTACAGGTCGCAATTTTGATCGGATCGTCACGAAATTTTGGGGGTTAATGGGGGCCCTACAGAGGAAGAAGACTATTGATTTTGGTGATGGTCGCATAATATTCACGTGTCGGAATGGGCAAAAAAAGCTTATTTGGAGAAAAGTTTGCCACAAAAACAACATTCAATACGCCTGAAGATCGGCGTGAAACGTAGCGTAATGGTTAAATGCGTGGGACTTCGGTAGACTTCTATATTTTCAAAGTATATAATAGGTCTAATAAGCTCAACTCGAAAGAGAATTAATTAAATATCACAATAACCTTCTCCTTAATAAGGCAAAAATAAAACATAATTGTAGCATGAGCCAGGCTGGGATTCGAACCTGGGTCTCCGACAACTGAGTGTCAAGGTTGCCGGCGTCTCTCCTAAAAGCTAAAAAATTTTCATGTGTTATTTTCAGTGTCTGGCACAAGAGTATTATGAGGCCCATACATTTACTGCCAAACTGCTGCTGCCGAAGAACACCTTGTGTACGTGTGTGATTGATTAATATGTGTGTTCGTTTACTCAAAATTTGTACAATTTGTTCGTTTACTCCTCTACAGTACGTTTACTCCTCTGTTCAAGTACTGCAAGAAGAACAGAGCAATTATTTGTGAGGAAATTAAAACAAATTGGAGAACTTCAACCCAAAATCGAGTTTTGGAGGAAAATTCATCATTTTTGGAATATGGATTGAAGGAATGCCACACACTATTCAATCACACACGTAAAAAAGGGTTCATCGATAGCTGTCCTGCATGCCCAAAGTGTATGACCGGCATTACAAATGCTGTCCTGCATGCCCATAGTGTTTGGCCGCATTAAAATTGTTGAGCACATAGCTGTTGCTTATAAATGTTTCGAGTATATAGCCTTCCCCGACATTAAATATAATTATTGGTGTAATGTTTACCTCAAGACATACATACATATGTATATGATCATGGTACAATTACTTAGGTAGAAACATAGGCGAATTGCTACAACAAAGCATCTTTTTTTTGAAATGTTCAAATACAGCCGAAAATTCCAATAAAAAAAGGACTTTCGTTTAGGCCGATCATGAATATCAACTCCCCGTGAGTTTTTCCCTCTCTAATTTAAGTTGCAATGGCAGAGAGACAAAACTCACGATGAATTTACATCAATGATGCACAAAATAATATGTGTGACTGTAGTATTTGTGCCATGAATCGACGCTAGAGTATTGATTTGTTCATAGCTGATTTACATCAGCCGTGCACGGCCATCCACTGGGGGTTTCTGTAAAATACTCTTAATTTAATTAATTCAACAACACTTGGGCGTTTAAGTATTTTTGGTAATAATTCTTTAATAATTCATTTGTAGCACGATTTTAGGTAACATTAGTGCTTGAAAATGTCTAAATATGTAATGAAACAAAAAAAAATAAATGTTAATTCTCTCTTAAATTTTATTTTCCATTGATTTACATGATCGGAAATGTTAATGGTAATAATTTTATCTCACTTTACAGGAACAATCAAATGAATTATGCCAAGTACAATTATGCGAAGATGAATTTCACTGCAATGAATGTAAGCAAAGCTTCTCCAGTCCGCAAGACTTAAGAGCCCACGAGAAAATACATCAAGTAAAACCACCCTATATTTGTACCTATGACAATTTTAAAAGAAATTTCAAAAAACGGCATGCCTCCAACAACAAGAAGAATCAAGCCTACGTGGTTTCCAAAAATGAGCTGTATTGTCGGGCATGTCTCTGTTCATTTTATAACCGCAATAACAGTAATATCACTGGCGAGTCTCCAAAAAGTTTCAATATTTTCGAAATCCCCAATTTGGCTGAAATTGTGGCACAATGTTCCAATACATCGGTTGATCAATATGATGAATATCCGCAACGGGTCTGCGAGAAATGCTACAAGAAATTTGTATATTTTTCGGAATTTCAAAAAATGTGTAAATCTTCACTGGAGAAGTATAATGCAATAGTTCATGATCCGAAGCTAGTTACATGCGATCTTGAAAATATTCTTAATGAATCTAACATTTCCCTAAATATTAGTAGTTCGGAAGATATAAACATAAGCAATGAAATTGAAGCCATAGATGTTCAACAACAGATATTTTCGAGCAAAACTCAAAAAGAACATGGAAATATATCGCTCTATAATCAAATCAATTTATTTAATGCATCGACAGAAATGGGAAATAAGGAAGAAATGTTGCATACTGAACATGTTGTTATTGAGGAAGATAATTTGCTTCATAGCACCACTCGGCAACCTAATTTGTACAACTTACCAAATGATGAAGTAAGTGGAGAAATTATGCCAGTGGAAGCGCATTACCGTTTAGATGACAGCAATGAATGTCAACAATTCGTCTCCAGTCCGCCAGATTTAGAAGACCACAAGAAAATGCAGCAAGCACTACCCCTCTTTATTTGTACCTATGAAAATTGTAAAAGAAAATTCATTCGTTTGCAGTCTTATCGACTACATTTAAAACGGCATGCCTCCAACAACAAGAAGAAGTATCAAGCCTACAAATGTGATTGGAAAAACTGTAATAGAATTTACAAAAACAAATCTGCGCTAAATATGCACAAACGAAAGGTGCATAATGTTGGGCCCGAATTAAATCTAAAGACACATATGTGTGAGAAATGCGGCAAAGTTTACCAATCATCCAGAACCCTTCAAAATCACCGCATTACTCATCTGGATAAATCAGAATGGCCGTTTGTCTGTGATGCAGCCGAGTGTTCTAAGAAATTTGCCACCAAAGAAAAACTAAAAATACACAAACTACGTCATACGGGTGTTAAAAAATTTATTTGTCCACATTGTGGTATGCGTAAATACACAAAAACTGAATTGAGAACTCACATTAATTATCATACACTGGAAAGGACATGGACCTGTCAGTTTTGTGCAAAAGTTTGTCCCAGTCCTGGTCATTTGAGAATGCATATACGCACTTTTCACGAAAGGGCTAAGGATTTTGCTTGTCGTTTTTGTGAACGAAAATTTTCCCGAGACAATACGCGGAAACTTCATGAAATGAAACATACCGGAGAGAAACCATATACATGTGATGTATGTGGCAGACGATTTATACAACAGAGAGTGTTAATAACTCATCGCAAAATTCATTGCCTTAAAAATGAGTTTCCATCGAATTCCAAAGAAGAGGAATAACGAATAACTACAATACGAAATAAAACTTTAATTTATAAATAAAAGCGTAAATATAAAAATGTTTTTAGTTATATATGTGTTTATTCTTAAGTAGTTACATCTTCCAATAGTTTTTCTAAAATATATTCTTCGTCTTCCAAGGAGTTTGGATCATTACTAATTGCGTATTTATAACTTACAGTTTCTTTAGGGATTTGTGCTATTTGTTTCTTTTGTAGGACTTTGAAATTGTTTTTAGATAATTTATTGCTTTTGTTAAGGGAATGATCATCTGGAGTATTATCAGCTTCCATCAGTATTATTTCTTCACTAACTTCGTCAGTTCCTGATGGTAAATTGTACAAATTAGGCTGCCGAGTGGCACTATGAAGCAAATTATCTTCCTCAATACCAACAGTTTCAGTATGCAAAATTTCTTCCTTATTTCCCATTTCTGTTGATGCATTAAATAATTTGATTTGATTATAAAGTGATATAATATTTCCCTGTTCTTTTGGAATTTTATTCGATGAATTCTGCTGTTGAATGTCTACGGCTTCAATTTCATTGCATATATTTATATCTTCCAAACTGCTACTATTTAGGGAAATATAAGATTCATTTAGAGCATTATCAAGATCGCATGTAACCAGCTTCGGATCATGAACCATTGTATTATACTTCTCCAATGAAGACTGACACATTTTTTGAAATTCCGAAAAATATACAAATTTCTTGTAGCATTTTTCGCAGACCCGTTGAGGATATTCATCATATTGAACAACCGACGTATTGGAACATTGTGACACAATTTCAGCCAAATTTGGAATTTCAAAAATATTGAAACTTTTAGGATGTTCGCCAGTGTTATTGTGGTTATAAAATGAGCAGAGGCATGCTCGGCAATACAAATCACTTTTTGAAATCACATTAGTAACTGCAGAATAATGTCTAAAAATAAAAAAATAGTTAATTGTATTGGTATAATGCTTTTTTTTATAGTATTAAAGAACAAAAAAGGTCTAGTGTACTCCCTGGGCCTATGCCTCGGGAAATGTGTACTTCCCTCGGAAAACTATATATCGTGGCGACGACTGCCTTAGTTAAAAATTTAATTTAAAAAGATTCCGAAATAAACGAGATGTGATTAAACATGCTTTAAACTTACGTTTTTTGTGTCTCATAGACCTTCAAAAAACTTAATGCATCTGTATATCTCCAATAGGTTTTACGTGTGGAACCGGCTGTTTCAATTGTTGACAACTCTTGTGTGTACTGTTTCCGTAGAGCAGTCCAGCGTAACTTACACAGATGGTCTAAATCCATAAAAACAAAATATGACGCTTATTTATTTTTCCTTCAATCTTCTCAATATCCCAAACTTACCACTTTCTCCCAAAACACGTCCTATTGCTTGCCATGTTTTATCCTTTATTACGTTGTTGCGATATTCAGGATGATCGTTGTCATATAAATGTTTATATTTTTGTACTTCTTTAATTAAATTCAAATTGAATTGTTTACGGCCAGTATAGCTTTTAAGTGACATTTTTTTCAACTTCCAGCAAAATATGTAAAAAACAAAAAATGCAATTAGTAATGTTTAGAATGGCCGAAGAAAAGAAAACAAACTGTTTGGAATGATAACCAAAAGAAACAAAAAAGTAATGTTTACGTATGAAAACAAAAGAAACAACGGAATCAACAACGCGTCAAAGCAGTGCGCCACCGGTATAAACTAGAGTTGTATAGTTCACGAACGAACTAGTTCAATTGAACGATTCATTGAATAGAGCGTATGAACTAGATCAGTCGATATAGTTCATTATAGTTCAATAGTTCACTGAACTATAATCAGTCGGCGACCGTTCGATCAACGAACGAACGATTCACAATCTAGTTCAACATGTCGTTCACATATGCATAAAGTTACGCCGTCGTCTGTGTTAAGTGATGCCTTTGTAATGTGATGAGTTTGTTTACGTTTTGGATCAAGGTACAATGAATAGCTGTTCGAAAGTGAAGATTTTTTCAAAAACACAACAAATTCCACATATTGAATGTGCCTTATTCTGGATAGGAAAAAAAACACACGCACAAAGCATTGACAGTTTCTACACACACACAACATAAGATTTTTGCCAGCCACCTACATGAAGGACGTGCTTTCTTAAATTAATACCAACTTAATCTTTCTTTATGAATGGAATAAAACACGTAAATGTAATGTCCAATTTACATTAGCAACTTTTTCGTCATTTAGAGCTGTTTCGTCATTTATTTGCTAAAACAGGCAACATTTTGCGTCATTTATCATACAAAAATAAATGACGATAGCTACGTCATTTATTCTAAACAACGCACGAAAACACCATACTTTTGTACGCAACCTGCTTTTTCGTCATAAACTACCAAAAAATACAAATGTTTTATAATGTCATTGTTTGTTTGTGTGTATTGTAGAAAAACAAAAATACTCAAACGATGACAAAAGTGAAAATAAATGGTTAAAAAACTTGCAAAAATTATGTTTTTTTGTTTTTGGAATTAATTTAAGTTATTTGATACACATTTGTGTTGTGAAATTCCTATTTTTCTGAATAAATATATTGTGTGCGTGTGTTTGTGTTATTGTATAAGTGTGTATGTGCGATTGTGTGCGTAAGCAAATGACGCAAAAAAACAGATGTAAATACACTTCATTTGATTCTAGGATTTCGTAAAACGAAATCATTTAATATGCATATGTAAATTGGACTTAATACTTTTGTTCTGGAGTAGTTAAATTATATTATTCTATAGTTTGTTTCTGTTTGGTGTATGTATGCGTTTGATTGAACGATTATGATCCGAATGATTGAACAGGATGGTGAACTATGAACTAGATTACTGAACTAGTTCAGTTAAAAGAGCTGAACTATTGAACTAGATCTTTCAAATGAACTAGATTGTACAACTCTAGTATAAACAATAGCTCTGTTCCTTTACGTTCAAGAATCTTCAAGTTTTACCACTTTTTACTCGAAAAGCGTTCCTTTACTTCAGACACCATACAATTCATATGGGAGCAGTTTACAACTTTTGGTACTTTTGCCGGTTTTACCACTTTCAAAAGTAAAGGAACAGACCAAATGAATCATGACACAATTATCAAGGTAGATGTATTCCGCAACAAAAAGCCTTTACCTAATTAACTGTGTGTTGCGTGTGCGTTCAAAAAAAAAAAAAACCGAAATACATGTATTTGTTTTTGTTTTCAATTTGAAATACATGTATTTTGTTTTTGTATTTTTGAACGCACACGCAACACGCAGTTAATAGGCCTGTTCGATAACTTCGCAAGTAAAAAGTATTTGTAAGTTCTTGCAAGTACTTGCAACACCTACCAGTCTTCTTTCACTGAACAAGTTTGTTATCGAACAGCATTTTGTAAAAGTTTGTACAAACTTTTGAGTTATCGTACAGACCTAATTAGGTAAATGCTAAAAGAACAAAAACCTTTTCATTGTAACCCTGCGTTTACAAATGACAGGACAGTTGACTTCATGTATTGATTGTCAAAATCCCACAACTCGTCTGGGTGACGTAGGCGTCCCCACAACTGCAAAAACAGTTTTAAAATTTTTAATGAAAATCGTCGATTTATTTTTGTTTTCCGTTCACATATTTTGTTTATGTCCATGTTCTTTTGTTTTCAACACATTTCAATTTTACAATTTATTTCAATTTTACAAAAATGCCAAAAATTTGTCTTCCTTACTGTCCATGGTAGAACAAATACAAGGTAAAGTTAATACTACAACAAATACAACTCGAACAACAACCACAAAGGAATTTGTTTTTGTTTGTAAACCTTAGTGTCAACGTAAATGTAAACAAAACAAGGAAATGTCTATAAATTATTGGAATTTAAAAAACTAATATTTTTCACATTTGATTGAATATTTTGGAAAACATGAATGAAAACTCGTTAGATTTTCAATTTGAATGTTCCCAGCAAAAAGTTTGCATCCACGGAAGCAGTTAAATCACTGGTGCAAGTGTCACGAAGTGCTTCTTTTTCTATGAATTCCTCAGTGAATTTTACAAGGGAGCGCGCAGAAAGGAAGCACTCCATTTTGCTTCCGCAGCACGCAGTTAGGAAGCACTCCATTTTGCTTCCGCAGAACGCAGCTAGGAAGCACTCCATTTTTAAAATTTTTACCACTTTTACGAGTTTTGCGTTCCCGTACACAAAATTTGTATGAAAATCGTTTACGACTTTTACCACTTTGTAAAGTACGGGAACAGGCCATTAATAAGACATTTTAATTTTATTCTTATAGGCCGTTTATATATAACAAGGTTAACCCAGTGGGTCTGGGTTTCAAATGTCATTTCCATTGTATATACTTCAAACAAATCCTCATAAAGAAGGTTAACCCTGCAAAAAACTATAATATAAACGACGTATTACTTTAATTTCATTTGTTGAATGAAAATTGAATTTTTTATCGTTTATACATAAAAGTGCTTGTTGGATGTAATCCAAATGTGAGGAAAAGGATTGCCTTTTTCATTAGTCCACTGGAAGCGCATCCATGCATGTAATGAAATCCTCACTCCAACTTGCACCACTTCCATTTTTTTTGCTGGGTTTCCATATCATTCCACTAAATGCATAATTTCTCGCAGAAAGTAGAATTCTTGCAGAAAAGTTTGGGGTCGCTGGAAATTCATAGAAAAAGGAGAAGCTGTTTCAATGTTTTGTTTTAGAAATCAAAGAAGCACATGTTTATTAGGGCTTTATTTTTTTCAAGTTTAACAAAATACCACACATATTAACAAATATTGTACCGCCTCTATAAGCGATGTTTTAGTGTGCGGCATGTCGTTCGGACCTGGAGGAGGTTACATGTCAATGATATGAAGCCGTCTTTATGGGAAATAGTTTTTTTTTCTGATGAATAAATTTGTTCTTCAAAAATATATATCCCTAATTTACATCGAACATAGAAATAAATACATAAAATGTCGAATGGAATTTGACACTAACACTACAACGCAGTTCAGTCAGCTGGGTATTGCTGCTACCTTTTCTTGTTCTACCATGCTTACTGTCTGTGAAAAAATTATGGGCAGCTGGGAGACAAACGACAAATGTATGTGTTAGTAAATCAGAGTTGTATTTGAAGACAATCTGTCTGGTGTAAACGCCTAGTAAGGACCAGAACAGAATCAATCATCGCTTGCTTTGCTTCCCCAAATGTCAAATTATAAAGGAATGCCAGAGCCTCTTTGCAAATCCGCCTGCGTTCTTCTTTAGGAGGCTCTGGCATTCCTTTATAATTTGACATTTCGGAAGCAAGCAAAGCAAGCGACGATTAGTTATGTTTCTACCTTAAAGGCTTGCGTACATAATCTGCCTCGCCTGCTTACCTTGCTTGCTTCTGATAAAAGAATAAAAAAGAAAAGGGCAACCCAGTCCGAAATTTGCTCGGCCTTCTTTATTCTTTTATTTTTTTAATGTCAGAAATGAAGTAGGAAAGCAAGGCAACCAGGCGAGGCAGCTTATGTACGCAGGCCTTAAAGGCCTCGTCACATAAGAGGATTTCTGGTTTAATTAACGCGGATATGTCGACGGGCAAACTAATACAGCAATTTTCGTGGTTTTCGAAAATAGTGTTATTCTGACTCATAATATTATAAAACTGAAGAAAAAATAAAGAAAAATATTTTCTAACTTGGTTTTTAAGGCCGTACTACATGTAGTACACTCGGCATATACATACGTATGCAAAAGACAAATGTAGGTTTATTATGTTTGGGGCATAGTCATTGGAGAATTGAGTAACAACTTGCACCAAATCACCATCAAAAATTTTTTAAAACAATTCCAGGTTTTTATTTAAAATTTCCTGATCAAATGCTGAAATATTAGCATCGATGTCTTCCAGATTTTGCTTCGCTCTTTCCACTGACGTATCAAGGCGTCAGTGAGAAGAAAAAAGCAAGATCTGTTACAATAACGCAAGTGCAATATCGTCATCGCTATCTGAAACAGTGGAATAAAGATTTCGAAAAAAAATTTAGCTTCAACATTTAATAATGGAGGAGATAAATTTTTAAAATTCGCTTTATCTGCTCCAGAATCTTCAACTGTAATGTAATTAGGAGGGCTTCTATAAAAGTTTCTGGCCTAATAATGAAAACGCAAATATTTATAAACAAAAATAGTTTTGTTGTTTTCTAAAGTATTTTCCATCATGATTTATACACTTTTGGCAACACTCAAACCAATTGTTCAAGCGCTTTTTCCACTCCGGTTTTTGAACGCTTCAACAGCATCTTCTGGAGACGAAAATCGTTGACCACACATTTTTTCTTTATGTGCGGGAAGCAAATGAAGACATTGGGTTCCAAGTCAGGGCTGTACGGCGGATGACCCATCAATTCTGGTCAAAAATGCTTTGGTTTGAATCGATATGTAAGAGCTCACATTGTCATGGTGCACAATGATTCGACTTTTCTTGTTCGTTTCCGAAGACATCAGACATCAAACAGAATCTATCGTCGTACGTTTTTCAAGCCATATAGTCGCCATATAATCAGTTTAGCCGCAGAAACAGGCTACCATTTGTTTCGAATGCTTCTTCAATGAACAACTTTAGTTGGATTTGTATCGTGTTAGAAGACCCCCATGGTCGATTGCTGCTTTGTTTCGGGCTCATACGCATATATCCATCATTCGTCACCTGTGACGATGGTATGAATGTCTTGTGAAGCACCGCTATCGTTTTTTAACATTTCTTTGCACCAGTCGAAACGAGTCTTTTTTAAGCGATTGTCAAATTGTGGAGGTTCCAACGATACCCGGCAAAAAGTTTGCCTCCAAAGAGGCAATTAAATGATATGTACAAGTGATCTGGAAGTGAATCAAATTATGCATTTTCACTCATGATTTTTACAAGAGCGTGACTTCTGAAAGAGGCACTCCATTGCACTGCATTTTAACTGACCCTTTGGCACTGCATTCTAACTGACCCTCTGGCACTGCATTTTTCACGACTCCGTTTGGACTTCATCCGGATGCTGTTAAATTGTGAGGAATTGGAGTGCCTTTTTAAGACTCCGCTGAAATGCATCCGGATGTTGTTAAAATGTGACAAGTGGATGTGATTCTTTGGATTGCATACAAATGCGGTTAAAATGTGAGGACTGGAGTGCCTTTTTCACGACTCCGGTTGAACTGCATCAAAACATGCCGTGACAGAACTAGTCCACATTGCACTACTTCCAATTTATTTTGATGGGTAACAAACCTTTTTACGGACAGAAGTTCATGCAATATCGAATGTATAATATATAATAATATATAATATATATATATATATATATATATATATATATATATATATATATATATATATATATATATATTATATAATATATAATTGTTCCACAAACATCCCATATGGGACAAGGGTGACTTCGAATGTATGCTGGTGCAAAAAAATGACCAAGGCTGCCTCTATCTCACATGACGATTTTGCATTCGACATCAATGTTTTCTGCACAACGGCGGTTTTTGAGCGATATTGCCTAGGCCAGAAACTTATCTAGTAACCCTCGTATTCACAATTGCGATACCATTAAAATCGTGCAAAAACTGTTCAAATATTTCATCTAATATGCTGTTTATATTAGAGCTTTTTGCAGGGTTAACCTTCTTTATGAGGATTTGTTTGAAATATAAGCAATGCAATTGACATTTAAAACCCAGTCGGTTTGTTAAATCCGGTTATATATAAACGGGGTATAAGGCCTTTATTATGGATCTATTAAACACAGTGGGTTAACCTTAACTAGTGTAACCGGGCTATTAGAAACATAATCGTTTATGTATACAACCTTTGGGGTCGATTTTGCATTGCCACTAATGGGTACTTTACACGATATGTTTTTTACATGTGGGTTGTCACTTCTCCCATACAAAATATATATGCAAAGTGACAGCTCATATGTAAAAAACATATCGTGTAAAGTACCCATAAGAGGTTGTTTACACTAACTATCAATGTCATATGACTCGAAATAAAAACATTCCATATCTACCCACGCAGGCAATGTGGAAACGTAATTTCACTGCATTTTTCCTGGTGTGGACGCAAAAAGTAAATGCGTAAGAAAAATCCCAATATTGCACACATTAGCGACTTTAGAACGATGGAAATTTTCAGCACATATGTCATTGATAGATATTGTAAACAACCATTAAACTTGCGTTGTCAATTGTCAGCACAATTGAGATGAAATATTGTATCATTGTTATCAACCCAACTGGGTTGTCGATAAACGTGTTATCGATCAGTGTTTTTTCAAACTTGTGAACTCTTAAATCCAAAAGGCACAATTCGACAAAAAAAAACTTTTAAAATCATATGCCCTGTTCCAGAACCTGCAAGAAGCTACTATTTTTTACTACGATAACATTTTTTCCTTTATGTTATCGGAAAAAATAGTAAAAATTAGTAGATTCTTGCAGTTCTGGAACAGACCAATAAATTCAGTAGAATTATTTTTTGATGATGAAGAAAATGTACAGGACATTGCATCTATTAGAAGAAATTTGAGGGACAAGTCGAATCCATTGGAATTGCCTTCTGTGCTGTAAGTTGAAGCTTATGTTGGAAAGATCTGTATAATCAGTAAATTATTTTAGGTTTAAGGCTATTTTCGATTGCCAACGGATGCCGTAGTTTACATTGTAGATACGTTAAAGGATGACTTCAAAGTAAGTTACAGATCAACAGCAATACCCCCACTTTTAAAAGTGTGCGCTGCGTTAAGATTTTTTGCGGAGGGAAGTTTCCAAAAGTCCCATGGCAATGATTACAACAATTGCACGGCTCAATCTACATTGTCTAACGTATTGAAGGAAGTTGTCCACTTGATAGAGTTCGAAATTATCGGAGGAGGAAAAAAGACAAAACAAAAATCATTTTTATTCAAAAACGAAATTCCCTGGTGTTGTCGGCTGTATAGATGGAAACCATGTGCACATTGGATTTGCACTCAATTTATCAATTAAGGGCTGTTTACACCATCTATCAATGTCATATGAGCTGTCATTTCTTTCACCCATTCGACATTCTTTATGTTTGTCAAAATTGACGTCATCCATCCAACTTTCAATTTGTGCGTTCATACCTACAAGTGTTATTTTCGTATGACATAACCTATAAATATAAAAACAGCTGTTGTTGTCATTGTTTACATTTATTGTTGAGTTACAAATTTGCGCAAATTTTTAATTTTGGTTGAAGGAAAATGAATATCTAGCATGTTTGTTGTGGTAGAATAGGTTTTTGGGGTTATAGAGGCATTCATGTTTTGCCACAAAGCAATAATTTCCAACACTGCTCCTTTCGACCAATCGATCTGAAAATAACATTATAAACACCCTTTATTTACTTTTGTAAATACTTAAATACATAACTTTCCATTTTCTTTTTTAAAAGATTTTGTTTTTCAATTTTTTTTGAGAATGCCAGAAAACAGCTGATAAATTTATGTTTACATACGAGAATGCCGTATCAAATAGAGCGCTCCCTAAATGAAAAATTTACATATGTGCTCTGTTCCAGAACCTGCAAGAAGCTACTATTTTTTACTACGATAACATTTTTTCCTTTATGTTATCGGAAAAAATAGTAAAAATTAATAAATTCTTGCAGTACTGGAACATACCAATGAGTTGCCAAATCATTTTGATAGATGAACATTTTCATAGTGGTCACACTATTGGCATGTTCCAGTACTGCAAGAATCTACTAATTTTTACTATTTTTTCCGATAACATAAAGGAAAAAATGTTATCGTAGTAAAAAATAGTAGCTTCTTGCAGGTTCTGGAACAGAGCATATGTGTACTACATTCGCAGGTAGAAAATTTGACATCTCATACGACATTGATAGATGGTGTAAACAACCCTTTAGTATTTCAAACTGTTGTTTTACTATTATTTTCACCATATTTTTGATACACAAAATTAATTAATCATGCAAATAATCAACAATTGTTAAGAAAATGATTTTTCCTTTCAATTTTACTTCTTGCTTCTTCGAAAATATTCACTGCAACTGAAAAAACCTGATTGAGAGAATTAAAGTGGAAGTCTGTTGATTTTTGTTTTCATTTAAATATACATTTTTATTTATTAACGTTTTCAAAGAAAATTGTGCGAAATTTTAATTCATTGCACTTATATGTGGTGAAAATTTTAGAATGATTCGGATACAGCTGAAATATTCAATATTCCATATTATGGAGAACAAACAATTTTCTTTCCCTTCACAGGAACCGTCAAATAAATTAAGCCAAGTATAATTAATAAGAAAAAACAGAGCATAATAATAAACAAAACTTGAACTAAAATAAGCTTTACATATGGTCTGTTCCATTACTGCAAGAATCTACTAATTTTTACTGTTTTTTCCGATAACATAAAGGAAAAAATGTTATCGTAGTAAAAAATAGTAGCTTCTTGCAGGTTCTGGAACATAGCAATAAATACATATGTATGTATGTACCCGTAAACACTTTATTTACATTTCCAATTTTTTCAGGCTTCTGTAATTTCGTTCTCCTCTTTAGAATTTGATGGACACTTCTTTTTAATGCCATGAATTTTGAGATGATTTTTTAAGACTGTCGGTTGTCTAAATCGCTTATCACATATTTCACATACATATGGTTTCTCTCCGGTATGTGTCATTTCATGAAATTTCCGTGCATTGGCTTGGGAAAATTTTCGTTCACAAAAGCGACAAGCAAAATCCTTAGCACCATTATGAACAATACGTATATGTTGTCTCAAATTACCAGGATTATGACAAACTTTTGCACAAAACTGGCATGGCCATGTCCTTTCCAGTGTATGATAATTAATGTGAGTTTTCAATTCACCTTGTGTGGTCTTTCGCATGCCACAATATGGACAAATATAGTTTTTGATACCAGCATGACGAAGTTTGTGTATTTTTAGTCTTTCTTTGGTTGCAAATTTCTTAGAACACTCTGGTTCATCACAAACAAAGGGGAATTCTGATTTATCCAAGTGAGTAATGCGGTGATTGTTAAGCGCTGCTGATGATTTGTAAGCTTTGCCGCATTTCTCACACATATGCGACTTTAGATTTAATTCGGGCCCAACATTATGCGACATACGTTTGTGCCTAGTTAGCGCAGATTGGTTTTTGTAAAATCTATTACAGTGTTCCCAGTCGCATTTGTAGGCAAGATTCTTTATGTTGATAGAGGCATGTTGTTTTACATGTTTTCGATAAGACTGCAAACGAATGAATTTTCTATTACAATTTTCATAGGTACAAATAAAGAGTGGTAGTGCTTGATGTATTTTCTTGTGGTTTTCTAAATCTGGCGGACTGGAGACGAATTGTTGACATTCATTGCTGTCATCTGAACGGTAATTAGCTTCCACCAACATAATTTCTCCACGTACTTCATCATTTGGTAAGTTGTACGAATTAGGTTGCCGAGTGGTGCTTTGAAGCAAATAATCTTCGTCATTACCAACAGTTTCAGTATGCAAAATGTCTTCCTTATTTCCCATTTCTGTCGATGCACTAAATAAATTGATTTGATTATAGAGCGATATATTTCCCTGTTCTTTTTGAGTTTTGCTCGAAAATATCTGTTGTTGAACATCTATGGCTTCAATCTCATTGCTTATGTTCATATCTTCCAAACTACTAATATTTAGGGAAATGTTAGATTCATTTAGAATATTATCAAGATCGCATGTAACTAGCTTCGGATCATGAACTATTGCATTATACTTCTCCAATGAAGATTGACACATTTTTTGAAATTCCGAAAAATATACAAATTTCTTGTAGCATTTCTCGCATACACGTTGAGGATATTCATCATATTGAACAACCGATGTATTGGAACATTGTGACACAATTTCAGCCAAATTGGGGATTTCGAAAATATTAAAACTTTTAGGAGGTTCGCCAGTGTTATTATGGTTATAAAATGAGCAGAGGCATGCCCTGCAATACAGCTCATTTTTGGAAACCACGTTATTTACAGCTGAATAACATCTGAAAATAAAAAGATTGAATTGTAATGTAATGGAAAAAGTATGAAATTTTTACAAGTAGATATTTCTTATCCTGATTACAATTTTGTCTAAAATTGTAAATTTGTTTACAGATAGCCGGTTTTTTACACAATGGAATTTTCGGAAAATCAAGGGTCCATGTCTGGTTAAGTAACGAGTTCCCCATATAACATTATATTTTTGTAATGAGGATTCAATTTCAATCCCAAAAAAGTTATAGTATGCTGAAATCTCAACAGTTCATTAAAAACGATCTGAGGATTGCCCCGATAAACTAAAACGTTTCCGAAAAATCTCAGGAAATATGAACTTATCTCAGAAAACTATAACTACCTGATAACAATAACTACCTGAGATAAAAGTTTCATTTCATTTAAAACAACCCCAAGAACAATGAGAAGTCATTAAACTAAACATGTTTTAAACTTACGTTTTTTGTGTCTCGTAGACCTTAAGAAAACTTAATGCATCTATATAACTCCAGTAGGTTTTACGTCTGGTACTGGATGTTTCAAGTGCTGACAACTCTTGTGCATACTGTTTCCGTAGATCAGCCCAGCGTAACTTACATAGATGGTCTAAATACATAAAAACAAAATGTTATGCTTAATTGTTTTTCCTTCAACTTCCTTAATTTTCCAAACTTACCACTTTTTCCTAAAACACGACCTATTTCTTGCCAAGTTTCATCCTCTATTACACTGTTGCGATAATCAGGATGATCGTGGTCATATAAATGTTTATATTTTTGTACTTCTTTAATTAAATTCAAATTGAATTGTTTGCGGCCGGTATATGATTTAAGGGACATTTTTCTTATTTTTCTCCTTATTTACTTCAGAGTGACACCTCCTTGGCCAACTCCCAAACGTTGGAGGAGAATTTAAAGCAGATTTAGTCTACAGTTGTACGTATAATGATGACTCCTTACAACCATCAATTATGGTTGGGCTATTTTTCATAAATATAATAAATATAATAAATATACATCCAATTTCGAAGAAAAAAATGAAAACAATTGATTTGGAATGATAATCAAAACAAAAGCAAGTAATGTTTACGTATGAAATCAAAGAAAAAAGCATGACACAATTATCAAGGTAGCTAGATGCATGGTGTAAGAAGTAAAGGGCCAAATACATACGGTCCGTTGTGCGTCGCACAACCACATGAAAACTTTAAGAACAAAATTGGCATCACTTAACACTTTTTTCATATGGTTGTTGTTTTTAACGCGTGACGCGACGCACAACGTTGTGCGTTGCGTCACGCGTTAAGAACAACAACCACATGAAAAAATGTAAGTGATGCCAAGTTTGTTCTGAAAGTTTTCATGTGGTTGTTGTAACGCGACGCACAACGTACCGTATGTGCCGGGGCCATAAGGTGTTTGCATGAATTTAGCGATACTTAAAATCGATTTCGGTTAATCGGTTATTATGCCATTTTCATACCAGCATTTGAATAACGTCGTTCGTTCTCATAATAACGTACACAAATTAACCCGCTCATTCGACATGGTACACAATTCGTAGCAACAGCTCTGTTCCTTTACGTGCAAGAATCTTCCAGTTTTACCACTTTTTACTCGAAAAGCGTTCCTTTACTTCAGACACCATACAATTCATATGGAAGCAGTTTACAACTTTTACTACTTTTGCCGGATTTACCATTTTCAAAAGTAAAGGAACAGACCAAACATGATTCATATTTTCATAGTTTTTGTTTAGTGATTTTAAAGAAAGTTTCAGCCAAAAGACGAGTAAAGTTAATTGATATGTACTGAAGAAATATTTGTCCTTTTTTCTGATATCTATTAAATATTAAATTATATTAGTTTTATTCATTTTTTCTATTTTTTCTCACAATTTTGGTGTTTTCAGCATATTTTCAAATTTTTCTATTTTAAAAATTAACGAGAGCGAGACCTGCCAAAATAACTTTTTGGTATACAGACTTTCCGGCAGGCATTTGATTTTTGTTTCTAAATTTGTACGCGAATTTGAAACGATGGACAATAAATGCAAGTGCAATGAAAAAGAAGACACAATTTGCTATGATTTAAATCAAAGACGTAAAGCAATAAAGACCCGAACAAATGCATTTTCCAAAAACATATGCTAATAGTTCCACATTTTGGTTACAGATGGCTACACAACTCACTGGAATTGATAACAGCAATGCCAATCGTTTTTGATTCCCATTTCTCGTGGCAGAAAACATTAACGTCGTGTTTTGTGGCTGAAATTTATTTCTTTTCTTTTTTATTGTTCATTCAATGTAAAAATCAAAAGCGAATGCCATCAAACTTGAGTTTTAATGTTTTTCTTGTCAATATTCCAATGAGTAACCGTTTTCGTTTAACAGAATGTTGCTATGATATCGTAGCAACAGAGGTTAACTCCCTCTACAGTTAATTTTTCACAATTGACTTTTCCTATCTTATAATATTGACATCTTTGTTTAAATATATACTAGTCGTTAAGACATTTACTTTTCATTCATATTTTGCAGTATATCTAAAAATGTTTGGGTTTTTAATAAATTTTTAAATTTTGTATATTTCCTGTCATAATTAATTTATTTCGATAAATTCTCTCATTTGTGAGAGATGGGACATATTTTATCGTCGTTCTGAGAGTAATTTAAATTGAACAATGTACACAAATCGTTGTTCGTTCTCAATATTTTGTATGGGAAATGAAGTAATTACATCGTAATTTGGGGTCGAACAAGGCATTAGCCGTAAAGGCCTGGGTACATAAGCTGCTTCGCCTGGTTGCCTTGCTTTCCTGCTTAACTTCTGACATAATAAAAATAAAAGAATAAAGAAGCCGAGAAAATTTCGAACTGGGTTGCCCTTTTCTTTTTCATTCTTTTATCAGAAGTAAGCAAGGTAAGCAGGCAAGGTAGCTTATGTACGCAGGCCTTAAAGCTGCCTTGCCTGATTGCCTTGCATGGTAGAACAAATACAAGGTAAAGTTAATACTACAACAAATACAACTCGAACAACAACCACAAAGGAATTTGTTTTTGTTTGTAAACCTTAGTGTCAACGTAAATGTAAACAAAACAAGGAAATGTCTATAAATTATTGGAATTTAAAAAACTAATAATTTTTCACATTTGATTGAATATTTTGGAAAACATGAATGAAAACTCGTTAGATTTTCAATTTGAATGTTTCCATATCATTCCACTAAATGCATAATTTCTCGCAGAAAGTAGAATACTTGCAAAAATGTTTCGGGTCGCTGGTAATCCATTGAAAAAAGAGAAGATGTTTCAATCATTTGCTTTTGAAAACAAAAAAGCACATGTTTATTAGGGCTTTATTCTTTTCAAGTTTAACAAAATACCACACATATTAACAAATATTGTACCGCCTCTATAAGCGGTGTTTTAGTGTGCGGCATGTCGTTCGGACCTGGAGGAGGTTACATGTCAATGATATGAAGCCGTCTTTATGGGAAATAGTTTTTTTTTCTGATGAATAAATTTGTTCTTCAAAAATATATATCCCTAATATACATCGAACATAGAAATAAATACATAAAATGTCGAATGGAATTTGACACTAACACTACAACCCAGTTCAGTCACCAAAGGATTACACATGCAAGTAACTTGCAGAGAGTTGTGTATACATATTATAGTCGAAACTTCAATTTTTTCGAACTGACACTTGCATGTGTAAACGTTCGGTAAAAAATTGAAGTTACTTTCAAAGCACTTACATTGATTACTGACAAGGAAATTTTGTCGGCAGTGAGGTTGTTAGTTGGTGTGGCAGTGAATATGTGTGAGTGTATTGGTATTTTTCGAACTGCCACTTGCATGTGTAAACGGGGGGTAAGCTGGGTATTGCTGCTACCTTTTCTTGTTCTACCATGATTGCCTTGCTTTCCTGCATGGTAGAACAAGAAAAGGTAGCAGCAATACCCAGCTGACTGAACTGGGTTGTAGTGTTAGTGTCAAATTCCATACGACATTTTATGTATTTATTTCTATGTTCGATGTATATTAGGGATATATATTTTTGAAGAACAAATTTATTCATCAGAAAAAAAACTATTTCTCATAAAGACGGCTTCATATCATTGACATGTAACCTCCTACAGGTCCGAACGACATGCCGCACACTAAAACACCGCTTATAGAGGCGGTACAATATTTGTTAATATGTGTGGTGTTTTGTTAAACTTGAAAATAATAAAACCCTAATAAACATGTGCTTTTTTGTTTTCAAAAGCAAACTATTGAAGCAGCTTCTCTTTTTTCAATGAATTACCAGCGACCCCAAACATTTTTGCAAGAATTCTACTTTCTGCGAGAAGTTATGCATTTAGTGGAATGATATGGAAACATTCAAATTGAAAATCTAACGAGTTTTCATTCATGTTTTCCAAAATATTCAATCAAATGTGAAAAATTATTAGTTTTTTAAATTCCAATAATTTATAGACGTTTCCTTGTTTTGTTTACATTTACGTTGACACTAAGGTTTACAAACAAAAACAAATTCCTTTGTGGTTGTTGTTCGAGTTCTATTTGTTGTAGTATTAACTTTACCTTGTATTTGTTCTACCATGGCTTTCCTGCTTCATTTCTGACATAATAAAAATAAAAGAATAAAGAAGGCCGAGCAAATTTCGAACTGGGTTGCCCTTTTCATTTTTATTCTTTTATCAGAAGCAAGCAAGGTAAGCAGGCAAGGCAGCTTATGTACTCACCCCTTTAAGTTGTTTATGGGCACCTCTCCGATCGGGCTGAAATATTTACAGTAGATAGCCCCTTGGCATCCTGAATACAACGATATATAATTTTCCGTGGGGATTTCCATACTTCCCTGCTACTTAAGAACACTTTCAATTTAAAAGATAGTTTTGATTGCGTAGCCCACTTTTGTCCCTGTCCACAGGAGAAAGCCTTAAATCCCCGGCCGAAGGCCGGCTACTTAAGAACACTTTCAATTTAAAAGAAAGTTTTGATCGCGTAGCCCACCCCACTTTTGTCCCTGTCCATAGGAGAAAGTATTAAATCCCCGACCGAAGGCCGGCTACTTAAAACCACTTTCAATTTAAAAGAAAGTTTTGCTTTGAACGAAGGTGCTGCTGACAACCGTATATTTTGTTTTATTTAATTTTTTAATGACAAAACGTAACCATACGTTGTTATTTCCTTCGGTCCCATAAACAATCTATAGGTGTTAAAGTACGAAATGTGAAGACCCATATCTCGGTAAGTATGAACTTCCCCCCGGAAAATATATCGTTAGAATCATGGTTCCAAAGGCTATCTATGGTAAAAATTTCGGACCGATGCGAGAGGTGCCCCTAAACGACACTTGTTCCTATTTCGCAATAGCTTGCATTTTTAGTGCATCAAAAGCTGTGATTTGGATTGAAAACGGAGTGCATCCTAGCTGCGCGCTCTCTTGTAAAATTCATAAGTGAATTCATAGGAAAAGGTCCCAGCAAAAAAATTTGGAAGTTGTGCATGTGGAGTTCTGATTTCACAACATCCTTCGATGCAATTTTTAAGCAGTTGCTTTAGGGATCCCTACAGAAAAAAAGGTTGATTCCTGCTCGCCGCTGGCGAAATCATAAAATAAGAGGGAGTGTATATATACATTTCTAAGAATTTGTTAGAAAATAAAGAAATAAAAACTTAAGCTGCGAACATTTTTGCGGTAGTTCACGAGACGGAAATTTTTAATGGAGTGGAGTGCAGTTGGAGTTCATGTCGAAAGCTGAACTAGTGATGGGAAGGCACGTAAAAAACCATTAGGATGATGAAGCAAAATCAGATGCGTTTGGATTAATTGGAGAACAGAGAAAGTAATCTCAAATGTGATTGAATTTAATGGAAACATTTTTTTAATTTGCGTTTATATCAAGGCTGCTCCCCTGTCGGTGTGTGTCAATTTGCTTACTCACACAATTGAAAAAGAGAGCTTTTGTTTTTGAAATGAAAATTTTTAATACACACATTTTTTCTATTACACAAGACAACCCAACAAACCAACATTACTTGAACAAAACATCATATTTGAATTATATGGGTCGATTATGGATAGAAACTCAACTGTAGTTGCGTTGCCAGAAGAGAACATCATGTAATAAAAATGAGTAAAAAGACGGAAATTTTTGTCAAATTCAATCAATATCAGTGTTTTGAACCTTCAGCTATTAATTTAATTGTAAGAAAGTATAAATTTTAATGCGGAAATAGAAAATTCTATTACTAAATTTGCTGTGGGCAACCCAACTGGAGTTGGGTTGCTATCCATAATCGACCCCGTAAATTTTTGTGCAGCCACTGGAGAATAAACGAAACTTGATTCCCTTGAAAATAATGAAAGTGTATGCTAATTATTAGCTTATCTGTGTAATTGTAGAATGTATTTATACGAATTGTTTTTTCGTAAATTTTATAAAATCAGACTGAAATGGGAAACTAACAACATTAAAAAAAGTTTCCATTAATTTCAATCACATTTGATCTTACTTCCTCCGTTCTCGATTTAATCCAAGCGCATCTGATTTTCTTTCATCATCCTAAAGTTGTTTTATTTTGCCTTTCCATCACTAGTTCAGCTTTCGACATGGACTCCAACTCCACTCCATTAAAAATTTCCGTCTCGTGACTTACCGCAAAAATGTTCGCAACTTGAGTTGGTATTTCTTTATTTTATAACAAATTTTTCGAAATGTATACACTCTTGTTTATCTTTTGAAGAAATGTGTAGGGATCAACCAACTGTGTTTTTTCTGTAGGGGTCTCTACAGCAACTGCTTATAAAATGTATCGAACGGAGTGCATTTTTCATAACTCTGTTGGACTATATCAAAAGATGTTGTGAAATCATAACTCCAATTGCACAACTTCCACATTTTTTTGCTTTGATTTTATTTATTCTGGGATATTTTGCAACGGATTGCATTTTTATTGCATCTTTAGACTGATTAAAAATGCAATTTTTATTCTTTGTGTAAAACATGAACTCAAAGAACTTTATTATATTTATTATAGAAACGCAAATTTATTATATAAACACAAGCTTTATTCTATAAACACAAATTTAAAAAAAATTTTCAATAAATTCAATTTCATTGAGCTTACTTAATCCAAGCGCATCTGATTTTGCTTCATCATCCAGCTCTATTAAAAATTTCCGTCTCGTGAATTATCTCACAAATGTTCGCAGCTTAAGTTTTAATTTCTTTATTTTATAACAAATTCTCCGAAATGTATACACTCTTGTTTGTCTTTTGAAGAAATGTGTTGGGATCAACCAACTGATTTTTTCTGTAGGGATCTCTACAGCAACTGCTTATAAAATGTATCGAACGGAATGCATTTTTCATAACTCTGTTGGACTATATCGAAAGATGTTGTGAAATCATAGCTCCAATTGCACAACTTCCAAAACTTTTTGCTGGGGCCCGTTGAGCCTTGCGTTACAACAACCACATGAAAACTTCTACAACAAACTTGGCGTCAATTAAACATTTTTCATGTGGTTGTTGTTTTCAACGCGTATGTATTTGGCACATTATGTACGAAGGCCTTTAAGGCCTACACACATAAGAAGCATGGCATTCTTGGTCCCGGTCCACACTAGAGTGAATTTCATTAAAAAATTTCATGAAATTAGGTGTTCTTAGATTGAATTCCCCACAACAGCAATTACATGATTTTACTATTCTATGGAACTCGATCTATAGACGCATAATTTCATGTCAAATTTTCATTGAAATTACTCTAGTGTGGCCCGGGACTTGCTGAAGTCATATCTGATAAGTCCATATTTACATTAGGCAATTTTCCTTGCGGCAATTGTCAGTTTGATGGAGAGAGAGGTGAGGCATATGGTAACCCTTTGCCTCTCAACACCCTCTCTCGCCTACAAACTGACAATTGCCGCAAGGAAAATTGCCTAATGTAAATATGGACTAAAAGACTAAAGACCAAGTTCGACCTAATAAAAAGATTTCAGAATCACATTTGAATTAGGTCGAACTTGGTATTCAGTCATTTACATGGTACAAGTACACAGGTAGCCGCATCGGCAATTCGTCGGTGTCATGCTTAAGTGTTCCATACGCCATTTGCCTGATTCGAGAAAAACTCAAGTTAATGTTTAAGGTCATACAGGACAAAAAAGGTGCAATAATCCAGTACTTTAAGAGATCAGTTCTACTTAACTAGACTCATGGAATACATCAGTAGTTTATTTTAGTCAGATATCTGTAATAGTCTAGAAGTTATGGCCAATTTTTGTTATTGCAAAAAGTTGCTGAATTGTTCCATGGAATCTTTTTTTTCATGTTTTTGGCAGTTTGTGTCACATGGAACACGTTTTGTCACATTTCAACCAAAACACTTTTTATAAATCGTGTTCCACCTCCCTTATATGAAGTGCTACTGTGGAGTTTAAAAATCAGGACTTTAAATAAAACATTTATTTTTCTCATATAAATGCAATAAGGACCATAATTTTAGGTTTCCTTAACACTTATTTAAGGGATTGCCTCCACTTATCACTACTTTTTTGTGGTAAAAATTTCGATCGGACAAAACGGTTTGATATTTTGCATTTCTAAGGTAACATAAAACATTTAAACCATGGTATAAGTAAAGAGGTAGATTTAAATGAAAAAAATCTATAGAACCCTTGTTTTCTTCAATTCCTAAAACTTCAAAATAAAAGCAACAAGGGGGTTTGTTTACAAAGTATTTTTTGAGCATTTTATAAAAAACGCGAAAAATGAATGAAGAGTTAAGTTTTCTCCACATAATCGAGTTGTGAATATGATAAACTGATTGTTTCAATGCAAATCTCACCAATTTCTTCCATACAAATGGTCTAAAAACAATTTTAAAAATCATTGAATTCGATTGTTTTTAAAATTGTTTGGCATATTATTCAAACACCACACACACATACACAGTTTGTTTATATTGTTTTGAAGTTTTAGGCATACTCGAATGAAAAAATTTAAATTCACATAAAGCTTTGGCTAACCTTTCTTATTAAACCATGATTTAAACATGTTTTTCTTATGGTTGTTAATTATTGAATTTTCTTCGACCTTTTTGTTAATATACTATGTTGTTTTTATTAAATCAAGCTCGAGGTCATTTTTTTATTAATAATTTTTATTTATTTATTTTCGATATTTCGCAATTTCTTGAATTGCATCTTCAGGAATAATGATCTACAACAAATGTAAAAAAATATATAAAAAACATGAATATCACAGTAGTTTAATAAGCTATAAAAAGAAAAACATACTAACATTTCGCAATAATCACGTAAACATAAAAAACACAAACATTTACTTAAAGCTAGGGTAGCATCACTACCATCGTCTTCTAATGTAAATATTGCACTGATTATTTATTTGAATATTGCGATCTCCTTATGTTCTTAGCTTTGCTAATTAAACCTCTGTAACATAGAGCACTGTTGTCGACGTCGCTTTTGAAGTTCATACGTCTTGTTGTTGGCACATTGAGAATATGTAACATCTCCATCGTGTATCGTTTTTTGTAGTGAGATTCGTTCCCTACTACTGCCGCTCTCTCAAAATTGGGTTGATGGTTATGTTGTGTACAGTGGGTCACGAGAGCCGTTTTTGGTTTTTCGTGATGATGTCGTAATTTTAGATCTGATTTGTGTGCTGAGATTCTCGTTTTTAATTTATTTTTTGTTGTACCAATGTATTGTTGTTGACATGTTTCTTTATCATTACCTGCACATGGTATTCGGTATACAACATTAGATTTTTCCATATTGTCTATTCTTGTTTTGGTTTTTGTGAATAGATTGTTCAGTGTATTGTAACATTTGTGCGCTATAGTATACTTGTTATTATCATAAATATTAGAATTGGCAACTCT
The DNA here is from genome assembly GCF_047663935.1 of Musca autumnalis. Classification (NCBI taxonomy): domain Eukaryota; kingdom Metazoa; phylum Arthropoda; class Insecta; order Diptera; family Muscidae; genus Musca; species Musca autumnalis. The sequence goes on along the minus strand of NW_027411977.1, from coordinate 18,079,608 downwards.
TTCCGATATGTTTGGTACATATACAATGGATTTGTATATTTTTTTGGTTTTTTCCTCTATATTTCGTTCGTTTGGTGTTTCTTGTGTATATTCTTTTATAAGGTTGTTTATTAAATTTCTTGGGAAACTATTTTTCTGTAGAATATTCTTGATTTTGAGTATGTTTTCTTGGTGGAATTCTTCATCGCTTATTGTGAGGACTCTATATATCAGATTTTTGGCAGTGTTTATAATTATTCTTTTCGGATGTTTCGATAAAAAATTAATGATCCTGCCCGACGCTGTAGGTTTCATGTACCAATTCATTTTAAGTTGTTTGTTGTTTCTTATAACTATTGTGTCCAAATAAGGAAGTTTGTTGTCGTTTTCCATTTCGATTGTAAATTTAATGTTCTTATGATAGCTGTTAAAAGATTGCAGTGTTTCTTCAATTGCACTTTCCTTTATAACTACAAAAAGATCGTCTACATATTTTGATAAAAAAACCGGTTTGGTTGTCAATTTGTGAATACAGGTATCCAGTAGCTTCTCCATTACGATGTCAGCTATAACTGGAGAAGCTGGAGATCCCATTGGTAGGCCACGTTTTTGTTTGTAGATTTTGTTCTCATACTTAAAATAGCGATTATCTTTAATGCAGAAACTTAGAATACGTACGAATAAGTTCTTATGCATATTTGTGTATTCTTTCAGTTCTTCCCATCGGCTTTCAATTATATCAATTGCAAGGTCTACTGGAATGCTAGGAAAAAGCGATACAACGTCAAAAGATACTAGTTTTTCGTCATGTTTAATCGTCAAGTTTTTCAGCTTATTCCTAAATTGCACAGAGTCCTTAATGTTATATTTCGAATTTTTCGTTAAGTTGTTCAATATGTTGACTATATACTTGCACATTTCCCTGGATGGTGAGTCAATGGAGGAGCATATTGGCCTTAATGGGTACCCTTCTTTATGAATTTTTGGTAGACCGTAGATTCTAGGAGCATTTGCCACGTCAGTTTTTAAGTTTTTCTTCTCAATAGTTGTGATGTAACCATTTTTAAATAGTTCCTCGACTAGTTCATTGTTTTTCTTTTGTAATGTGGTGGTGGGATCCTTGTTCATCCTCTGGTATGTCATAATGTCGCCGACTAAGTTCATCATTCTCTCCTTATATTCATTATTATCCATCGCTACCGTTACATTTCCTTTGTCTGAATTCAAAATTATTATATCTTTATTCGATTTCAAATATGTTTCCGTTTGTGCCACTGTGCGTAATATAAATGCGTCTTTGCCAGTCTTCTTTAATTTGTTGATGTGATTTTCGACCATTGTTGTAAAGTTTGTTCTAGCGTCTTCTTGTTTTTCTCTATCTTCATTTGTGTGTATTATTTCTTCACCATCGGTAATGTATTTGAAGAGCGGAAAGTTGTTTTTGGTTGTCGGCAAGGCAAATTTGGGTCCTAGAGATAGTAGCCATTTGATGTTATCAGGAATGTTTTTGTTGGTTTTGTTGACAAACCAATTATCATTTATTTGAATGTTAAGTTCTCTCCTTTGTTTCTCCATAAGTTTCTCAAATTTTTGTATGTGGATTTGTTTTTGTTTATTTTTTAGAGTTTCCAAAGCTGTGTTTTCTGCTCTCCTCAGGGTACAAAGTTCATCTTCTGTGAGACTTTTTTCTAGGTTGTTGTTGGTTAGCTCGCACTTTTTAGCATTTTCTTTTAACAAGTTGTGTTTATGTTCTATTATAATGTTTAGTATTTTTTGTTGAAAGTTTTCTATATGTGTTGTTAGTTTGTTGTATACCAATTCTTTTGTTTTTTTGTCCCCTTCAATTAATTTATGAACATTTTTTATGGAATTCTTAATAAATTCTGGAATAATTCCAAAATTGCGACAGCGGATTAAAAATGTGATGGTCGACCGCAGTTTTGTCCTTTTTGCTTCCAAATTTTTATATTTGTTGATGTTATATTTTGTGAGTTTGTTCTTCTTTTTCAGGTTATTGTAGATCATTTTGTATTAATTTCGGCGTGCTTTCCGTAGTAATAGTTGTTAATTATTGAATTTTCTTCGACCTTTTTGTTAATATACTATGTTGTTTTTATTAAATCAAGCTCGAGGTCATTTTTTTATTAATAATTTTTATTTATTTATTTTCGATATTTCGCAATTTCTTGAATTGCATCTTCAGGAATAATGATCTACAACAAATGTAAAAAAATATATAAAAAACATGAATATCACAGTAGTTTAATAAGCTATAAAAAGAAAAACATACTAACATTTCGCAATAATCACGTAAACATAAAAAACACAAACATTTACTTAAAGCTAGGGTAGCATCACTACCATCGTCTTCTAATGTAAATATTGCACTGATTATTTATTTGAATATTGCGATCTCCTTATGTTCTTAGCTTTGCTAATTAAACCTCTGTAACATAGAGCACTGTTGTCGACGTCGCTTTTGAAGTTCATACGTCTTGTTGTTGGCACATTGAGAATATGTAACATCTCCATCGTGTATCGTTTTTTGTAGTGAGATTCGTTCCCTACTACTGCCGCTCTCTCAAAATTGGGTTGATGGTTATGTTGTGTACAGTGGGTCACGAGAGCCGTTTTTGGTTTTTCGTGATGATGTCGTAATTTTAGATCTGATTTGTGTGCTGAGATTCTCGTTTTTAATTTATTTTTTGTTGTACCAATGTATTGTTGTTGACATGTTTCTTTATCATTACCTGCACATGGTATTCGGTATACAACATTAGATTTTTCCATATTGTCTATTCTTGTTTTGGTTTTTGTGAATAGATTGTTCAGTGTATTGTAACATTTGTGCGCTATAGTATACTTGTTATTATCATAAATATTAGAATTGGCAACTCTTTCCGATATGTTTGGTACATATACAATGGATTTGTATATTTTTTTGGTTTTTTCCTCTATATTTCGTTCGTTTGGTGTTTCTTGTGTATATTCTTTTATAAGGTTGTTTATTAAATTTCTTGGGAAACTATTTTTCTGTAGAATATTCTTGATTTTGAGTATGTTTTCTTGGTGGAATTCTTCATCGCTTATTGTGAGGACTCTATATATCAGATTTTTGGCAGTGTTTATAATTATTCTTTTCGGATGTTTCGATAAAAAATTAATGATCCTGCCCGACGCTGTAGGTTTCATGTACCAATTCATTTTAAGTTGTTTGTTGTTTCTTATAACTATTGTGTCCAAATAAGGAAGTTTGTTGTCGTTTTCCATTTCGATTGTAAATTTAATGTTCTTATGATAGCTGTTAAAAGATTGCAGTGTTTCTTCAATTGCACTTTCCTTTATAACTACAAAAAGATCGTCTACATATTTTGATAAAAAAACCGGTTTGGTTGTCAATTTGTGAATACAGGTATCCAGTAGCTTCTCCATTACGATGTCAGCTATAACTGGAGAAGCTGGAGATCCCATTGGTAGGCCACGTTTTTGTTTGTAGATTTTGTTCTCATACTTAAAATAGCGAATACCAGGGAAATGTGCAAGTATATAGTCAACATATTGAACAACTTAACGAAAAATTCGAAATATAACATTAAGGACTCTGTGCAATTTAGGAATAAGCTGAAAAACTTGACGATTAAACATGACGAAAAACTAGTATCTTTTGACGTTGTATCGCTTTTTCCTAGCATTCCAGTAGACCTTGCAATTGATATAATTGAAAGCCGATGGGAAGAACTGAAAGAATACACAAATATGCATAAGAACTTATTCGTACGTATTCTAAGTTTCTGCATTAAAGATAATCGCTATTTTAAGTATGAGAACAAAATCTACAAACAAAAACGTGGCCTACCAATGGGATCTCCAGCTTCTCCAGTTATAGCTGACATCGTAATGGAGAAGCTACTGGATACCTGTATTCACAAATTGACAACCAAACCGGTTTTTTTATCAAAATATGTAGACGATCTTTTTGTAGTTATAAAGGAAAGTGCAATTGAAGAAACACTGCAATCTTTTAACAGCTATCATAAGAACATTAAATTTACAATCGAAATGGAAAACGACAACAAACTTCCTTATTTGGACACAATAGTTATAAGAAACAACAAACAACTTAAAATGAATTGGTACATGAAACCTACAGCGTCGGGCAGGATCATTAATTTTTTATCGAAACATCCGAAAAGAATAATTATAAACACTGCCAAAAATCTGATATATAGAGTCCTCACAATAAGCGATGAAGAATTCCACCAAGAAAACATACTCAAAATCAAGAATATTCTACAGAAAAATAGTTTCCCAAGAAATTTAATAAACAACCTTATAAAAGAATATACACAAGAAACACCAAACGAACGAAATATAGAGGAAAAAACCAAAAAAATATACAAATCCATTGTATATGTACCAAACATATCGGAAAGAGTTGCCAATTCTAATATTTATGATAATAACAAGTATACTATAGCGCACAAATGTTACAATACACTGAACAATCTATTCACAAAAACCAAAACAAGAATAGACAATATGGAAAAATCTAATGTTGTATACCGAATACCATGTGCAGGTAATGATAAAGAAACATGTCAACAACAATACATTGGTACAACAAAAAATAAATTAAAAACGAGAATCTCAGCACACAAATCAGATCTAAAATTACGACATCATCACGAAAAACCAAAAACGGCTCTCGTGACCCACTGTACACAACATAACCATCAACCCAATTTTGAGAGAGCGGCAGTAGTAGGGAACGAATCTCACTACAAAAAACGATACACGATGGAGATGTTACATATTCTCAATGTGCCAACAACAAGACGTATGAACTTCAAAAGCGACGTCGACAACAGTGCTCTATGTTACAGAGGTTTAATTAGCAAAGCTAAGAACATAAGGAGATCGCAATATTCAAATAAATAATCAGTGCAATATTTACATTAGAAGACGATGGTAGTGATGCTACCCTAGCTTTAAGTAAATGTTTGTGTTTTTTATGTTTACGTGATTATTGCGAAATGTTAGTATGTTTTTCTTTTTATAGCTTATTAAACTACTGTGATATTCATGTTTTTTATATATTTTTTTACATTTGTTGTAGATCATTATTCCTGAAGATGCAATTCAAGAAATTGCGAAATATCGAAAATAAATAAATAAAAATTATTAATAAAAAAATGACCTCGAGCTTGATTTAATAAAAACAACATAGTATATTAACAAAAAGGTCGAAGAAAATTCAATAATTAACAACTATTACTACGGAAAGCACGCCGAAATTAATACAAAATGATCTACAATAACCTGAAAAAGAAGAACAAACTCACAAAATATAACATCAACAAATATAAAAATTTGGAAGCAAAAAGGACAAAACTGCGGTCGACCATCACATTTTTAATCCGCTGTCGCAATTTTGGAATTATTCCAGAATTTATTAAGAATTCCATCAAAAATGTTCATAAATTAATTGAAGGGGACAAAAAAACAAAAGAATTGGTATACAACAAACTAACAACACATATAGAAAACTTTCAACAAAAAATACTAAACATTATAATAGAACATAAACACAACTTGTTAAAAGAAAATGCTAAAAAGTGCGAGCTAACCAACAACAACCTAGAAAAAAGTCTCACAGAAGATGAACTTTGTACCCTGAGGAGAGCAGAAAACACAGCTTTGGAAACTCTAAAAAATAAACAAAAACAAATCCACATACAAAAATTTGAGAAACTTATGGAGAAACAAAGGAGAGAACTTAACATTCAAATAAATGATAATTGGTTTGTCAACAAAACCAACAAAAACATTCCTGATAACATCAAATGGCTACTATCTCTAGGACCCAAATTTGCCTTGCCGACAACCAAAAACAACTTTCCGCTCTTCAAATACATTACCGATGGTGAAGAAATAATACACACAAATGAAGATAGAGAAAAACAAGAAGACGCTAGAACAAACTTTACAACAATGGTCGAAAATCACATCAACAAATTAAAGAAGACTGGCAAAGACGCATTTATATTACGCACAGTGGCACAAACGGAAACATATTTGAAATCGAATAAAGATATAATAATTTTGAATTCAGACAAAGGAAATGTAACGGTAGCGATGGATAATAATGAATATAAGGAGAGAATGATGAACTTAGTCGGCGACATTATGACATACCAGAGGATGAACAAGGATCCCACCACCACATTACAAAAGAAAAACAATGAACTAGTCGAGGAACTATTTAAAAATGGTTACATCACAACTATTGAGAAGAAAAACTTAAAAACTGACGTGGCAAATGCTCCTAGAATCTACGGTCTACCAAAAATTCATAAAGAAGGGTACCCATTAAGGCCAATATGCTCCTCCATTGACTCACCATCCAGGGAAATGTGCAAGTATATAGTCAACATATTGAACAACTTAACGAAAAATTCGAAATATAACATTAAGGACTCTGTGCAATTTAGGAATAAGCTGAAAAACTTGACGATTAAACATGACGAAAAACTAGTATCTTTTGACGTTGTATCGCTTTTTCCTAGCATTCCAGTAGACCTTGCAATTGATATAATTGAAAGCCGATGGGAAGAACTGAAAGAATACACAAATATGCATAAGAACTTATTCGTACGTATTCTAAGTTTCTGCATTAAAGATAATCGCTATTTTAAGTATGAGAACAAAATCTACAAACAAAAACGTGGCCTACCAATGGGATCTCCAGCTTCTCCAGTTATAGCTGACATCGTAATGGAGAAGCTACTGGATACCTGTATTCACAAATTGACAACCAAACCGGTTTTTTTATCAAAATATGTAGACGATCTTTTTGTAGTTATAAAGGAAAGTGCAATTGAAGAAACACTGCAATCTTTTAACAGCTATCATAAGAACATTAAATTTACAATCGAAATGGAAAACGACAACAAACTTCCTTATTTGGACACAATAGTTATAAGAAACAACAAACAACTTAAAATGAATTGGTACATGAAACCTACAGCGTCGGGCAGGATCATTAATTTTTTATCGAAACATCCGAAAAGAATAATTATAAACACTGCCAAAAATCTGATATATAGAGTCCTCACAATAAGCGATGAAGAATTCCACCAAGAAAACATACTCAAAATCAAGAATATTCTACAGAAAAATAGTTTCCCAAGAAATTTAATAAACAACCTTATAAAAGAATATACACAAGAAACACCAAACGAACGAAATATAGAGGAAAAAACCAAAAAAATATACAAATCCATTGTATATGTACCAAACATATCGGAAAGAGTTGCCAATTCTAATATTTATGATAATAACAAGTATACTATAGCGCACAAATGTTACAATACACTGAACAATCTATTCACAAAAACCAAAACAAGAATAGACAATATGGAAAAATCTAATGTTGTATACCGAATACCATGTGCAGGTAATGATAAAGAAACATGTCAACAACAATACATTGGTACAACAAAAAATAAATTAAAAACGAGAATCTCAGCACACAAATCAGATCTAAAATTACGACATCATCACGAAAAACCAAAAACGGCTCTACACAACATAACCATCAACCCAATTTTGAGAGAGCGGCAGTAGTAGGGAACGAATCTCACTACAAAAAACGATACACGATGGAGATGTTACATATTCTCAATGTGCCAACAACAAGACGTATGAACTTCAAAAGCGACGTCGACAACAGTGCTCTATGTTACAGAGGTTTAATTAGCAAAGCTAAGAACATAAGGAGATCGCAATATTCAAATAAATAATCAGTGCAATATTTACATTAGAAGACGATGGTAGTGATGCTACCCTAGCTTTAAGTAAATGTTTGTGTTTTTTATGTTTACGTGATTATTGCGAAATGTTAGTATGTTTTTCTTTTTATAGCTTATTAAACTACTGTGATATTCATGTTTTTTATATATTTTTTTACATTTGTTGTAGATCATTATTCCTGAAGATGCAATTCAAGAAATTGCGAAATATCGAAAATAAATAAATAAAAATTATTAATAAAAAAATGACCTCGAGCTTGATTTAATAAAAACAACATAGTATGTTTTTCTTATAATACCATTTTTGTAGTCGGTGTCCACACTAGCTTCAAGTCGAATAGACGTTTTTGCGTATATTTTTGTGGACTTGCATCAAAACTAGGGATTGATAAATTTCCGTTTTCATATAACAGTACAATATTCAAAAATATTTGGATTAAGAAACTATTATTCTTCATTTTTTAAACCAAGTCCTTTAAAACAATTTGTTCCATGCGCCATATTATTCTGTAACTTGGCAAAAATGGGTAATTTTTTGTTCCAAACGCCATCATTTTTGGTGCGGAACAATTCGTTTTTGTCTCTTTTTGTTCCATACGCCAAACGACATGGATATGGAACTAAAAAGTTCAAAGTTGTTTTGTTCCATACGTCAAGCTTTATGGATATGGAACAAAACGACAAGATTTTTTGGGTCACAAAGCGGATATGGAACATACTGGCATCTGAAGATCTCAGAAACTATAAGAGATAGAGAAAAACCGACCAAAAAATCTGAAAGAGAATGGTTCAAAATCTTGTGAGGTACCTTTATCTCAAAATGTCAAAAATGGCGTATGGAACACTTAAGCATGACACCGATGAATTGTTGGCAACATAAGATGTCAAGATTTGAAATCAATTCAATGCAATTGACACATTATGTTACCATCAGCTGGCATGATAATGCTACCTGTATTATTGTACCATGGTCATTTACCAGTTGTGTCTCCTTTATAGCTTCGTTCCAAAACTTTTACACATTTAACACATTTTGAACATTTTTCCCCGAAATGCGTTCCCGTACACCAAAAAAGTTGCAAAATGTTTACTTCTCTTTGAACAAAAATGGCGCTGAATGGCTTTCTGTTTAGAAACTTTTTACACGACAAATTTGAGCGAGCAAAAATGTGCAACATGATTGCCGGCTTCCGATTCGCTGACACGCCGACTTTGACATTTGTTCCAGATTTTCTAACGTTTCTGCCATTTTTCCGTTCCCGTACATTTTGGAAAAATGTGTGCGTTGAACTCATTTTTGACAGTTTTCTCTGAACTACTTGTGCAAAATGTCAACAAAAGTATAGACATTTCCGCCATTTTCATTTCCAAATTAATGGTGATGAAAAATTGACGATAATATCGGTAGCAATCGATAGTTTGCCAGATCTAGTTCATGTCCAATCACTTGTCCTAACTGATGCACCTTGATTATTGTTCTATGATTTAAGCCTTTACCTAATTAACTGCGTGTTGCGTGTGCGTTCAAAAATACAAAAACAAAATACATGTATTTGTTGTTGTTTTCAATTTGAAATATTTGAAATACATGTATTTTGTTTTTGTATTTTTGAACGCACACGCAACACGCAGTTAATTAGGTAAAGGCTTTACTGAAATTTGCGCCAACGACGCCGATAAAAAGTGTGACTCTGTTGTCTCCCTACGACACAATTCATTATGTTTGTTTTTGTTTGTTGGTGAAGAGAAAACATTTTACCCATTTTCTATTGAAACTTCTTTTGGCTTTAAAAGAAAAAGAACAATGGTTTACATACATTTTCCATCTAATTTAACGGAGGAGGAGCATATGCTCCAAGCAAAGTATCAAAAGTTGAAGAAAAAGGTAGTATTTTAACTGTTCCACCTTTTCCTTGCGTTTGACATCGCTTCTCTTATTTTCATATAGAAAAAGGCTCTCCAACAGATGAAGGCGCCTAAACAGGAACCTGAGAAACCAACATTAAAGCGGCCCACTGATGCTCGTGATGCCCGTGAAGTTGCTAGGAAACTTATAAAAAGTGGTGCTATACCGGCCATACAAAAACAACTGACCAAACAAGATCAAACCTCGTTTAAACGTCCCAAGGGTCAAGAACGTAAGAGACCTATTCCCGAGTCATCTGTTGCTGCATATCAACCATTTTCATCGACACAAAATGATGTGGCCCAGGAAACAATTATAAGTGAAATTATTAAAGAAGAACCACGTATGCAAAACCTATATCAACATTTTGCCTCCGAACGAGATCGTGAGGAGCGTGGCCTGGGTGATAAAAATAATCCACTAGATTCTCAAGGTGACAAGCCGCGGGCGGGTAATACCATTTTTGTTTCTGGCAATAAAGTAACCGAGGAGTTCTTGAAGAAAACGTTCAACGACTATGGTACCATTGTCAATGTATCAATGGAAATTGAAAAGAGGTAAGAATAGCTGTAGAGTAGTAGTAGGAATTCATTTTCATTACAAAAAATTCATCTTTATCTACAGTCGTGGTTTTGTTACTTTTGCCAAACCGGAATCGGCAGATCGTGCAATTGCTGAAATGCATGGTAAAAATGTCAATGGCATAAATTTACAGGTGCAACTGGCTCGTCGTCAGCCCCAAATTGAACCCATAAATGATGCTTCTTCTTCAGCGGTTTGGTCTTCAATAGGTAAGTGTATTCAATGGAATGGTTGTTGTAAGCAAAGTTTTAATATTTTCTTTCTCTGTTTAATAGCTGCCAGCAAATCACAAAAGGGTAGCCACAAAGATCGCCGTGAAATGGTTCATTATGATGTTGATTTTTTAAGCTAAGCAAGTCATCAATTCTCTGCAACATAAATAAGTCTAGTTGTATAATTAGATGTAAGTACATTTAATTTTACTTTTTCTTAAAGTACATCTATTAAATATTCCACAAAACACAACTTTTTGGATGAAACAAAATTGACATAACTGCATTTAAAGTTATTTTTAATCAAAATAAGCAAAACATATATGTATTGCAGTCGCCTAAATTCTTATTGGGCGGAAATCTACCGCGCCGTGCAAGACATCTGCCCAGTACGTGGCATGGGCCCGAACGACCCAAAACACCTTTTCAAGTGCCCAGCCAAACTCACTCATCTAATTCCAGTGGATTTCTGGTTACATCCCATCGAAGCAGCCACTATCTGGAGATAGACCCAGAGCCAGATTGAACAGAAGAACGAACATACAAACATAATAATAGACACTGTTACAACAACAACAATATGCAGTGATATACTTCATAAATAAACTGTACGGTTAACAATAAACATGTCAAATGTGCCCGAAATCGAACGAAGTACAGAGACAACGTTCAATTTGTTACATTTGTAAATAGTAGAAAGTGCTTTAAGACAACATTCATGAATCGTGTACTACATTTCCAATTCGTTAACGACTCTGCAGACAGCCCTTCGAGATCGTTGACGAATTTTTCACATAAGTGTCCCAGTATTCATGCACGACAACATGGGACACAAGATAAACGAAGTTGTCGACCACGACGACTTCGAAGACAAAAAAACCTACTTTTCGTTAATGACCCTTTTGCAGACAGTGGGGATTATCATGAATGAAATTTCCACGTGAGTTTCGTCTTTCCGCCGTTGCAACTTAAGGGAGAAAGTGAAAAAATTCACGGGGAATTGCCCCAGTGTCTTGCAATTTGTCACCAACGACCCTCCTAAAGATAATTTCATTTACATACATATGTTTTTAAAATTTTATTAACATTAAATAAATAAAATATATGTACCTACCCAACAAAATGTTTGCCTCCAATGATGCAGTTAAACTATATGTACAAGTAATCTGGATGTGCATCCAATTATGCATTTTCACTCATGATTTTTACAAGAGCGTGACTACTGCACTGCATTTTAACTAACCCTTTTGCACTGCATTTTAACTGACCCTTGGCACTGCATTTTAACTGCAAATGGATGTGATTCTTTGGATTGCATCCAAAAGCGGTTAAAATGTGAGGAATGGAGTGCCTTTTTCATGACTCCGTTTGAACTGCATCAAAACATGCCGTGATAGAAGTAGTCTACATCGCACTGCTTCCAATTTATTTTGCTGGGTATATACATGGGTAACGTAGTGGATGGAAGATACCAAGCAATGGTTCATTCACCCATAAGATCGTTAAAAACTCCCCTGGAAAAAACAGTATACTATGAAAAAACGAAAGAAAAAACTTAACGAAAGAAAAAAGCTTAAAACCCGTTTAATTAGAAATTGTTATTAAATATGTTTATATCTTTATTTAGTTTTAAGGATTAAGTTCAGAGTTAGGTGTAGTTTAGGATAACTTTGCTTTTGTAACATAGATGGCCTTATAGGCTTGGTTACCCATTCGAAATAAATAAATTAAAAAAAAAATAGAAAAGAAAAACAACCCCCACTAAAGTTGACGAACCCCGCAAACGTTTTAAGGACCATGATCTGCGAATCTGCACCTGGAATGTTCGCACTCTTTATAGAGAAGGTGCAGTCTTCGCATTGGCAGACGTACTTGAAAAGTACAAGGCCGATATTACTGCAATACAGGAAATACGATGGATTGGGAAAGGCGTCACAACAACACCTAAAGGTGACGCACTGTATTATAGCTGCCATGACGTAAAGCATGAGTTTGGTTGCGGATTTGTAGTTAGTCGGAGACTAAAACATCTGGTGTCCAGCTTCACTCCAGTGAATGAAAGACTTGTTGCAATTCGAATAAAAGCTAAATTCTTCAACATCAGCTTTATTTGCGCTCATGCTCCCACTAAAGAAAAGGACGAACAGACCAAAGATATATTTTACGAGCGCTTAGAAGAAACATATGACAGTTGCCCTGCCCATGACATTAAAATCATTCTAGGCGATTTTAATGCCAAAATTGGAAAGGAGAATATCTTTGGCCCAACAGTGGGGAAATTCAGCCTCCACAGTGAAACATCTGACAATGGTATGAGGCTGATAGACTTTGCAGCTGCAAAAAACATGGTAGTTAGCAGTACCAGATTTAATCATCTCGATATTCATAAGGGCACCTGGCTGTCTCCAGATCAGAAAACAAGAAATCAAATTGATCATGTTGTGATAGATGGAAGACATTCATCGATCGTGTTGGATGTACGATCGTTCCGACGTACAAACATAGACTCGGACCACTACCTTGTTGCAGCAAAGGTACGTACCAGATTAAAGGTAGCAAACAAAGTGCGAGCAGACACAAGACGGAAGTTGGACATCGGTAAGCTGCAATCACAACAGATAGCCACAGCATATTCCACTCAACTGGCCCATCAGCTTAATCAAAGCACTCCTCGTCCCGATAACATATCAGGACAATGGCAAAACATTGCCCACTCCATGCAAACAGCCGCAACATCAGCACTTGGATACCAGAGACCTCCACCAAGGAATCCAATGTATGACCAGTAGTGTCGTGCTGCTACTGAAGAGAAAAATGCGGCATATAGGGCTACTTTACAATCAGTGGCAACGCATAGCGCACGAGAGAGGCATCGGGAGAAAAGGAGAGAGGAGAAACGTATTTTCCGCAGGAAAAGGAGAGATGGAAAAGCGGGAGTGTAAACAAATTGAGATGTACAGGAGACAAAATGAAGTCCGAAAATTCTACCAAAGAGACAAGCATCAAACTGATGGCTTTGGTACAGGCACATCCTCCTGTAGAGACCAGCAAGGTAATTTGTTAACTGATACAGATAGTGTGCTCAGGATATGGAAAGAGCATTTTTCAAAACTGTTGGTATCCAATAGCAGCGAAGACGACGAAGATACCACAGACCCAATCCCAGAAGATTGTATTGAATGTATACCGCCCAGCCAAGATGAGGTAAAGAGCAATAAATCGACTGAAGAATAAAAAGGCAGCAGGAGTTGATGGCCTACCAGCCGAGCTGTTTAAAAACGGAGGCGACACGCTGATAAGGTGTATGCATCAGCTAGTTAGCTCCATCTGGCAGGAAGAATGCGTACCCGACGATTGGAACCTGAGCATCCTGTGTCCCGTCCATAAGAAAGGAGATTAGACTTTATGCTCCAACTACAGGGGCATAAGTCTTCTCCCTATCGCCTACAAGATAGTGTCAGGGATATTGTGCGAACAACTAAAGCCAATGGTCAACGAAATAATTGGACCATACCAATGCGGCTTTAGACCTGGCAAGTCCACCATTGATCAGATATTTACCCTGCGGCAAATCCTGGAGAAGACCCACATGATGCAGATCGACACCTTCCACCTTTTTGTCGATTATAAAGCAGCCTTCGACAGCCCGCTACGTTCAAAGGTATTCCAAGCCATGTCTGAATTTGGTATCCCGGCAAAGCTCATCCGGCTTTGTAAAATGACTCTAACTGACACAAGATCTTCAGTTAAACTAGGAAAGAACCCCTCCGAAGAGTTTTGTATCAGGTTTCTGGCAAGGAGACAGCATTTCGTGTTATCTTTTTAACATCCTGCTAGAAAAGGTTATACGAGAGCCAAACGTCAAAAGAAGTGGCACTATCTACAGCAATAGCCACATGTTACTTGCTTATGCTGATGATATAGACATCATGGGACAATCAGTAAAAAAGTAACCGATACCTTTATGAAGGTCAAAGGAGAATCTGCTAAAGTGGGTCTGCCGGTAAACGCCGAGGAGACCAAGCTGATGGTGTCGACGCATAATGCGTCCATTGAGATCTGACCAACTGTTGAAGTTGGTTCCTATAATTTTGAGGTAGTAGAAGACTTCGTATACCTCGGCACCGCCATAAACACAACAAACGACGTAAGTGAAATAAAAAGACAAATTGTATTGGCCAACAGATGCTACTTTGGCTTAATTAACCACTTTAAAAACAAAGCCACAACTCGTCAAACAAAAATAACGCTTTACAAAACACTGGTACTACCCGTGCTGATGTATGGTTCCGAAGCCTGGGTACTTGCGCAAGCAGATAAGGCAGTGCTTGGCGTGTTTGAGAGAAAAATTCTTCGAAAGATATAGGGACCGATCTGATAGTATGAAAAACGAGCTGTATCTGCTATACAACGACATCAATATAGTTCAACGTATCGAGATGCAGCGATTGCGTTGGCTAGGCCATATAATAAGAATTAGAGATGATGAACCCGCTAAAAAGGCGTATAAATTCGAGCACGCAGAATTGACAGGCCAAAGAATAGATGGCGCAAACAAGTGGATGAAGAGATGACAAGGCGCGGTATTCCAAAAAGCGAAGCACTAAACAGAGAGAATTGGAGATCTTTTCTTAGTTCGGTCTATGGAACAAATGTTCTGTATTGGGCCAGCTAAGTAAGTAATAGGGGTCGATTATGGACAAATTTGATAAGAGAAATTTCCATTTCCGCATTGGAATTCATAATTTTTTGCAATTAAATTAATAGCCAAAGGTTCAAAACACTGGTATTGAATGAATTTGACAAACATTTCTGTCGTTTCACCTATTTTAATTGTATGAACGAAAGAAGGAAAACTATAAACCCTTTAGAAGGCAACGGGAAACCACTAAAGTAACATCCCCAGAAAAATCATACAAATGCAATGAATACAATAGATAATATACGGCCCTCAGTCTCCTGCAAAACGAGGGTGCTAAGAATCCCCGGAGGTAAAAATAAAACAAAAAGAAATGTCGGAACATGGAATGTAAGAAGTCTATACGAACCTGGAAAACTAAACAACACCTTAGATTAAATGAAAAGACTGAATATAGATATACTAGGAATCGGTGAAACATGGTGGACCGAAAGTAGCGAATTTAGGTCACAGAATACTAAAATATATCACTCGGGAAACTACGATGACGTTCACAGAAGAGGTGTTGCAATTATTGTGGAAAATAAGATAGCAGACTGCATAAATGGATATGTCCCATTATCCGATAAAGTGATGATGATAAAAATATGTGCAAAACCACTTAATAGGAATATTATCCAAGTCTATGCACCAACGTGTGACTCAAATAACGAGGAAATAGAAAAATTTTACAGCGATGTGGAACAACTCATGAAAATGACAAAACCACACGAAATCACGATTGTTCAAGGAGATTTCAACGCTAAGGTAGGAAATATAAAAACAGCGGATATCACGGGAAAATTGGACTAGGCACCAGAAATGAAAGAGGGGACAGGCTCATACAATTTTGCCAAGAACACAACATGAAAATAGTAAATACTCTATTTTGCCATCACCCAAGACGTCAGTATACATGGCGATCGCCACAAGATAGTACAGAAAATCCAGTTAGAAATCAAATTGACTATATACTAATAAATCGACGCTACTGTTCTTGTTTTGTAACATGCTCCACATATCCCGGAGCGACCGTCCCTTCCGACCATAATCTTTTATTATGAAAAATGCGAATAAGACTTGGAATGCCAAGAAAAAAGGCTGCAAAAACTAAACTTAATCTACAAAAACTAGAGACCCATCAACAAAAGAAAGAGTAAAAGAATTTATAAACACCAAACTTAATAACGTCAACAGACAATTCACTGAGCAGTTGTGGACAGGGATGCCAGATAAGTTTGGTCAAAAATCGGCACTTTTCGGGTGCCAAAATCGGCAAAATCGGCAAAATGTTTTCAAAATCGGCAAAAAAATCGGCAAATTAAAAAACATTTATTTCAGTTCAAATTATCGACTTATTTAATAAGCATAAGTTTAAAAAATAACATTTTAAGTACAACAATTAACAATTCATAAAACAAGGCAATAATTCAAAATTCAAAAACCAAAATTCATAAACCAAGGCAATAATTCAAAATATGTATGAAAATAAATGGTTTTACCATATGCATATGTAGTATATATTTATAAGTACGTGTATATATGAGATCAATATATTTTCAATTCAGTCAAGCTAAACAAAACGTATACAAATATTGTCTTAAGAGGTTAATTAATAAGGTGATTATTTTTATACCCTCAGCATTTATGCTAACGAGGGTATATAAACTTTCATACGGGCAAAATATGCCTCATCGAAATAATGGTTTTAGACCCCAAGTATGTTTGAACGAAATGTGTTTCAAACAATTTGGAGTTGATTTACCCATGTCCGTCCGTCTGTACGTCCGTCTGTCTGTCTGGTGCGCACGATAAATCTCGAACGGAGCAACCGATACGGTTCAAAATTTGGCTTTCGTAATATTTTGCCCAAATTTAGTTTAAGTTCGAAGATGGGTTATATCGGTCCACTCCTTCCGGTACCTCCCCCACAAAAGTTCGAAAATGTTCGGAAAATTTGTGCGCGCGATAACTCTTGAAGGGAGTAACCGATTTGGCCCACACTTTGTACATCGTGAAAGTTCTACCAGGCTTAGATGAAGTTTAAATATGGACTCAACCGGTCCACTCCTTCGAGTATCTCCCACACAAAATTTCGGATAAGTTCACTTTAAGACCTGCTCTCGAATCACTTTGATTTTTGTTGAAGCGATTTGCATTCGCTACCTCCATTACGACGGTAAAAGTTTTTTCAAGAGCAGGTCCATATTTCTTGGGAAAACATCCCGAAAGGTGTAAAAAGCCCTATGTCACCATA
This sequence comes from Musca autumnalis, assembly GCF_047663935.1. Taxonomy (NCBI): domain Eukaryota; kingdom Metazoa; phylum Arthropoda; class Insecta; order Diptera; family Muscidae; genus Musca; species Musca autumnalis. The sequence goes on along the minus strand of NW_027411977.1, from coordinate 18,062,183 downwards.
TGTGGCTCTCGAACTGTTCTACCGAACTTAGTTTCATGGGGCAATACCGGTCCCCAACTTCCGGTACTTCTCCCCAATATTTAGAAAATGTCACTTAAATGTTAGGACGATATCACTTTTAAAATGGGCCATATCGGTCCTCCCTAAGGGTACCTCCCCCACAAAAGTTCAACATTTGTGTTAATTCCTAATCCACATTTTTGTCGGCAAGTTCAAATGTTGAAAAAGGGCCACAAAATTCTGAAGAGACGCTAAATACATTCTATCTGTCCGTAGATGAAAGTTTCAATTCAAATTGGCTGAGGGTATACCTCTGTCGGCAAAGCCGACTGACACTTTTTTACTTGTTTTTATTTAAATTTACTTGGCTAGAAGCTCTTTCCACATTTGCTGAAGAATGTGGCAAGACTAAAATAAATAGGTAATAATGGTTCAGAATTTGCACATATTAATTCACACACTGTTTTCCAAAATTCTAGCAACTCTACGTTTTTATACCCTCCACCATAGGATGGGGGTATATTAAGTTTGTCACTACGTTTGTAACTACTCGAAATAATCATTGTAGACCCCACAAAGTATATATATTCTTGATCAGCGTGCAATCAATATAGCCATGTCCGTCTGTCTGTCCGTCTGTGGAAATCACTCTAGCGTCCGAACGGATTGACGTAGGTTGATGAAATTTTGGGAAAATATGTTATATTTACGTAGGACTTTTGGTATTGAAAGCGGGCTATGTAGGTCCACGCTTTGGTACTTTGTGTCTCCAGAGGCCAACAAATATTCCTACCAAAGTTGGGTTATATAGGTCCACGTTTTGGTATAGCCCCCACATAAGGCCCCTTATAAAGTACGCGTCATTTTAATATATTTTGAATGTATTAGACCCATTTGACCAAAGAATCGGTTGTAACTTTGTATTTTGTATTTCCAGAGGCTAAGAAACATTTCTACCATAAAATGTTTATATAGGTCCACGTGTTGATATAGCCCCCATAATACAATATCCCCCGATTTTCGATATTTTGAACGTTTTAGCCTCATTATCACACCGAGATGGCTGAAATTTGATATTAAGTCTTCTTTAGGCGTATAAAACTTTCCCCCAGAAATTTGTAGGTATAGGTCCACGCCATCATATAGCCCCTATAGAACGGTACCTTCCGAATTTCGGTATTTTGAAGGTTGTGGCCACATTAATCCACCGAAATGGCTGAAATTTGTGGTGGAGGGTATAAAAAGTTCGGCCCGACCGAACTTAATGCTTTTCTTACTTGTTATCTTTAAACAAATTTCTGAAATTTAAACGCGAAAGTTCGCGTGATTCTTGTTTTTCGTTTATGTTTATAAAGCATTCGTATTCCTTTATAATGTCGAAAAATTAATCTTCTGTGCCATTTATTATAAAACTTTGATTTATTGAAGCTAGGCACTTGAATTTATTTTCTAAATTAAACCGCTTCAAAATCTGACAACAAAGTTCAATGTAAAAGTTTGTGCAGTTTTTAATTATTTCCACTAACCCACTTTTCGACAATATCGTTTTTTGAACAATTTCCTTGGCGTATATACTGAAGTATATGTTTTGGTAATCAAGAAAATTCAAACTGTTTTTATAATATGTAAAAAAATTTTATTATTATTAATCAAACTACTCTTGACGATATACTCGTAGTTGCCTTTGTTATTGTACCAAATTAGTTCTAGCAAGCACAAACTAAAAATCGGCATTTTAGGGGTAAAAATCGGCAAATCGGCATTTCTATTTTTTTTGGACTAAAAATCGGCAAAATGCCGATAAATCGGCAAATCTGGCATCACTGGTTGTGGAATGAAATGAAAACTGTCTTTAAAACAACCTCAACTATATTAGGGACAAAAACCACCCGAAAAGAAGAACCTTGGATAACAACAGAAATCCTCGAACTTCGCGAAAAGCGAAAAATACACAAAAATACCAACTAAGAAATTTATTGGGAAACAAACCAAGAGATTAGATACGCCACACGAGCTGCAAAGAACGCTCAACTTAACAAACAATGTGAAGAAATCGAAAGGCTACACCGACTACACGACGATTTCAACCTACACAAGAAATTAAAAGAAGCATCCGGAATATACCGCAAAACTCATCCGGCTCTACTTGTCGACGAAAACAGTAAAGCTGTCTTCGAGACCAAAGAAAGAAAAAGTGTTTGGCACAAATATATGAAAACAACATTCACTGATGATGAAAGGCCAGAAAATAACACAAATACTGAATCAGACATAACAGGAAACCCGATCACGGAAGATGGAGTCAAATCGGCAATTTAGTCAATGAAAGATAAGAAGACGGTCTCCCTGATGAAATACCCGCAGAGATTTTGAAATTAATAGAAGGAAACAATATACAACTACTGTTGAAACTCTTCAATCACGTTTACGATACAGGACAATACCTACCCCGACGACTGGCTAAAATCTACATTTATAGCTATACCAAAAAAAGCACATGCACGAAAATGCGGTGATTATAGAATAATTAGTCTAATGTGTCATGCCCTAAAAATATTAATTAAAATACTACATGAAAAAAAATCTATCCTAAGTGTGAGCCAAATATGGGGAGAACACAATTCGGGTTCAAAGAAGGCATGGGAACGCGAGAGGCACTACTAAGTATTCAAGTCCTTATTCAAAAATGTAGAGATGTTCAAAAAGTTCTTATGTTTCGTCGACTACAAAAAAGCTTTCGATACGGTCAGACATGAAAAAATGATGGATATCTTGATGGATACCGGAATAACAGAAAAGGAAATAAGATGCATAAAAAACCGTTATTGGCAACAAACTGCAAACATTCAAATTGATGGAGAACTCACTGACAATATCCCAATATCCAAAGGCGTTAGACAAGGGTGTATCCTATCACCTCTATTATTTAATTTATACTCCAACAAAGCAGTTGAAAACGAGCAAATTGGCGTAAGGGTGAATTACTCTGAATTAATAAATAATATACGATACGCCGACGACGCAACATTAATTGCCACTAGCCTATACGGTCTACAGAAACTGGTTAACTCACTCAAAAAAGCGAATTATACGGTCTTAAGATTAACATTAACATTAACAAACGAAATATATGGTAATAAGTAGAAAAAATTACCAAAACAACACATCATTGAAAATAAAAAATGACGAAATAGAACGGGTAAGGAGTCCTTATAAATGACAAATGGGATGCCTCGAGAGAGATAAAATGTCGAATAGAAGTAGCTAGGCAATCCTTTTTTAACCATCGCAAAATATTAACAAGTCATGACGTCAACATTACAACAAAAATGCGCTTCATAAAATGTTATATATGGTCCACTCTACTATATGCTGCCGAGACATGGACAACAAAAGTCAACAGACGAACAAAAATTGAACGCATTTGAAATGTGGATTTATCGCAGAACTCTGAAAATTCCTTGGACCGACCGAGTACCAAATGAGGAAGTCCTGAGAAGAATGAACACTAAACGACAACTTCTTGATGTCATAAAAAGTAGGAAGATCTCCTATATGGGACACATAATGAGAAACGAAAAGTATTCTGTCATCCAGAGCATAATTAAATGTCAAATTGAGGGAAAAAGACCAAGAGGAAGAAGAGAAATATCCTGGATTAAAAACATTTTGGAGTGGACAAATCAACCAGATGAAAGAAGCCTTATCAACGCTGCAAGGAATAGAGAGATCACCATTGCTGAATAATTTACCACAACATATTCATAAACATACTAGCAAAATGCCCGCTACTTCGTATGCGGAAAAGGAAGAATATACAAATAAACAATACTTAGTATACAAAATTGGGATTTATAATACTTATTTTAATTGATTTTTAATTTAAATACCGTTCGAACACCTTTAGTTCTAATTTCCAAAAAAAAAAAGAAAACCTTGTCGCATTACAACGGTGCGGGTAGTTTAAAAATTGTATCCTCGTTTTCCAACCGAAGGAGTTGTAATTTCGGAATTTGTGATATCAAAATGTATTTCCGCAGTTCCAACACCAGCTCAAAACCTTAGCCCTCAGCGACCTCCATACCTAATTTCGGAATTTGTATGCATTCAAAACAACTCCTTATCTAAACACTAACACTGAACCTAATACATAAATTCGAAATTCCAGCTATATCCCTTTATGCAACAACAAAACGGTACCAAATTTAGTACTAATAATAGGTAATAGTTTCAAAAATTACATTCCTATATCAAAAACTATATCGCAACAGCGACACCTATTAACAGCTCTATCTGTCTTCTAAAACCAAATTTAATGAATTTCCAAAACATCCTCCTTATCTCCACTCTATATCCCACTCAACCTCTTATGGTACGTATATCCAAAATGACATCCATAACTCAAACCTACACACCAACAGCAACTATAGTACCAAATTTCCGAATTATATATACAAAATTTAGTACAATTTAATACTTTTCATACGAAAGTACAAATTTCAATGACTAACTCAATCCTCCCCTCAGGCAGTAATCTTAGTTCTATATTTCAGGATTTTAGCTCGATGCGTTCACCAAATCCAATTTTTATCACGTTAAGTATAATTTAGTGCTTTTGGTACACATAAGAACGAATTTCAAAGGTTACATAAATCCTCCACTCCAACAGTAATCTTAATTCCAAATTTCAGTACCATTTAGTAATTTTTCGTTACCTAATATTAGGTATTTCCTCATACCAAATTTCAGAAGTTATACGCATTAAAAAACTACTTATATTATCGTTCATCTTACCAAATTTAGTTTTTTTCATAACGTGGGTGTAACAGCGAAAAAATATCTTCTAATATCAACCAATTATACCAACCGCCATTCTCATTTCCAGCTCTATCAGTTCCCCAAACTAAATTATAGTACTACACATATAAATACATAAGAACGAATTTCAGAAACCTCCTGCTAAAATTCCAAAACTTCCTGCTAACCCCTTCCCACAATAACAAATTATATCAAATTCTATACTATTTACAACTTTTTATAGTATGCATTTCCAAAACCATCTCCATATCTTAACCCCATACACCAACAGTGACTCTAAGAACAAAGTTTAAAATTCCACCCGTGCCTACACCCGATACAACATTTAGACCTCTTTAGTACTCTTCATAAATATAACAATATTACACACCAATACTCACCCTAGCCCCAAACATACAGATTCCAGCTCCGTCCCCACACCCAACAACAAATTGAGTACCATTAATGCATTGGCAACCACATGTCTCAGTTCGTCCATTATCAAATTGTACCAAACTTAGTTCCATTTAGTACTCTTCGTATCCATAAGAACGATTTTCCAAAACTACCTCAATTCTTCACTTTAACATTAACTTTGATTCCAAATTTCAGAATTCCAGCTCTATCCGTTCAATCATATCTAAATTGTACGAAATTTAATACTTATCGTAACCATAAGTACGTAGTTTACAAAACTCCCTCAATCCTACAGGCCAACTGTAATTTTAATTCCAAATTTCAGGATTCCAGCGCTATCCGTCACCCAAACACAAATTGTACCAAATTTAGTGTCATTTAGTGCCACCGTGGTGCAATGGTATGCACACCCGCCTTGCACGCTGAAGGTCATGGGTTCGGTTCCCCGGCCAGTCAACATCAAACACTTTTCAACGGTGGCAAAATACCCCTCAGTAATGTTGGCGACATTTCCTGAGTATTTCAGCCTTGTACAACTTCTCTACAAGTGGTGTCTTAGACACGCCGTTCGGACTCGGCGATAAACAGTAGGTCCCATATCATTGAGCTAATATGAATCGGAGTGCACTCATTGATATGAGAGAAGTCTCCCCTGTCCCGCCTGGGATGTTTGTGGAACAATTATTATAGTAGTGAATTTCCAAAACTACTTCAATCCTACACTCCAACAGTAATCTTAATTCCAAATTTCAGGATACCAGCTCTATTCGTTCACCCAAATCCAAATTGTACCAAATTTAGTACCATTTAGTACTTTCCGTACCCATAAGTACGAATTTCCAAAACAACCACAATCCTACACTTCAACAGTAATATTAATTCCAAATTTCAGGATTCGAGCTCTATTCGTTGACCAAATACAAATTGTACCAAATTTAGTGCCATTTTGTACTTTCTGTACACACAAGTACGAATTTCCAAAGTTACCTCAATCCTATACTCCAACAGTAATGTTAATTCCAAATTTCAGGATTCCAGCGCTATCCGTTCATCCAAATCCAAAGTGTACCACATTCAGTACCATTTAGTACTTTTCATACCCATGGGTATAAATTTCCAAAACTGCCTTATTCCTACACTCCAACAGTAATCTTAATTACAAATTTTAGTATTCCAGCTCTATCCGTTCACCCAAATCGAAATTGTACGAAATTTAGTACCATTTAAAAATGTCCGTACCCATAAGTACTAATTTCCGAAACTACTTTAATCCTACACTCAAACAGTAATCTTAATTCCCCATTTCAGGATTCCAGCTCTATTCGTTCACCAAATACATATTGTACCAAATTTAGTACCATTTTGTACTTTCTGTACCCATAAGTACGAATTTCCAAAACTACCTCAATCCTATAATCCAACAGTAATGTTAATTCCAAATTTCAGGATTTTAGCTCTATCCGTTCACCCAAATACATATTCTAAAAAATTTAGTACTATTTACTACTTTTCGTACCCATAATTACGAATTTCCAAATCTTCTTCAATCCCACACTCCAACTGTAACCTTAACTCCAAATTTCAGGTTTCCAGACCTATCCGTTCAATCAATTCCAAATTGTACCAAATTTAGTACAATTTAGTACTTTTCGTACTCATAAGTACAAATTTCTAAAACTACCCATATCTCAATCCTACACTGCAACAGTAATCTTAATCCCAAATTTCAGGTTTCCAGCTATTTCCGTTAATCCAAATCCAAGTTGTACTAAATATAGTACCATTTAGTACTTTTCGTTCACATAATTTACGAATTTCCAAACCTATCTCAATCCTACACTCCAACAGTAATCTTAATTCCAAATTTCAGGTTTCCAGCTCTATCCTTTCACCGAAATCCAAATTGTACTAAATTTAGTACCACTTAGTACTTTTCGTACACATGAGTACGAATTTCCTGAACCATTTCCTTTTATAAACTCCACTTCCCAACCTTCATTTACATACCAAATTCCAAGTTTCTAACTAAATCCGTTCAAAATATACAAGTGGTACTAAATTTTTTAACTTTTCGTACACGTAGAGGTCGAATTTCCACAACTCCTTCGGTACATCTTTCTAACTCTCCATCAGTTACCCTCATTCCAAATTTCAGAATTCTAGCTCTTCCCGTTTGCCTAATACAAAGGGTACCATATTTAGCACCTTTTAGTACTTTTCGTACCCTTCTAGGTCGAATTTCCAAAAACCCAGCCTTATCTCACCCATACACACCGGTTGCTGTTGGTGTGTATGGGTGAGATACTTCTGGACGATGATATGCCAGTCAGTCACTCACTCATCACTAAGCTCTTTTATATGTATAGATAGCAAAGTGCCCGCAACTTCGTATGCGGAAAGGATATAAAAAATATAAACAATATATAATATGGAAATTGCAAACACTGAAAATGTTGGTGCACTAATACCAATTTTACAATTGGTACTAAATTTTGTAAATTTTAGTACTTTTCGTACACTTAGTACACCCTACACCCTTACAGTAATCTTAATTCAAAACTTCAGGTTTCAAGCTCTATTCGTTCGCCCAAATCCAAATTTAGTACCAATTTGTCCTTTCCGTACCTATAAGTACGAATTTCTAACACTACCTCAATCATACACTTCAAAAGTAATCTTAATTCCAAATTTCAGTATTCCAGTTCTATCCGTTCACACAAATCCCCATTGTACCAAATTTAGTACCATTTATAACTTTTCGTTCCCATAAGTACGATTTTCCAAAACTACTTCAATCCTACACACCAACAGAAATCTCAATTCCACATTTCAGGATTCCAGCTTTATCCGTTCACCCAAATCCCCATTATACCAAATTGAGTACCATTTAGTACTTTTCGTACACTAATAGTTTCCAAAAACCCTTTAGTATATCAGTCTCACTCTATCCATTCACCCAAATCCAAACTGTTCTAAATTTAGTACCATTTAGTACTTTTGGTACCCATAAGTATGAATTTCCAAAACTTCCACAATCCTAAACTCCACCAGTAATCTCAATCCCAAATTTGGAGATTCCAGCTCTATCCGTTTACCAAATCTCCATTGTACCAAATTTAGCACCATTTAGTACTTTTCATACACATAAGTACGAATTTCCAAACTTCCCCAATCCTTCACTCCAACAGAAATCTCAATTCCACATTTCAGGATTCCAGCTCTATCTGTTCACCCAAATCCCCATTGTGCCAAATTTAGTACCATTAAGTACTTTTCGTACACTCACAGTTTCCAAAAACCCTTCAGTAAATGTCTCTTACTCTTCATCAGTGACCCTCAGTCCAAATTTGAGGAATCGAGCTCTATCCGTTCACCCAAATCCAAACTGTACTAAATTTAGTACCATTTAGTTCTTTTCGAACCCATAAGTACGAATTTCCAAAACTTCCACAATCCTAAACTACACCAGTAATCTCAATTCCAAGTTTCGAGATTCCAGCTCTATCCGTTCACCCAAATCCCCATTGTACCAAATTTAGTACCATTTAGTACTTTTCATACACATGAGTACGAATTTTTAAACTTCCCCAATCATACACTCCAACAGTAATCTCAATTCCAAATTTCAGGATTCCAGCTCTATCCGTTCACCCAAATCCCTATTGTACCAAATGTAGTACCATTTAGAACTTTTCTTACACATAAGTACGAATTTACAAAACTACCCTCATATCTCAATTCTACACTTTAATAGTAATCTTAATTCCAAATTTCAGGTTTCCAGCTCTATCCGTTCACCCAAATCCAAATTGTACCAAATTTAGTACCATTTAGTACTTTTCGTTCCCATAAGTACGAATTTCCTAACCTACCTCAATCCAACACTCCACCAGTAATCTCAATTCCACATTTCGAGATCCCAGCTCTATCCGTTCACCAAATTCCCATTGTACCAAATTTAGTACCATTTAGTACTTTTCGTACACATTAGTATGAATTTTCCAAACCATCTCCTTTTTGAAGCACCACTTCTTAACGTTGATTTCCATACCAAATTCCATGATTCTAGCTATATCCGTTCAAAATATACAATTTGTACTAAATTTTTGTAAATTTTAGTACTTTTCGTACACTTATAGGTCGAATTTCCAAAAACCCTTTGGCACATCTTTCTAACTCTCAATCAGTTACCTTCATTCCAAATTACAGAATTCTAGCTCTTCCCGTTTGCCTAATTCAAAGGGTACCATATTTAGTACCTTTTAGTACTTTTCGTACCCTTCTAGGTCGAATTTCTAAAAACCCAGCCTTATCTCACGCCTACACACCAACAGCAACCCACACCCAAAATTTCAAGGTTCTAGCTTCAGCGGTTTCGTCTGGGCGATGATATGTCAGTCACTCACTCACTCACTCACTCACTCACTGAGCTCTTTTATATATATAGATATCTATACCCAGCAAACCAACTGTCGGATGTCCGACACGTCTGAACAATTTCGGAAGCAACGTCGTTCAGATTTCTGAACGATTTTTCGGAGCGGAAATAGTTCAGATTTTGTACCGATTTCGGAACGAATGTCGGAAAGAAATTTCCTTTCCGAATTTCCCAAGGATTTTCTTCAGATTTCGTTACGAAATCGTATCGAAATCGATACGATGTCGCTCCGACATTTCGTTCCGAAATTATGTCAACCACTTCATACAACTTTCGTTAAGATATCGTTATGATTTCGGATCAGACATCGGACGAATCGTCCGAATTTTGTTCCGATTTCGTTAAGTTAGGTATATACAGCTAAAAATACTTAATTTGTTATTGTATGATCGCCAAAATCCGAATGCGGATCGGCAAATAAAGAAGAAGAATTGTATGATTTTCTCTGCTGGCATGATTGTATGATTTACTCTTTGAGTTGCTATTCATAATCGACCCTATAGAGATTTGCACAGACCGTGTGTTTGTCATATCAGCCCATCTGTCGATCGATTCATAACCTCCCCCATACACCCCCCATATTAAAACAAATGTCCAATTTTATTTCGGATAATATAGACTTTGGTCTGATTTTATTAATAAATAAATTTCGAATTTGTTTAATTGCTAACATTTGAAATAACTAAATGTTAAATATTTTCACTTTATAAAGTTTATTTCCAAAACATTAACAAATAACAATAATAATAATAATAATAATAATAGTAATGATAATAATAAATAATTAAGGGGGCGTCAATTAAGTAGTCAACAAAAATATAGATAAAAAATTATAAATAAAAAAATCAAACAAAAATTAAAATCAAAAACATTGCCGTTGTTTTGGTTACTTTTTAAGTACTGCTGTATTGATGTTTTAAGAAAACGTAACAATTAATAGATAATAGTTGATTAAAAATAATTAAGTTGTTGTTGTTTGCGCCATTGCTAAAGCAATGTTCCGAAAAAAAGATACAAAAACAAACTTCGTTTTACAAATTCTAAAAATAAATATTATTATGGTTGTTGTAGTTCTCTGCAAAGAGCACAAAAATTTCCATTTGCAATGATTGTGTAAAGGTCTAGTAGGTTGATTGGTTGTTAGGTAGGTCGTATGATAATTTTTAGGGCATTGTAGAAAAATCTTGTATAAAATGTTTTCTTTTTTTTTTGGTCCATTGAAAAATATAGTTTTCATTTTTATTTTATTTTGTTTTTTTTTTTTTTTTTTCGTTATAATAAATATGTTATGATGATGTGTATACATGCCTGTATGTATGTAGTAGTTGTGTTGATTCTCACAGAAAATATGTTTCATTTCCATTTAGTTTTGTTTTTCTTTTTTTTTTTGTTAAAGGCCACCTTTTCTCAGATAATTGAAACGCAGTTTCTTGTCACAAGTGAAAGTTTTCATTACAACAAAAACCAACTTATGATGAAGAGAGTGAAATGCCTAGAGAGCAAGTAATTGTAGTAAATCCTTTAGGTTTCTGGCGGTTTTCGGGGGCATTCCTATGACGGACGTCCCTCTTGACCTGGGGGATTGAAGTAATCCCAATGATGTGTGTGTACATTACGACCCGTCAACAAAAATATCAGTACACAGAAGGTAATGACAATAAAGAGTACAGCCAATGCGGGAACATGCCTAGTGCTAACATCAGTTCCATCTTCCACACCCTCTTTGGGCTCCTTGCCTCGTATGTAGTCTGTTAATTGATTAATAATTTTGGCCAATGATAAACTACAGGCTGTAATAAATTTACGACCAGCTTTGGTAACACTTTGTGGATCTTCGGGGGAGGGAGTTCGGGCACTGCGGGTACGACGACGTCTTGGTACTGTCTCATCGGAACTATCGCCCGTTTTGTGTACCTCATCGCCAGCAGGTGAAACTGAACGACGTCGCCTTATTCTTTCACTTTGTTCAGCCATGTCAGCCTGGGCTCTGTGCAAGTTGTAAAACGCCAATGGAGCCAATTGTTGTAAATATTCGGCGCTGGGGAAAACGGTTGCAGGTAGGGGTGGAGGTACAGCAGTAGGTGCCGTTGCTGGTTCTACATCTGTTTGTGTCTGTTCATCTGTATTTGGAGGTGGCTTAGCAACTGCAACTGGTTCACTTTGTTTTGCCTTTGCCTCCAAGTCTCTTAGACGTGGTGGTTTAGGTGGTGGCACAACCTCCCTCTGGGGACTGGGTTCATTACTGCTATTTTGTGGGCTAGTTTGTGTTTCTATCGTCAAATGCTGTGAACGTTCCGTTTGCCTTACCCTTTCCACAATGTCTTCAATGAGACCAGGAGGTAATTCGATATTTTTCACCACAATATTGCCAGATTTACATTCGAGTTCTTCGGAAACAATTTGTTGGCCATGTAATTGGGATACCATTATTTGTCCTGCCTGTAGGGCATGAACCCGTAAACGTTCCACTTCCAATTCACTTATGTGGGCAGGAAGACCGGTGGTTGATGTGGCAACAGGTTGTTCGGTTTGGGCCACTGTTTGCATAATGGCAACTTCTTTGGTTTCTTCCTTAGCTTCCGGCTGCTCATCTTCAAAACGTAGATCAATGGCAGTAGTGGATTTTCTTCTGGGTGGCGGCATGGGTGCAGGAGTTGTAGGGGTATCTACACGATAACTAGGTGTGGCCAAGGGTGTGAATTCCTTTTCAAATGGTATTTCCTCCTCTTCCTCCTCTTCACCGGCTTCTTCTTGCAACTGTTCTTCATGTTCAACTTCTTGTTTATCCTCGGCAATTGGAGCTTCTGTCTCATATTTCATTTGTTCCTTTTCCATTTCCATGGCAATTTCTTCCATATCTGATTTTAATTCTTCCTCCCTTTCAGACATTAACTCCATATCCGACTTGGGTTCTTCTCTTTCGGAAGTGATTTCCTCCAAATCTGATCTCATCTCCTCAATATCACTTAATTGCCAGGGTTCCCTAAGCATTTCCTCGCGATCGCTGTGGTCCCATTTCTCTTCGGATGCTTCCTCACGATCACTAACATCCCATTTTTCCGAACGTTCCTCCCTATCACTTTCTCTGATATCCTCCTGGGATGTTGTTTGGGCTTCCATTAATTGGCGTCCAATTTCATCCAATTCGTCACGATATCTTTGTAGAGTACGTTCGACTTCTTCATCGGTTTGTTGGGTTTCCTGATCGGATGGCAAATGGCCCAAAGCATCATCTATATCTGTGGAACTTGGAGCATAACTGGCCTCACTAACTGGCACATGAAGTTCATCTTTGTGTTCTGTTATGCCACTGTGTTGTGACTCATCTGTGAGCAAACCTTCCCTTCTCAATTCCTCTTCTTCCAATTCCAAATCATCAATGGGTCGTACAATAAGCGATGCCTCCAACATGGGTTCGTTGTTATCCTTCATGACGGGTGTGGATGATTGTCTCTCCACCAGTATGGCCGATGGTGTTTGTGGTCGACTTTGTGATTTGGAACGATCAGCTTGCGATGAAGCCCTTGAACGCTCCGACAAACTTCTTTGATTCGATTCTCTGAAACGTTGCAAACCTCTGGCTAGCTGTTCGCTGTCGATGACTTGATGGTTGACATTTTCCAATTCCTTTTCCAATTCTTCCTGCAACATTTCCTCTATGGTTTTGGGTATTATGCGGGGTTCAATGATTTTCATATCATCGGTTATTTCAAATTCTTCGCACACAAAATCATCGGGCAAGGGATCGGTTTGTGTTGATGCTTCCACCTCTTCAAATTGTCGTTCTGCCGTTGCATCCGATTCTATGCCATCAACAATATCCACCTCGTCGGCACCACCTGGTTGGTGTTTTGCCGCTTCTGAACCTTTGCTCATGGAACGATTGCGTTTCTCCCTGGGTGGTCTAGGTGGTGGTGGCAATGGACGATATTTCATTTTGTTGATGATGTCGCCTGATTGCAGATTGCGTGGAGATTCGGGCCTTCCAGGTTCTTCATAATCGTCATCACGGTAGCTGAAATTGATGTTATGAAAGGGGGAAATACGAAAAAGATTAAAAGTATTAGAGAATTTGTTATTGTAACAGATTGTGTGATAACGAGAATATTACCAACTCAAATCATGCTAACGATACGAAATTTAAAGCTAGAAAATTAATAGGCAAGCTTTTAACTTTGGCAATCAGAAGAAAAGTTAAACTTGACATGGTAAAGGCAAAAGTAAGCCTATCACTGTACAAAAAACAATAACATGAGTGGTGGACCTAAGTGTTCCAAGAACAGACCCTAATTTCAATAAGAAATAGCAATTTCATTGGTGACAAAAGACGTTTTGGAAATATCGGCGATTGGGGGTAGGTATCATAAACAGTGGTCCTAATTATTCCACCGACAAACCCACAACACCACTTGACGGGATTTTTGGAATGTTCGTGTCATTATCGAGAGAAGTGCGGAGAATATAAAAAGGTTAGTGCAAGAGGTGTATGAAAGAGTGGTCCCAAATATTGGGCATATATCGCAGGAAGCAATGGCTTCCCCTAGAAAAATAATGTTGCGGCCAAACGACTGCCCGCTATTAAAATTCCAACACCATTCGAACACTTATCGACGGATTGTGCGTAAAAATGTTTAACTTTCTCGTAGGAAATACCTGAATGAATGGACCAACATGGTCCATCTTGGAACTGGATCTAATTTTGGAAGTCTTTACTATTATGAAAATGTCAAAACCTTCCTCGTGTAGCCCATAAATTGCATTTAAGAGAACATTTTGAACTTTTGTGAACAAAGAAGTTGTCCAATATAATCCATATTGGAACTTGAATGAAGTTTGAGAGAAATATTGCTATTCTATGTGCAATGATTGGACCAATGTCAGTTTCCACATTCGATAGTATTTGTGCCAACCAGCTATTCCAGTTGGTTACCGTACGAGTTTTCAGAGCTTTTTGACTATTATATAAGGAGCGTGGACTTGTCCACGACAAACTTTATGATAACAAGGAGATCCTTTGCTTGTCATTGAATAGCCCTTAAACTGCACTTAAGCAATAATTTTGTACTTTGTATTCGTTTGAAAGAAATTAGATGTTTTTAGAGCCTTTGAGGATGTAAGGACTTGCCTCCGAAAAAATTGTTAGAGAAATCCTAGAGTTCACTAAACATCGCTTCAGAGATCTGCCCAACCCTTCTGATGTTCGGCTAACAGAAAGGACGTTCCGAGACATCCGTACTGCTGCACCACTCGCCATATACCTGCTGGTCCATTACCAGAAGTAATACCAACCATCCCAGCAGAGGTGTTGGAATTTGGAAATGAGCCGCTCTCGAACCCTGGGTAGAGGGAAGATAGGACCTTAGGCACGTTTGGCCATGTCACTCTGTCTGACCCGAAGAGGTGCTAAAGTATTTTAATCGACAGTACGAGAATGAACCCCCACAATTTACAAAGAATGTTGTTGCGAATATCATCAGGAACGATCAGGACGATTGTACGATCTTGGCGTCAGGTACCTTCCGGGATGTATTTTGTGAATGGCTGAACTTCTATTTGACTGATCTTACTACCTTTTTCCACGCGAGGAATATTCAAAAATAGACAGCAGAAGTGAGAGCAGAGTGGATCCTCACAAAAATTATTAAAAATTGGTGTTTATAAGGCCTTTGTTTGCCCTTAGAGCTTGAAGATTGAGTTTATAGTACTCTTTGGTTGACCTATTGTCTGGCCCGAAGAGGTGCGGAAGTTATTTTAATCAACAGTTTGTGTATCATACCGGGAGTGACAGGGCGATTATGAACCACCACAATTTACAATTGATAGGGATTCTAAATGCCAACATCAGACTTTCCCAGCAACATTTTCGATGACAAATCATGAGTTGAATCATGGGTGCAAGTGATCTGTCATATATTTTTGTCAATTTCACTCATGAATTTTATATGAGTGTGCCCCAAAACATGACGTTCTTTTTTGGATCCTAAGCATGTCATTTTCACCAATGCTTTGACATGTCATTTTCACCAATGTTTTGACATGTCATTTTCACCAATGCTTTGGCATGAAATATTCATGTCTTGTTTGGAAAATGAAAAATGTTATATTTAAATATGATTTTCATGACAAACAAAACTCTTCATTAATTCAAATTCAATACAAAACGTGGACCAGTGCTGACACAATTCGGGGAAAAGTTTTGTAGGTTCAAAGAAGACTTAATACCAATCTGTAACCATTTTTTAATACAAAAATTCTATTTTACTTCTATACATATAGCATAAGCGCCAGTGTTCGAAATTTCGAAAACCACTTTCCCCGAAAACGAAAAATCAGATTTTTGAGTATGTTTTTGACATCAGTGGGTCCTAATTAACCTAAAAATTGATTTGTTTTTAAAAAATAAATAAAAAAATTGTCTCGGTACGATATGGGTTAAGTTATAACATTTTTGTTTTCCAAAAGTTGTTACTTCTTTCTTTTTGTCCAATGTCAGATTTAGAACGGACAAGGGGTTTTTTTATAATACCAAAGAGTGCAGTCCGATTCTATTCATAAATGTGTTGAACATTTGTATGAGTGGTACCCCAAGTATTGGACCGATAGGGCCCAAATTTGAACATAAACTAAGCTTGGGCAAAAAATTTCGAGATCGAAAATTGGACCAAATCGGTTGCTACGTTTGTGAGATGTTGCGCTTATCATTTTAGCAAATATTTTCAAACAATTGTGGGAGAGGTACCGGAAGCAGTGGCCCTATAAGTACTACCATCGAATTTCATCTAATATTCGAAGAAATATTACGATATCCAAAGTGTGGACGACGGATCGAGCTCTACAGCCACTACATGTGGTGCCATAAGGTTTTTTTTACAACTTTCGGGCTATTTTCTCAAGAAGTATGGACTTGCCCCTGAAAAACGTTTACTGTCGTAATTGAGACAGAGAATGCAAGATGCGTCAACAAAAATCAAAGTGATCCGAGAACAGGTCTTAAAGTGAATTTATCCAAAATTTTGTGTGGGAGGTACCCGAACGACTGAACAAAACAAATATAGTCCATATTCGAACCTGATCTATATCTGGTAAATATATTAGGATGTGTAAAGTATGGACTAAATCGCTCTCTCCCATCCAGAGTTATCGTTCGCACAATTTTTCCTAACATTTTTGAACTTTTTGGGGGAGGTACCTGAAGGTGTGGACCGATATGGTTTATCTTCGAACTTAAACTAAGTTTGCACAAAATATTACGAAGGCCACATTTTGGACCGACTCAGTAGATCCGTTCGAGAGTTATCTTGCGCTCCAACCACTACACACGGTGCACCTTTAAGGCTAGTTTCTCAGGAAGTGTGGACTTGCCCCTGCTGAAACTTGTACCGTCGTATGGAAGGCAGTGAATACAAGTTGCTACAACAAAAATCAAAGTGTTTCGAGAGCAGGTCCTAAACTGAACTCTTCCGAAATTTTGTGTGGGAGGTACCCGAAGGGGTGGACCGATTGAGTCCATATTTGAACCTCATATTACTCTGGTAGAAAGTTTACGCTATACAAAGTATGGACAAAATACGTTACTCCCTTCAAGAGTTATCGTGCGCAGAATTTTCCAAACATGTTCGAACTTTTGTGGGGGAGGTACCGGAAGAAGTGGACCTATATAACCCATCTTCGAACTTAAACTAAGTTTGGACAAAATATTACGAAAGTCAAATTTTGGACAGAATCGGTTGATCCGTTCGAGAGTTATTATGCGCTCCAGCCAGCCAGGCAGACAGACGGACGGACATTGCTCAATCAACTCCAAATTGTCTGAAACACATTTCGTCGAAACATACTTGGGGTCTAAAACCATTATTTCGATGAGGCACATTTTGCCCGTATGAAAGTGTGTATACCCTCGTTAGCATAAATGCTGAGAGTATAAAAACATGGATCCATTTTGACAACATTTTGCAAAAAGGCCTTTTAGCAACTTAGAAAATTCCAACATCAGACTGTCCCAGCAAAATGTTCGATGCCCCCGAAACATGACGTTCTTTTTTGGATCCTAAGCATGTCATTTTAACCAATGCATTGACATGTCATTTTCACCAATGCTTGGCATGTCATTTTCACCAATGCTTGAGCATGAAATTTTCACGTCTTGTTTGGAAAATAAAAAATGCTGTATTTAAATATGATTTTCATGAAAAACAAAACCCTTCATTAGTTCAAACGATATCAGCAAAAAAAAAAAATTATATAAAAAATTGCAATTTATGACCGTCTTTGTACCGCAACAGAGTTTACTTCCTCTCCGCATTTTCATTTTGTTTCGTCTTACAAAATGTTTTTTCTATTATCTTCCCAACACCAGTTCAGATTTCGACATTGATTCCAACTGGACTCCTTTACGAATTTCTTGTACGTGAATTACTTTCAAATGTATAAAAAAAATCGGAAATTCATACTCTTTCATGTCGGGAAGAAATGATATAGCTACGTAGGGATCTACAAATCGACTTGCTTTTTAGGGATGTCGAGAGAATCAAATGTAACGAAAGTTGAGACTTTTTCAGGAAAATATCATTTATGTGTTATTAATTTTTTATTAACCCATTTCGTACTTGGTGTTAGACTTTTCGAACAGTAAAATCACTTTTTTTTTCAAAAAAATATTTATGAATAAAAAGGCAAATAAAAAAAAAAATCCTCCCTTGAAAACCTCCCCCTAGATGTAGGGGTCCGTTTTTGCAACACATATTTTTGGATACTTTTTAAATTAATTAAAAAAAAATAAATTAAATTAAATTAAAAAAATAATGATGGGGAATTATAGCCAATAGATGTGACGGTTACACAAAATATAAAAATCGTGATTTATTTGCGTATGCGCGACTTTATATGTATATGTGCAAAGCTGACTGTTCGAAATTTCGAACACTGGTACTTAACCTACATGTTGTTGGATATATCAAAACGTAGACATTTACTGACAAATTGCGGGGAAATATTATTATAACCCCGGAGAATACTAAATACTAAATTTCAGCCATTTCTAAAGGATAGTGCGGCTAAAACTCTGAAATACCCTAAAATTGGGAGGAACCGCTCTACGGAGGATATATAAAACATGGACCTGTACTGACAAATTTCTGGAGGAAAGTTTAGTAGCAGCAAAGTAGACTAAATATGTACTAGGTTACAGCCATTTCTGTAGGATAATGCATTTATCTGAAAACTCCTGAAATTCAGTGTTGAAACAATTCGGGGAAAAGTTTTGTAGGTTCAAAGAAGACTCAATAGCAATCTGTAACCATTTTTTTAATAGAAAAATGAAGAATTAAATCAATAAAACGGCAAATAAATCAATTCTATTTTACTTCTGTACCACTTTCCCCGAAAACCAAAAATCGCAATTTTTTTGAGTATATTTTTGACATCAGTGGGTCCTAATTACCCTAAAAAAGTGTTTTGTTTTTAAAAAATAAATAAAAAATGTGTCTCGGTACGATATGGGTTAAGTTATAATATTTTCTTTCCAAAAGTCGTTACTTTCAGATTCTTGTTCCTTTTCTGTTCGGACTTTTTGTCCAATGTCAGATTTAGAACGCAGAAGGGTATTTTTATAATACCAAAGATTGGGACTTCCTTTTTATTGCAGTGTCTGAACGACGTTTCGAGCTAGGTACAACACCTAGGAAATGTAAGACAACACTACGACAACATTTGGAAAAAACCAAAAGTTCGATGACAGAGAAGCCACTCCGCAGCCGATATGTCTGCAGAGCTGCCAAAACCAACAGCGAAACTAGTCACATAATTTGGTTGTTGTGTGGGTTCGAGTCCTTGGCTTTCCTTTTTCTCTTGCAAAATATTTCGATCATCAAGCTGAACACTAAACGAGTAAATTAATAAAATTTGCGACTAGAGTTTTAACAACTTGGGTCGTGATTTCGAATCTCCGACAAAATCAAGCCTATTGTAAATAACATATTACAACAAAATCGAACTTTTTTAAAATTAAAAGAAACCCCGCACAGATTATGAAAAAGGACCGAAAAAAAGAAGACACGTGTATCAGCGTTTTGAAAGTTTACGTCGGGAAGTAACCTAAATAGGCGTGGCAAGTTTCGCCCATTTCTACAGGTTTCGAAATATTCGGCATCAGATTCCTTGGAATCCTTACATTTTAGGTATAAAGTGTATTTGGCAATATTACTGACAATAATGCGGGGTACCTTTTTATGAAAAAATTAACTCTCATGTGAGTCACCAAAGGGGTCTTTTTGGTTCCTTTTTTTTAAAAAAGTTTAAAAACTGCTTTAAAATGTGATCGTATCAGATCAAAGTATTCTACAAAATTATTTGTCATACTAGAGGTCCCCGAATACATCAAAACTCTAAATCATATCAAAACGCCAGGAATCGGCCAAAAGTAAAATCACGTTTTAGGGTTAATGTTGTACTTTATCTGAGTTTATTAAGTTTTGTCCCACAAAACTTCATTCTAGATAGAAGACGTCAAAGACAAAAAATAATATCCATCAAATTTCAATATAAGTCGCCAAATAAACGAAATACGTATTTGCAACATATATGAAGAAAATATATGCATTAAGTTTGCCAACAAAACACCCAAACATTTTTTGAATAAATTTGTTTTGTTCTTTTTTATTATTACAGTGTTTTATTTAACTTGCCTTGGTGTGTGTTTAGTTCAAATCTGGTAACTCATTTTTAACACGGTTGCAGGTGACCAAT
This sequence comes from Musca autumnalis, assembly GCF_047663935.1. NCBI lineage: Eukaryota > Metazoa > Arthropoda > Insecta > Diptera > Muscidae > Musca > Musca autumnalis. The sequence goes on along the minus strand of NW_027411977.1, from coordinate 18,041,788 downwards.
CGAACTAAAACTTTGCACACTTCTCAGATTTGGATGACAATACACGAATATGAAATCAAAACCAATATTGGTCCATTTTTGCACTGTTTTACAGTGTTTTATCTAATTTGCTTTTCAAATCTGGTAACTCATTTTTCACATAGTTGCAGTTTACCAATCGAACTTAAAATTTGCACACTTTTTAGGTTAGGATGACAATACATGAATATGAAATCAAAACTAATATTGATTCATTCTTACAGTGCTTTTACGGTGTCTAACTTGACCCCCTTTTCAAATCTGGTAACTGATCTTTAACACGGTTGCAGTTGACCAATCGAACTAAAACTTTGCACACTTTTCAGATTTAGATGACAATGCATGAATATGAAACCAAAACAAAAATGGGTCCATTGTTTCCTATAGCCCCCATATAACGGTACCACCCGATTTCCGGTATTTTGCTTTTCAAATCTGGTAACTCGGTTTTCACGCAGTTGCAGGTGACCAATTGTACTTAAACTTTGCACACTTTTCAGATTTGGATGACAATACATGAATATGAAATCAAAACTAATATTGGTCCATTCTTGCAGTGTTTTTACGGTGTCTAACTTGACCCCCTTTTAAAATCTGGTAACTGATTTTTAGCACGGTTGCAGCTGACCAATCGAACTAACACTTTGCACATTTTTCAGATTTAGATGACAATACATGAATATGAAACCAAAACCAATATGGGTCCATTTTTCCTATAGCCTCCATATAACGGTACCACCCGACTTCTGGTATTTTGAGGATTTTGTCTTCATTTTTAGCCCGAATTTGCTGTAGCTTGCCATTGGGGGGGTTCTCAATAGGAACTTCCCCACTAAAAATTGTGGACGTAGGTCAAGGTTTAATATAGCATCCATATAACTGTACCACCCAATTTCAAGCATTTTAATCTACATTTTCTGCTCAAATGGGCTGTAATTCGGCATTTGGGGATCTCAGTGGTCAAAAAATGTATTTACTAAAAAGTTAAAAATAAAAAATAATTTAAAAAAATTAAGCTTCGGTGTTTTATTTAGAAATGCACTTAAAACTAAAAAATAATTTGTCGCTTAGCCTCAATATATACATTCTTTCTCATGATAGAATTTCTCAAATAAAACGCTTGCCGTTTAATTTTGCCATCATTCATAATTTAAATGCAAGCGTTTTATTTGAGAGATTCTATCATGAGAAAGAATGTATATATTGAGGCTAAGCGACAAATTATTTTTTAGTTTTAAGTGCATTTCTAAATAAAACACCGAAGCTTAATTTTTTTAAATTATTTTTTATTCGAGTTGATGCATGAAAGTAACATGAAATTTAGTTTTAGACGAAAGATGTTAAAAGATGAAATATTCTACACAAAATTTCTCTGTAAGTCCCAAAAACAACTAGATATCTAAGTAAAATACCTTGTTAAGAAAATTATGTTACAAAATAGAAATTATTTGATAAACTTTTAGCCTCTTAATTAAAATTTATTCCATACTGAATCAAAATCTCCTAAAATACCGCAGTTTTTGGGGGTTGTGTCAAAAGAAGAAATGTTCCAAATCAAATTTCATTAGTTTTTAAGCAAGAAAAATTTATAGTTATAACATTTAACTTCTCCAGAAGCTTTCACCTTTTATATATGATTTAGGACCATATTCTACCGTTTTTATTCACATTTTCCTTACCTGATGGTGAATATATATAGGGAAAATATTGATAACCCAGATCGGACTTTGTAAAAGTTCTATAAACTAAAATAACGTCATCAGGATAAGTCATAGGTTCCTAATATTGTATGTGAAAATGCGGGGATAGTCTACGGCTATTGCCTAGTGAATATATATCTGACATACGAGTCCTAACATCCATGGTTTTGGCATGGTCCTAAATACTATAATGATGGCAGCTACTCCTGCTCTGATAAAATTATCTTGTAATTATTTTTTGTGTTGTACAGTGTAATAATCCTTATATAGCTTTTAACATACGAGTATTTAGATAAATAAAAGAAAATATAAAGGTGTTTAAATAAAAAACACAAACATCATTCAAATGCTGATGAACAGATCGGATCTTTCACGACTTCGTTTGAACCAATGCCAAAGATGACATGAAATCACGTCATGGGTGTTGTCTGCTGCATATCTATGATTTCATATAGCACCTGTATTAATGAACTTACATTGACATGCTTTTGCAAGTAAGGTTTTTACCAAATAGAAAATATAACCAACTCGATTGGATGAGATTGTAAACCCTTAGAAATACCTTAAATCTGAAACGGTTAGTCTCCACAACAGGACACATCCTGCATTTTTTTTCGCCCTAGAAATGACGTAATAGGTAATTGACGTTCTTCTGAATTATGAGATCCAATAAAGACTATCGACCTGGGGTTTTTATAGATTATTCAAGAAGTTAATTATATCCTTTGCACTCGAAGATTCCTTTTGAGTGGCAACGTGCTGCAATGGTTAGCACAGCCGCCTTGCACATTGTATGCCCGGGTTCTATGCCCATGTTAGACATCATCACATTTTTGCAACGTTGTTGACATTTCTTGAGTAAGGGTGAGCCATGCAGAACTCCTCAATAAGTGGTGTCTTCAGACACGTCTATAAAAAATAGTCCCCATATCATTGGGCTAAAATGAACTGTCTCCCTTGACCTTTTACAGGTTTTATGGAAACCGAATAACTTGATGTTTCCATTGTTAGTTGATCTCGAAGATCCTGAATAGTTCAACCATTTGCATCCTTTGATGTCGAATTTTAATTATTTTGTTAGCACTTTTTTAAAGTGCGCGTACTTCATATTAAAAAATAAGCTAATGTACTGCCAAAAATAAAAGCTTGCCAAACAAAACATGCCTCGTGTTACGCCATTAATTAAAAGAAAAAAATTACGCCAAACAAAAAAATGTAAATGTTGTGTCAATTTGTTTTTATTGATGTCTTCAGTTAAAATATGGAGCAAGTAGTGGAGGTGTGGGGGATGAAAGGATTAGTTATATAAATTAAACTTAAAATTAATATGATGTTTTAGATATGTTTTAGAGAATCAAATCAAACCAAAACACTTGTGATCATCACCATTGTGTTTGTGTGTTCGTTGAACTCAGCTCCTGGTTGGTGTTCGTTTGTTTGTTTGGATGTTTTGGGTGAGGTGAAATGTTTATGGAACTTAGTTTAGTTGTATGCATGAATTAGCCAGCAAAATAAATTAATTAACAAAAATGTTATATTTTAGTGTTTTCTTTTTAAGAGCTTAAACGTTAGAATAATTAATTAACTTAAATAAAATGGGTTGCCAAAACAAAAACAAAAAGGAAACCAAAAAAAAAAAAAAAAAAAAAAAAAAAAACACGAAAAACAAAGAAATAACAGCAAAAAGGAATTAGCATTTGTTTAGCTCCTTGTATCTTACTTGGGACGAGCATCTAAACTAAGTGCAGATTTGCGTATCGTTGGCATAACTACATCTGAAACCGGTGTATATCCCCTGGGTGGTGGTGGTCGCTCGGGTGGTGGCGTACTTCGTTTGGTCCGCATATTGGGCATGGTGGCATAACGATCACCGGGTAAATGGGCGAAACGTTTACGTCTAGCTGGTGGAGTGGGTTTTGGTATTTGTTCCTTGCGTACTACGGCATAACTGGTAGAGTGGGTGGGTGGGGGTAAAAGGTGTATTATTTTATGATATAATGATAGATTGGAAAGTATACTTAACTTACCCATCATTTTCCAACATTTCAATGACATATTTATCTGTGACATCGATTGCCTCATCATCTTGTCCCAAGGTTAAGGCACCTCTTGTCGGCTGATCATCCAGATCGTAATGTGATGTTGATTTATTGACTGACACGGAATCTGAGTATTTGTCGGGGGTGGCAATGGGTACATGATGATATTCATGTTCAGTGCGATAAACGATTACCTGTAACAAAATAAAATAGGGAAAAAGAGAGTTGTGTTAAAAAGAAGGGATACGGATATTTAAAATGTTGTGTAAAGAAGAGTTTTTTTAGATTTGTGGGAGATAAGAAGGGACAATTCCACAATCCAAAATTGTTGATACCACCATTAACGTACATCAAGTTCTAAAAAGTTCAAAATTCACACAAATTCAAAATTTTCGCTTAAGGGGTGACCCCCACTTGTGAATTTCAGAAAATCGGAAAAAAATATTGGTTTATTTTAAAGTATCGATCGGAACAATATTTCCGGAGGTATGAGCTTTGAGAGGGATACATTTATTGTGTTTTGTATGTAGCAGAGAAAAAAACAAGTAAAAAAATATCAGTCGGCTATGTCGACAGAGATATACCCTCAGCCTGTATATATTGAAAAAATTTCGGCTATGCCGACAGAGATATACCCTCAGCCTGTATATATTGAAAAAATTTTTCCTAAAAAACATATGTATTTAGGGGTTTTTAAAAATTTTTGGGAATTTGAACCGACAAAAATGTTCATTAGGGTTAGAGATCAAAAGTTTTGCGGAGGATCTACATTGACCATTTATGGAAGTGGATCTCCAGCCACTACATATGGTACCATAGGGGGTTTTTACACCCTTCGGGATGTTTGCTCAAGAAGTATGGACTTGCCCCTGAAAAAACGTTTACCATCGTAATTGAGGCAGCGAATGGAAATCGCTTCAACAAAAATCAAAGTGATTCGATAGGAGGTCTTAAAGTGAACTTATCCGAAATTTTGTGTAGGAGGTACCGGATGGAGTGAACAAATGTAGTCCATATTTGAACCTGATCTATATCTAGTAGATATATTAGGATGTGTAAAGTATGGACCAATTCGGCCACTACCTTCAAGAGTTACCGTATGAACAAATTTTCCGAACATTTTTTAACTTTTGTGGGGGAGGTACCTGAAGGAGTGGGCCGATATGGCTTATCTTCAAACTTAAACTATGTTTGGACAAAATATTACTAAGGCCAAATGGTGGACCGAATCGGCAGATCCGTTCTAGAGTTATATTGCACTCCAACCACCTCACACGGTGTCATAGGGATTTTTTGCAACTTTCAGGCTATTTTCTCAGGAAGTATGGACTTGCGCCTGATGAAACTTATACCGTCGTATGGAGGGCAGTGAATACAAGTAGCTAAAGCAAAAATCAAAGCGATTCGAGAGATGGTCCTAAACTGAACTTTTCCCAAATTTTGTGTGGGAGGTACCCGTAGGAGTGGGCCGATTGAGTCTATATTGGAACCTCATATAAGTTTGGTAGAAATTACACGATGCGCAAAGTATGGACCAAATCGGTTACTCCCTTCAAGAGTTATCGTGCGCACAAATTTTCCGAACATTTTCGAACCTTTGTGGGAGAGGTACCGGAAGGAGTGGACCGATATAGCCCATCTTCGAACTTAAACTAAGTTTGGGCAAAATATTACGAAAGCCAAAATTTGAACTGAATCGGTTCATCCGTTCGAGAGTTATCGTGCGCTCCACCCAGACAGACAGACGGACGGACATTGCTCAATCGACTCCAAATTGTCTGAAACACATTTCGTCCAAACATACTTGGGTCTAAAACCATTATTTCGATGAGGCACATTTTGCCCGTATGAAAGTGTAGCATAAATGCTGAGGGTATAAAAACGGGTTTTTCTCGAAATGCCATTTTGAAATCGGTGCCAACTCTCGCTCGAAACCTAATTAACCGATTGTTCTATAATTTTGTGGGGTTATCAAGGACATCAAAATTCAGCCCTCCATCAATCGATTTTATTAAAAAAAAATGTTTGGCCTTTTTGTGAACAGAAAACGCAATTTTTTAGAGCCTAAAATTGAAATTGGGTGACGTAAGGGATGGAAGATACTAAGGAATGGTCCTGACCGGCTTTAACATGGCAAAGCCCAGGATTTATCTTGATCCCTCTTTTATCTCAAGTGAACACTGACCTCCCCGGGTTGTCACCTGGGGAACTGCCTTTAACACCCGTTAAAGGTAGTGAGCTAACATGTGCCGCGCGTTCATCCATAAGAACGTTAAAAACTTGGGTTTGGGCGTCGGTTTCGTAACCCTCCCCTAGGAAAAACAGCCTACTATGAAAAAACAAAAGAAAAGAAAAACAAACCCCTCTAAATTAGACGAACCCCGCAAACGTTTTAAGGACCATGATCTGCGAATCTCCACCTGGAATGTTCGCACTCTTTATAGAGAAGGTGCAGTTTACGCATTGGCAGATGTACTGGAAAAGTACAAGGCCGACATTACTGCCATACAGGAAATACGATGGAACGGGACAGGCATCACAACAACACCTAAAGGTGACGCACTGTATTATAGCTGCCATGACACAAAGCATGAGTTTGGTTGCGGACTTGTAGTTAGTCGGCGACTAAAACATCTGGTATCCAGCTTCACCCCAGTGAATGAAAGACTTGCTGCAATTCGAATAAAAGCTAAATTCTTCAACTTCAGCTTTTTTTGCGCTCATGCTCCCACTGAAGAAAAGGACGAACAGACCAAAGATATATTTTACGAGCGCTTAGAAGAAACATATGACTGTTGCCCTGCCCATGACATTAAAATTATTTTAGGCGATTTTAATGCCAAAATTAGAAAGGAGAATATTTTTGGCCCAACAGTCGGGAAATTCAGTCTCCACAGTGAAACATCTGACAATGGTATGAGGCTGATAGACTTTGCAGCTGCAAGAAACATGGTAGTTAGCAGTACCAGATTTAAGCATCTCGATATTCATAAGGGCACCTGGCTGTCGCCAGATCAAAGAACAAGAAATCAAATTTATCACGTTGTGATAGATGGAAGACATTCATCAAGCGTGTTGGATGTACGATCGATCCGAGGTGCAAACACTACCTTGTTGCAGCAAAGGTACGTACCAGATTAAACGTAGCAAACAAAGTGCTAACAGACACAACACGGAAGTTGGACATCGGTAAGCTGCAATCACAACAGATAGCCACAGCATATTCCATTCAACTGGCCCACCTGCTTAATCAAAGCACTCCTCGTCCCGATAACATATCAGGACAATGGCAAAACATTGCCCACTCCATGCAAACAGCCGCAAAATCAGTACTTGGATACCAGAGACCTCCACCAAGGAATCCATGGTATGACCAGGAGTGTTGTGCTGCTACCGAAGAGAAAAATGCGGCATATAGGGCTACTTTACAATCAGTAGCAATGCGTAGCGCACGAGAGTGATATCGGGAGAAAAGGACAGAGGAGAAAGGTCTTTTTCGCAGGAAAAAGAGAGAGATGGAAAAGCGGGAGTGTGAACAAATCGAGATGTAGAGGAGACAGAATGAAGTCCGAAATTCTACCAAAGAGTGGAATATCAAACTGATGGCTTTGGTACAGGCACATCCTCCTGTAGAGACCAGCAAGGTAATCTGGTAACTGATACAGATAGTGTGCTAAGGATATGGAAAGAGCATTTTTCCAAACTGTTGGTATCCAATAGTAGCGAAGTCGACGAAGATACCACAGATCCCATCCCAGAAGATGGTATTGAATGTATACCACCCGGCCAAGATGAGGTAAAGACAGCAATAAACCGGCTGAAGAATAATAAGGCAGCAGAAGCTGATGGCTTACCAGCCGAGCTGTTTAAAACCGGAGGCCACACGCTGATAAGGTGTATGCATGAGCTAGTTAGCTCCAATTGGCAGGAAGAACGCGTACCCGACGATTGGAACCTGAGCATCCTGTGTCCCGTCCATAAGAAAGGAGATAAGACTGTATGTTCTAACTATAGGGGCATAAGTCTACTCCCTATTGCCTACAAGATAGTGTCAGGGATATTGTGCGAACGACCAAAGCCCATGGTCAACGAAATAATTTGACCATACCAATGCGGCTTTAGACCTGGCAAGTCCACCATTGACCAGATATTTACCCTGCGGCAAATCCTGGAGAAGACCCAAGAGATGCAGATCGACACCTACCACCTTTTGTCGATTATAAAGCAGCCTTCGACAGTCCGCTACGTTCAAAGGTATTCCAAGCCATGTTTGAATTTGGTATCCCCGCAAAGCTCATTCGGCTTTGTAAAATGACTCTAACTGACACAAGATCTTCAGTTAAAATAGGAAAGAACCTCTCCGAAGAGTTTAGTACCAAAAGAGGTTTCAGACAAGGAGACAGTCTTTCGTGTAATCTCTTCAACATCCTGCTGGAAAAGGTTATACGAGAGGCAATCGTCAAAAGAAGTGGCACAATCTTCGCCAATAACCACATGTTACTTGCTTATGCTGATGATATAGACACCATGGGACGATCAGTAACCGAAGTAACCGATACCTTTATGAATGTCGAAGCAGAATCTGCGAAAGTGGGTCTGGCGGTAAACGGCGAAAAGACCAAATTGATGGTGTCGACGCGCAAAGCGTCCATAGAGCTCGGACCAACTGTGGAAGTTTAAAAACAAAGCCACAACTCGTCAAACAAAAATAACGCTTTACAAAACACTGATACCACCCGTGCTGATGTATAGCTCCGAAGCATGGGTACTTGCGCAAGCAGATAAGGCAGTGCTTGGTGTGTTTGAGAGGAAAATTCTTCGAAAGATCTACGGGCCGATTTACGTTGACGGTGAATATCGACATCGTATGAACCACGAGCTATATCAGCTATACAAAGACATGAATATAGTTAAACGTATCGAGATGCAACGATTGCGTTGGCTAGGCCATATCATAAGAATGAGAAAAAAACCGCTACCTTGGATTTTAGCAGGACAGTTGAAAATGTCCAGTGTGTCGTGCGGATCTGTACCGCATGCTGGGCAGATGTTTTGCACTATGGCATCGATCGTTGCCCTTTTAGGAACTTAGACGGCTGCACCATTCCGAGCGTAATTGAGCCAAAACTACTCTGGTGTGTCGTGGAAGCTAACGCTCCCCAGCTGCGATAGATGGGGGATGTTCTCCGACAACATGGTTGCCGGCGTCTGATTGGCTGGTACGCCGACTTTGACGTATTTTCCATTTTTCCGTTCCCGAACTATTTCAAAAAACTTTTGTGTGAGAACAATTTTTTACAGTTCTCTCCTTTACGAGAGTTACTATTAAAAAGTACGGGAACGAAGCTATAGTGTGGATGTCGTACTTGGGGACCACACCGGACGATGCAGCCGCCTCATTGATGCCAGCTGACCAGATAACCCTACCTGTCTACCTGTCTCCAGAGTTAACCCACCCAGCCACGTCAGGAGAGATCTTCATGATCTAGAGAGAGAGAGAGAGAGAGGCAGAGGTCCAAAGGTATAAACGAGAACCTCTACACCTTTTTCAGATGTAATTCGAATCATTTTAGTTGTAAAATTGAGAATTCCATTTGTAATTCGTAGCAGTTTATTTGTAATTCGAGAATTCCATTTGTAATTCGAATTATTTTATTTGTAATTCGTAGTATTCCATTTGTAATTCGAATTTATCCATTTGCAATTCGAATTATTCCACTTGAAATTCGAATTAATCTATTTGTAATTCGAATTATTTCATTTGTAATTCAAATTATTCTATTTGTAATTCGAATTATTCCATTTGTAATTCGAATTATTCCATTTGTATTTGAATTATTTTATTTGTAATTCGTATTATTAAATTTGTAATTCGAATTATTCCATTTGTAATTCGAAACATTTCATTTGTAATTCAGCACTGTATTTGTTCAGCAGACCAGTTATCCCCACCCACATCTCTCCTAACTTTTTTATGGACGCAACCACTCCTGGTTGCTGAATTGAGTCTGGATACAGACGAACTAGAACCGCATAACTGAAATAATACACGAACGAATATATTTGCGTTGCTACAACAACAACTGATGAGGGCGATAACTTATCCGATTTGGTCAAAACTTTGTAGTTCTTGTGATCGAAGGTGGTTTTTGTGATTCTGATTACAAAGATCTATTTTTTATTGGGCAAGTCCATGCTTCCTAACATAATGACCAAAAAGCTAAAAAAGAAATCCTACGGTGACCAACTAAAATGGTTGGTAAGCAGGAAAACCATCCAAAGGAATGACTCCTTAAATAAACTCCCGTTCTAAGGGAGACCATGATTGGTTCATTTATCCAAGTATCTCCACAAAAGTTCATAACTTTTGTGTTATAAGCCAGTTTAAGGTCACTTATCGGATCATGTTAATTATTTTTTTTTCCTAGGAGTAGCCAATCCTCCCTGAGAATGGGCAATACACGTAACTTTTAAAAGATCGTTGGGATTTCAAAAATATTTGGCACATTTTCAATTTTTTTTTTCAATTTCTTTCACATTTCATACTTACATCTTCGGTTGGCTGCAAATAGCTATTCGACACCGAGCGTCCTCCAAAACCATTTATATACGAATCTTTGTCCATAGATGTGTCACGACGTCGCTTCTGACGTCTCGGTGGTTGTGGCCTTGAAATATCATCGCCCTCATTATCGTCCTCAAGATGATGTTCATGTCGTACGGGGATATTTTCCTTTCCTACTCTTCCTTCTACTCCTAATCCTCCACCGCTGGACATATTCAAATCATTCCATACACCACTGACATTTTCATGTGACGGCTCACGCAAATACTCCTCATCCATATAGCGTACATCTTGACTATCCACGGAATATTTGCTGCGACTTCTTGACTTGCGCATGGGTCTGCGGGGCGGTTGTGCACCTCCACTACCACCACCACTAAAGTAATCACTACCATTTTGTGATACCGAATAGTTATCACCATAGGAACCAAATTCCTGAGAATCATTTGTAGGCTGATAGACTTTATGCAAACGTCTTGGTTTCGGAGGTGGCACATCGTAATCACCATAATCTCTGGTCTGGCCAACATGTTGCAGGCTATTAATGGGCTTGTCGTAATCATCACCACCCTGGCGTAAGGCTTGGCGTATGTATTGATTAATTTCAATATTATCCTGAGATATGCCACGTTTACGCAAAAAGAATTCATCTTCACTGATTTCCTCAAGAACCACTTTTTTGCCGGAACTGGCGGTAGATTGGGTATCATGGCGTCCCTGATCATCATATTTGTGATAGCTAGCCTCTGCTTCCGCCTCAGCTTTGTGCAAAAGAATATTCTTTTGTATCTCCTTCTCGGTCCAGCCCACAGCATCCTCTTCCGAGCGAACATCGGAATCTTGATGGACAATGGGTCGGCGTTTAAATTCCCTTGAGCGAAGATTGGAAATTTCATGAATGGCACGATTCTCCTCATCGAATTCGGCAAATTCTTTGTTGTCCGTTACACCACTCAAAATACCCATGTCACCACTGTCATGGGGCTCTTCGCTGACCGTGTCCTCGAGGTCTTCACGCATGCGTCTCTCCAGTGACGATTCTCTGTCGAAACTTTCCAGTTCACTGCCGTAACGCCGGTAGCGAGACCCTTCGCTATCATTGAAACTGACATCGGAGAATTTATCTGCCCAGCGGGATCTCACAGGTCCTGGACCACGATCACCTTGGGGTGAGCTTGAAGACTCTACAGAGGGTTGGGTAGCGGTGCTGGGTATAACACTTGTGGCCTCGGTGGCGGTACCGGTGTCAAACGAAGACTCCGGTTCAATGGGCTTCTTTTTCTTGCGCAAAACCCTGGGATAGGTGCCAAAGTTGAAATCGAATAATTTCTTTTGTGGCGATGTAGAGGTCTCAGCACTATCCCTCTTGGTGGAAGCTGCTTCCAGAGACATATCTTCATCTGTGGGTGTGGCTTCAGATTCCTTAAACGATTTACTGCGACCCAATTTGATGCCAGACATTTCGGGTAGTTTAAATTTACTCATATCGGGTTTTGAGAATTTGGTAAATTCAGGGCGCTTGAAATCCTTGAATTTCGCCATGTCTGGCCTCTTTATATCGGGCATTTTCATTTTGGAAAATTCTGGAGCCTTAAACTTGCGACGCTCTTTGGCCTTCGGGCTGCTTGATGGAGACTTCTTGGGTGTGGCCTTAAATTTGGTTCTCAATTTGCCGGCCTGGGTTTTCAGGCCCATTTGCATTTTTCTACCACGATCCTGGGCGGAAGCCATAAAGTTTTTCATGGCGCCACCGCTTTTCGCTTGACCAGCTTCCTCCATGGCTTCGGCATCATCTGGTATGGGTTCTTCTTCATCACCCGCCTCAATGGTAAGTTCGGTTTGGGGCGTGGGTTTACCTGGTGCTGGTTTAAAGAATTGCTCCTCAATTTCTCTTTGGTAATCTTCTGCGGTTTTCGTAGGCTCCTCAGCTGCTGCCATTTGAGATTCTGTGGTATGTTGATCCTTAACTTCGGAGGATGATTGTTTATCTTCTGAAGAAGGCATTCCAATAGGTTCATATTCATGATCGCTGTAAGGAGAAAAAGGAGGGATTGTGATTAATTTTAGATATTTAGAGAGGGAGGGGTGGTAACACGCAGGTAGGTGTTGTGAACATGTAAGGTGTGGAGGTGTGAATGAGATGTGTGGAGTTTTGGGTGGGTATTTTGAAGGGTGCTTAAGGCTGGCATGCAGAGGCGATGTAAATTTTCCAAGTGTTGGAAGGTAGATATGAGGTTTAGACTGTGACATTGAAAGGAGGCAGTTAACCACAGATAAGTGATAAAAAGTTGCAGCTAATCCCAAATTACAATCATGGTTTCAGAGTCAAGGTCCAATTCTCCCTATTTTGAAAGTCTCCCCATATAAAAAATCTGGTACAACAATCCTTTGGATTTATCTGGCACACATGTTTGGCAGGTATATGAAAATCAATTGCCAATTTTTGTAAGAAAGAGGGTGGTAATTAAGAGTGTTGTAGCTTAAAAACCGGCGACTCCGGATATGTGGGAACAATTTTTGCCAACGCAATGGATTGTCTTTTGGGTAAGTCCAATCACCGAGTCTTATTAAAAGACCGTCATTTTTGAAAATTTCTCCAGGTAGAAGAATACAGGATAGTAATTTTCATTTAGCTGCCACAACATCTTTGTGGCAGGTATGTCAAAATTATAATTTAATATTTTTTTTAAATTATATGCAGGAAAAAGAATGCAAACACGAATTAGACTGCGCTGATTTATAGTAATTTTCACTTAGCTCCCATACCGCGTTTGTGGCAGGTATGACGAAATCAAAAACACTTCTATTTTAAGACTACACAATTTATAGTGGTTAAGACTTATCTTTCAAATGACGTTGTTGTGGTAGGTATGTCCAAATTGTCTAAAAAATGTAAATTTGTTGCAGCTAAAGCCTAATTTTGATTTAAGAGCTGTGTCTTAGCTGTCACACAATAGTGTCTTATACATCACACTATGTTTGTGTGGCAGGTATGTCCAAATCCAAATGTCTAAAATGTGCAAAAAATTCCCAAAACTTTAATGTATTTGCATTTAAAACTGTGGCAGCTAAACCCAAATTTCTATTAAAGAGACTATTTTTGTGCGGTATGTCCAAATCCTTGAAAATTTCTAAAATGTGCAAAAAATTCCGAAAACTTTAATGTATTTGCATTTAAACCTGTGGCAGCTAAACCCAAATTTCTATTAAAGAAACTATTTTTGTGCAATATGCCTAAATCCTTGAAAATGTCTAAAATGTGCAACAAAATCCGAAAACTTTAACGTATTTGCATTTAAACCTGTGGCAGCTAAACCCAAATTTCTATTAAAGAGACTATTTTTGTATTGAAATTATTTAAAAAAATTCAAAAATTTTGAAGTTTAAATTTTTTAATAAATTTTGAAAAAAATTGCACTTAAACTTGTTGCAGTTAAACCCAAATTTCTGTTTAAGAAATGATTGTGATGACAGGTAAATCCAAATTGCTGATGTTTAAAAACTTTTGAATTTTTTAAATATTTTTGAAAAATTGTAATTATTTGCACTGAAATTAGTGGCAGCTAAACCCAAATTTTCAAAATCTTGAATAAATATCTAAAAATGTCAATTATTTATTTAGTTAAACTTAAATTTGGTGCAGCTAAATTCATATATCTGTCGAAGAGATTGTGGTGATTTTGTGGCAGGTATGTCCAAATTTCAAATATCTTAGAAGTTTCAATTATTTTCGAAAATTTTAAAATATTCTCACATAAATTTGATGCAGCTAATTTATTATTTTAATTGTAATTCGAGAATTATATAGTATTATAAATATATAGAATTTTATTTGTAATTCGAATTATTCCATTTGTAATTTGAATTATTCTATTAGTAATTCGAATTATTCCATTTGTAATTCGAATTATTCTATTTGTAATTCGAATTATTCCATTTGAAATTCGAATTATTCTATTTGTAATTTGAATTATTCCATTAGTAATTCGAATTATTCCATTTGTAATTCGAATTATTCCATTTGTAATTCGAATTATTTTATTTGAAATTCGAATTATTCCATTTGTAATTGTAATTCGAATTATTCCATTTGTAATTGTAATTCGAATTATTCCATTTGTAATTCTAATCATTTTATTTGTAATTCGAAAGAACCTAAACCTTTTTCAGATGTAATTCGAAACATTTTAATTGTAATTAGTAACATTTCAATTGTAATTCTAGAATTCTATTTGTAATTCGTAACATTTCATTTGTAATTCGAATTATTCCATTTGTAATTTAAAATATTCCATTTGTAATTCGAATTATTCTATTTGTGATTCGAACTATTTTATTTGAAATTACACATGAAATCATTCGAATTACAAATGGAATAATTCGAATTACAAATGGAATAATTTGAACAACAATCATTTTATTTGTCTGCCTTTTTCAGATGTAATTCGAAACATTTTAGTTGTAATTCGTAACATTTCTATTGTAATTCTAGAATTCTATTTGTAATTCGTAACATTTCATTTGAAATTCGAATTATTCCATATGTAATACGAATTATTTCATTTGTAATTCGAATTATTCTATTTGTAATTCGAATTATTTTATTTGAAATTACACATGAAATCATTCGAATTACAAATGGAATAATTCGAATTTCAAATGGAATAATTCGAATTACAAATGGAATTCTCGAATTACAAATGAAATGTTACGAATCACAAATATAATTCTCGAATTACAATTAAAATAATTCGAATTGCATCTGAAAAAGGTGTAGATATAAAATCAATACAAAAACTTTCGAATTTCAAATAAAATAATTCGAATTACAAATGGAATGATTCGAATTTCAAACGGAATAATTCGAATTACAAATGGAATGATTCGAATTTCAAACGGAATAATTCGAATTTCAAGTGGAATAATTCGAATTACAAATGGAATAATTCGAATTACAAATGAAAGGTTTCGAATTGCAACTGGAATCTTTCGAATTACATCTGAAAAAGGTGTATATCTGCGTGCCCAAATTATTGAAAATGTCTAAAAAATTCAAATATTTTTAAAATTTAAATTAATTATGAAAATTTTAAAATATTTGCACATAAACTTGTTGCAGCTAAACCAACATCTCCGTTTAAGAGACTGTGACTTAGCTGAAACACAATGGTGAACTAACTACCACTCAATGATTGTGTGGCAGGTATGTCCAAATTGTGGAAAATGTCTAAGAATTTCAAATAAGTTTGAAAAATTTTAAGTATTTCCACTTAAATTAGTTGCAGCTAAACCCAAATTTCTGTTTAAGAAACACAAAATGGGACTTAAATACCACAATGTTGTGGCAGGTATATCAAAATTGTCGAAGAATATCCAAAAATTTCAAATATTCTTCAAAATTTTAAAATATTTGTACTTAAACTTGTTGCAGCTAAATTCAAATTTATTCTGAGGAGCTAGTGTTGACTTTGTGGCAGCTATGTCCAAATTGCCCAATTTCAAATATCTTTAAAGTTTCAATTATTTGCGAAAATTTTAAAACATTTTCACATAAATTTAATGCAGTTAAACCCAAATTTCCATTTAAGAGACTATATTTGTTTGACAATTGTTGGTATTCAAATTATTGAAAACGGCTAAAAATTTCAAATATTTTTAAAAATTAAATTATTTACGAAAATTTTAAAATATTTGCACTTAAATTTGTTGCAGCTAAACCCACGTCTCTGTTTAAGAGACTGTGACGTAGCTTTCACACAATGGTGAATTAACTACCACACAATGATTGTGTGGCTGGTATGTCCAAATTGTGAAAAGTTTCTAAGAATTTCAAATAAGTTTGAAAAACTTGAAGTATTTCCACTTAAATTAGTTGCAGCTAAACCCAAAATTTCTGTTTAAGAAACACAAAATGGGACTTAGACACCACAATGTTGTGGCAGGTATATCCAAATTGTCGAAAAATATCCAAAAATTTCAAATATTCTTCAAATTTTTAAAATATTTGTACTTAATCTTGTTGCAGCTAGATTCAAATTTCTTTTGAGGAGCTAGTGTTGACTTTGTGGCAGGTATGTCCAAATTGCCCAATTCCAAATATCTTTAAAGTTTCAATTATTTGCGAAAATTTTAAAACATTTTCACATAAATTTAATGCAGCTAAACCCAAATTTCCATTTAAGAGACTATACTTGTTTGAGAATTTTTTGTATCCAATTTATTGAAAACCGCTAAAAATTTCAAATATTTTTAAAGTTTAAATTATTTCCGAAAATTTTAAAATAATTTCATTTAAATTTATTGCAGCTAAACCCAACTTTCTGCTTAAGAGAATTTTTCACTTCAGTCAATGTCTGTTAAACCCAAATTTCTGTTTCAAGAGGCAAAAAAAAAACATCTTTCCAAACTTTAGCTTACCGCCCATGATACACCCGATCCGAATAATCACTTCTTCCCGCAGCAGCAGCTGGTCTATTAGCAACACCCGAACGATTTTCGAATTCACTCAAACGCGATTTACGTTCGTCAAAATGAAAACTAACGGTTTTTGTCATACGCGCCGATGCCAAATAATCCTGTGAATCTGTTAAAGGCTGGCGATCTTGAGATTGAGTACGACCATCGAGAAATTTCTGTTTAGTTTGTTGTTGCATTGGCCTCTGTTCGGATGGTGAGCGCAAACCGTGCATATGGCGACTTCTATCCGGTGAAACACTGTGTGGCAAACTACCGCTACTATCCATCATGATGGCAGCGGAGAACAAAGGTTTGCCCTGCAGCTCGGGGTGATGATGTATTGAGGGTTCTCGACTACCCCAACTACCCTGAGCATCGCTTGGTTGACGTCTTACTGAGGCTTCGCGACTACCCCAGCTGCCTTGGGCATCACTTGGCTGACGCCGCACTGAAGCTTCCCGACTGCCCCACGAACGCATGTTCAGACCACGTTCTTGACTAGAGAATTGAGCGGCCAGTTGTCTTTGTTGATCTATGGACAATTGTGAACTGGAAGACCGTCCTATTATGACTGGGGCAAAAGCTTCGCGAACATTCATGGTGGATACAATCTCTGGTTCGGCATACTCAACAGCATCAGGGCTGTTAATGGATTGTGGTATAGAAGGTGATTTGCTAAGAGTTTGTGCGGCTGGTGCTGGGGGTGCTGGTGGCTTAGCCGGCTTGGCCATATACTGATCCATTTCATCGACTTTAAGAGAAAATGTTTCCTGGACCTTTATTGACATGGGTTCCGCATCGGGTTTCTTGGTAATGGTGGCAGCACTATTGCCCGAGATTATGGCCGATGCCACTGGCATGGGTTTGGCGGAGGAAAATATAGACATTTTCTTGGGTTTCTCCCTTGGCATGGGTGAGGGTGATTTTTCGTGATATTTTCCATTTTTAGAGAAAATATTTGGCATCCTAAATGCTGAGGGTGCCGGAGAGGGAGATTTTTCTCGTTGGCCTGCCGCTTTGTCTCTTGAAAGAAATGAAGGCTTCCGTAAGATGGATGGAGCTGGAGATGGTGTACGTTCTCGGCCGGCAGCTGTGGGTTCGGGTAAGTCACCAACTTCCTCTTTGGCCTTTCCGCTAAAAAACGACTTAAAGCGGGAAGAATAGGAGGCTTTGTTAGGATCTTCCGCCGCCGCCGCCAATTGATGGATATCTTGTTCTGATGCAATTTTCTTTACCGTGGAACTTGGGGTTTGGCGTTCAGGGGAGTGGCCTCTCTTTAGTTGTTGTTGAGGCAATTGAAGGCTGTCCATTTGCCGTGAGGGTGAAAGTTGGTCCCTTTGTCGCGAGGGTGAGAAGCGTTCACTTAAAGACCTACTTGGAAGTTGGCGTGAGGGAGAAAATCTTTCACTGGGTACTTCACGTGAGGGAGAGAATCTTTCACTTCGTACTTCACGTGAGGGAGAGAATCTCTCCATTTGCCTTGCGGGCGAAGAGAAACGCTGCATAGATCTTGCGGGAGAAAATCTTTCACTGGGTACTTCACGTGAGGGAGAGAATCTTTCTTCTTGCCGTGTGGGTGAGAATCTCTCCATTTGCCTTGAGGGCGAAGAGAAACGCTGCATAGATCTTGTGGGAGACTTGGATTTGGCCCTTTCCCTAGCCTTCGCCTCCTCTTCCTGTACTAACTTGTCAATATCCACCACATTAAGTTGACGTTTTATTTCAATTACGGTCTCCTCATCCAGGTGCAGTGAGGGTCTGGGCACATCCTCAACCAGGGGTGGACTGAGGCGTTTAATTTTTATATCATCCGAAACTTGTTCAATAGGTTGAGCGGCCACAATGGCCTCTAATTCGGCAACTGTTTCTTCCAAGGGATCGTGGGGGCGAGGTAGGGGTGCGGCCGCTAAAGCAGATGGTCGCGTTTGTGTCAGGCCAATTGCTTGATACGGTTGTTGCTGCACAATTGTGGAATTTTCTTCTCCCGTTTTATATTTCGAAACATCAATGGGCCTATTCTGCGGCCTTACCTCACCGGGTAAGTTGCTGACAAATCCACGATTTTCTTTGTTATCCTCTGGCCGCATATAATCCACTGACACGGGCTTCTTGGCAATGCGATAATCAGTATCCCCTGCTGGGGTATCCATGGCCCCTGGGGGTGAGGGTGATCTCAGCGGTGTAAATTGACGCTGCAAATTCGCGGGAGGCTGATCTATTATTTGTGGTGTAAATTGCCTCTGCTGGAAGGATGGTGGCTGATTGGTCATTTGTGGCAATGGTGTGGGGGTTATTACATTAATCTGCGGTGGCATGGAGTGATAAAGATCCATGTTGGAGGAACGGCGACTGGCTGAAACTGAACGTTGTTCCCGCCTCTGCGGTTGTTCTATGTTAATGTCGGCCACAAACAAATCTCCCTTGGAGGGAGAGCGTGATATACGCCTCAGCGAGCGTACACTGTGCATTGACATGGTTTCAGGATCCCTGTGGCCAACGCCACCACCACTGGCATTTGACATGCGATCCACTGAGGTAAAACGTTGTCTACTACGTGACAAGTGTTGTTGTTGTTGCGGATCATCATCGGAGATACTGCGCACCACAAGGCCTCTCCTTTTGGCCGTATCCTCCAACTCGGGATATTTTTCCACAAATGAAATATCCACTGAGGCTGAGGCTTGATCCCATGAACGATGATGTTTGCCCATGCTACGCATCGATTGACGTTCTGGATCTGGCAGGGTTACACGTTCTCCAGCCAAAAGTTTACGATCACCGCTAATACTGTGCATGGCCAGGGGTGGTGGCCTTGGTGAGGATGCCGCTGCCCGTTGTTGCTCTTCATAGGCATATTCCGTGCATTGTGGATCATGTTGAAAATCGAGGCGGGAATTGGGCCTGGAGTCGACAGGATTAACGCGTTCCGGCAGCAAGGAGTCACTCTGAAAATATTGACAGGCACACCTGACATCCAGTGTTATGCCACCTGTACTCTCATTGCGTGATACAAAATGCTTTTTTTCTTGGGGCAAAGCTCCCACGGAGGCGGAACGTCTTGCGCTCATGTTTTGTTGGGCGAGAGAGCTTTCTACGATCTCACAGAAAATCAAGACGAGAGAAATTGTTTAGCTCTCAGAGAGGGAATACGAAGAAGCTTTTGGGTAAAGAGAGATAGAGTGAGAGAAATGCGTTGGAGCTTTTGCCACTGTTCGTGCTTTCGCCAATGGCCCAGCATACATTTCGTCAAAACGAAAACACGCACACACCAGGCAAAACGTCAATCCACAAATGTCGCTGAATTTCCGTTGATTTTGCACAAAATTTGTCGTCTGTTTGTTTAGGTGGCTGCCTGGCTGGTGGATTGGCTGACAGCTTGGTCGTTTCTTTTTTTTCGTTCTTTTTAAATATTTTCTATTTTTTCGACTTGTTGAGGAGGAGGCTATTTTTAATATCTACACTTGCTTCGAGGTGAACATATAATTTATTTTTGTTTTGCTTTTGAAAACTTTTTTGGTCAAATATATTATTTATTTCAAAATAATTTTGTAATACTTTTTTTTGCTGGCTTTTCTGTTGGTGGAAATATTATGACACACACACACACACACTTGTTTTTGGAAAAAAAATTCAGTCGAATTCGAAAACGGTTTTGAAAAATATAAAAAAATAATTATCGTTCTATTTATTTAACCGACCGACAATGTTCTATTATCCCCATCTTTATGGTTGCAAATTTCGGCCAGGACTGAAAGAAAGCTTTTCAATGGCCGTTTTCCGAAATTGTAGAAAAAAAAACACGTAGCCAAATGTACTCGTAATGTTTTCTGTTTTTGCTATGATTATCTTTTTTCAATTCTGCTCACTGCTCTGATGCTGTCGTTGTCGTCATTTTTTTCGGTCTTGTTGTCTCATAGTTTCATAAAGATGAAATACAAATATTAGGTGTTTTTTGTTTTAGTTCTTCTTCTAATTCTTTAGATTTCGATACACATATGGGTTGTGGTTTTCGAAATAAAAAAAGAAAAATTACAAAATGGTCGAAATGTTATAACAGAATTTTGGAAATTGGTCGGTAGTCACAAGGAGTACAACATCCATACTGTTTGCTAGATTTTCAAAAACTTATTGGAATTTTTTACATTCCAAATGCCGCATGAAGACCCTGAGGACTCATTGTACAGTTCAAATTCGTTTCATAGATAAATATTCTTAACAAGTCGTGTTGAGAGTATGCAAATATGCCAAAAAATTTTCATTGTTTTTTTGCCTAGAATATGCCTCCTTTATTTAAATAACCTCCTAGCTTTTTTGCCCAGTTAACCTATTTGTCTATTTGAAAATTTTGCCAATTAGGGCGAATATCATTTTAAATATTAATTTTAATTAATTTATCGTTTAAGTCGAGCTTAATGACCCATGATGTTTTGCAAGTGAAAGAGGAAAGCTGAAGATTCGCACCCGCACAACCACCATTATGTGACCGATTTCGACGTTGTTAGGGGCTCATCAGACATATCGGCTGTGGAGTGGCATCTCTGTCATCGAAATTTTCTTCTTTCAAATTTTGTCTAATATTTGTTTAAAAGTCAAAATGGCAACACTATATTTATTCAATTCATTCATATTTAGTTTGTCTCACCAAAAACAAATTTTTTGAAGAGCATTTTCGGTTCGAGCTCACATACACACACTCCCGGTCAGTTAAAACAATTTAAATACAAATTATTCGTTCATCCAATTTTTTCTGTTTTGTTCGGTTTATGTTTAGAGATTTTTAATTTTTTTTGTCTTTGGGTGCGAGATTATTCTTCTGCACCGCTGCCAAGTGGTTGGCATCTCATGAGGAATCAACATGAAATCAGGCTAGACAATTGCACAGTGGTTTCAAATATAATATATTAAAATAAAAACAATTCAAAGACACTTTATCCAAAGCAGACCAATTTTAGGGAAATACAATTTCCTCCCAAAAAGAATGTCCACAGGTTTGAAGGCAGATAGCAGTCCGGCTAAGAAAGACATACCCAAGGCAGGCAATAGGTTTTTTTTCATATTTTTCATATAGAGAAACGAACAAAGGCCGCAATAATTGGGTTTTCACAAAAACTCTATAAATCTTGAGTTGTGATTTTTCTCAAATCCTATGGGGTTTGAAATCCACAAGTCCAAAGTGATGATTTTTACTTTAAATTACAGATTTCTTTTTCGAACATTCCTCGACGCAAATTATTTTCCATACTACGTCAGAGTTTCAAATATCATGCTTTTTTAAAAAAATTATCTTATGTTGAAACTGAGGTATGGGGTATTATGACTCGCGAACCTTTGTAATATACAATGACATTTGAATGTATTTAGGTAGAATGAAATGTTTTAGCTCGATTCACTGATGAATTTTTAAAAATAACAATTTAAGCGGAAGCTGTGGTCGTAAATCGTTGAAGAAACGAGTTTTTATGTCAATTTCCCATTAGTGGTTTTAGGACACAATGTAGAGCTTAATGCTCAAAGGATATGTTAAAGAATACACTTCAGAGTTGAAGTTTCTAATGTATGATTTTTTGATATATCCACTGCATGTACCTCAAACGGATGCTGACATTTTGAAGACTGAAAAATGCGATTTTTTGAATTATTGCTCTAATCGGGACGCGCAGCTGGATTTATCTGAATGCATATTATCTAATTGTAGTACTCGCGATTTCGCATTTTCTAATGTATAACATGAGCGTGCAGCCTTCATAGGATCATAGCAATCTGCGCTCAAAGTCGAACTTTTTGGGCGTAAATTTTTCTAAAAAACCTGTTTTTTGGGCTTAAAATTTACAAACCTCATTCCATTGCCGCGGAATCCCGCGTAAGTTAACATTTTTTTTACGTTCTGAATCTAATAAGCCACGTCGCGTCTAAATCCATCCACTAGATCAGCGGATATGATACGCCTAAAATTCCGAAAATCTGCAAAAAATGTTTTTGAAAATATAGTGTTTGGATGTGTCATTTCTCCTCAAATAAGTAGAGCGATACGCCTGCTTAAAATGTGCGAAAACAGATATTTAACAAGTAAAAAAGGATCAGACGAATTTGCCGACAGAGATATACCCTCCGGCTGTGTGAATTGAAACACTTTTTTTCCAAAAAAACGTATATATTTAATGGGGTTTGAAAATGTTGGGCGTATGAACCGACAAAAATATGGATTTGGATAGACGCTCAAACAGTTTTACGGGGAATGTATCTAAAGGAATGGACCGCCATATTCCATTTTGAAAGTGGGTCTTATTTTGGGTGTCATTCCCCTCGAATTATATGTTGACCAACTGAAACGACAGGTGGTCGCGATATCTACGACCACCTGTCGTTTCGCGATATCTACGACCACCTGTCGTTTCAGTTGGTCAACATATAATTCAGAGGTTTTGAACCATTATATCAGGTAGCATGTACTTGCCTACGAAAAACATGATATCGCTGTAAACAGGACCACTAGGTAAAAATTTTCAAGGGATCCTCGTACAGACCCTTAAAGGGGTTGCTCTGTTTATGAGATATCACGCTTACTATTTTAGCTAATATTTTCGAATTTTTGTGGGGGAGGAACCGGAAGGAGTGGACCTACAAGCACCACCTTCAAATTTCATCTAATATTCGAAGAAATATCACGATATGCAAAGTGTGGATCAACTCAGTATTTGGTTCGAGAGTTGTCGTGCTCTCCAGTCACTACATGGTGCCATAGAGGGTTTTTTACACTTTTCGGGCTGTTTTCTCAAGAAGTATGGACTTGCCCCTGAAGTGGGGTTGTGAGAGATACCTGAGGGAGTGGACTGATATGGTTTATCTTCGAACTTATACTAAGTTTGGACAAAATATTACAATGGACAAAATTTGGACCGAATCAGCAGATCCGTTCACGAGTTATCTTGCGCTCCAACCACTACACACGTTGTCATAGGGTTTTTTTTTGCACATTTTAGGCTATTTTCTCAGGAAGTATGGACTTGCCCCTGATGAAACCTGTACCTTCGTATGGGGGGCAGTGAATGAAAGTTGCAGAAACAAAAATCAAAGCGATTCGAAAGCAGGTCCTAAACTGAACTTATCCCAAATTTTGTGTGAGAGGTACCTGAAGGAGTGGACCGATTGCGTCCATATTGGAACCTCATCTAAGTCTGGTAGACATTTCACGATTTGCAAAGTATGGACCATATCGGTTACTCCCTTCAAGAGTTATCGTACGTACAAAATTTTCGAACATTCTCGAACTTTTGTGGGGGAGGTACCGGAAGGAGTGGACCGATATAATCCATCTTCGAACTTAAACTAAGTTTGGACAAAATATTACGAAAACCAAATTATGGATCGAATCGGTTGATCCGTTCGAGAGTTATCGTGCGCTCCAGCCGGCCAGACAGACGGACGGAC
The DNA here is from genome assembly GCF_047663935.1 of Musca autumnalis. NCBI lineage: Eukaryota > Metazoa > Arthropoda > Insecta > Diptera > Muscidae > Musca > Musca autumnalis. The sequence continues at coordinate 18,017,582 of NW_027411977.1, read as the reverse complement.
ATTGCTCAATCGACTCCAAATTGTCTGAAACACATTTCGTCTAAACATACTTGGATACGCCTCGTGGTTTCCAAGCAAAATCGTGAAAACCTAAAAATGTGAACTTTGACCTCGATTTATTTGAAAATCCCTCCGGCGATTTTTTTGTTTTTTTTCCGCATATATGAACATTGTAGTTTCACAATCCGCAAAAAACTTCCCAGGTGTAAGCACCATTCATTTAAATCTAGTTAAGGCGTGCCGTGAAAAGTTTTCATTTCAAATTTTCACAGAACAAGAATTGAGACCCTGAATTGAATCAATTTTTATACAAGTTTGAAAAATACTTAGAACAAATTTAAGTATATAAGAAAATTTTAAAGAACAACTAAGAAAGTGTCTTTTAGCTGTGCGGACAGAAATATTTTTTTGGGTAAACAAAATTTTATTTTGAAATCAAAATTTTGTTTTACTATCAAACACAAAATCAAAAAGAATACCAGAAAAGCGGTTTAACCAAGCGGACTAAACTTTTTATATGTCAAATCGGTCGTTGAAGTTGCTTGTGCAAAAATGTTGACGAAGAATGCAAAAATTATAGCTTTGTCCGGGTCCTAGGCAATGATCAGATTGGTAGCTCCACATTTTGAACGGTGAACGAGGATAGGAGGAGATTGCCACAGATCATCGTTGTGGCACCCGGTCTGAAAATGAGGTATACTGACAACCCGCTATTTTCCTCTGGCTTCGTAACTTCTGACTGTCATACTTTTCTGAACCATGGAAAAGCTGATTGGCAATTCAGAGAGCTGCCAATTCCCTCTGATCCTTGGGTAGCTGAGAGAATTTTCACGGACATCATCACAGCTGCATTCGTTCTCTACATACCTCCTGGCTGAAATCCAGTTCTCCAACAAAGGTGGCGGGATTAGCGATTGAGCCTGATGAGATTCGTCGTACATACGCTGATAGTGATAGCCATTTCGGTGGATTAATTTGGCCACAACCTTCAAAATACCGAAAATCGGAAGGTACCGTTCTATGGGGGCTATATGATGGCGTGGACCTGTATCTACAAATTTCTGGGAGAAACTTTTATACCCCCAACGAAGACTAAATACCAAATTTCAGCCATCTCGGTGTGATAATGAGGCCAAAACCTTCAAAATACCGAAAATCGGGAGATATCGTCCTATGGGGGCTATATCAAAACGTGGACCTATATAAACACTTTACGGTGGAAATGTTTCTTAGCCTCTGGAAACACAAAATACAAAGTTACAACCGATTATGTTGTCAAATGGGACTAATACATTCAAAATATATTAAAATGACGCGTACTTTATATGCACGCAGAAAAATTTATGTTAGAAATATGTTTGGATCCAAACAAATATATGTTTGGGACCGGTTGCAAACAAATATATGTTTGGATCCAAACATAATATGTTTGGGTCCAAACAAATATATGTTTGCAACATTTTGTAGCATATCTGAATTTGATATGTTTGGGTAAAACATATTTTTTATGTTAGAACATTTTTTCATGGGTGGAGAGAGGATGTTTGTCAACGAGAGTAATAACAGTGCTCTCGCGGCTGTGGAATGTTGCTTTATAATAAAGAGTTGTGTGTATTGTATAATAGAAGACGTAGAAGCGAAGAAGGGGACTTTGGTGGCATGTATGCGTCAAACTCGTGTGTTTCTTGTTTTGTTGTTGTTAACCAACGAAGAAGAAAAGAAGAAATGATATGAATTATATTTTTTTCTTTCTTCAGTGTTTTAGTTGCCTTTGTAGAGTCAAGACGGTAAAGTGAGTGAATAAATCAGTGTTTTGTGTTTTCTTAAAGAAATTGTGTTTTTAGTAAATTAAATGCCCAATACATTTTATAATTGAATCGGAAAGTTGAATGGAATTATTTTATTGGACAAGGAAGAAATCGCATTTAATATTGGTAATTACATACATACTTATGTATATTTGAATGGCATATCCATATTTATTTTTTACATTACATAATCATTTGATTCCAGATGCCGATTCCCCGCTGATGATTTCACTAAGAGGACAATTTGTTTTATTTCACAACTAAGGAGAAGCGTTCAACTACGTTTCTATATATTTTTCCTTTTTAAAAGTGTGACTACAAATTATTTCAATCAGTTTTTCTTTTATTAAAGTGTGTTATGTATTTCTTTGGAATTTTGTATGTACCTACACGCAGAGAAAAAAATATGATTGATCCAACAATATTCGAAGAGCAAAATATGTATTGTAAAGATATTGTTAAATTCCAAATGTAGTATTGTGATTCCAACAATTGGGTTTTGTTAAATCCAAAAATAGTTTTTGTCAACTGGACAATAGTTCTCTCTTTTGTTCGACAATTTTTTCTCTTCTCTCGCTATTCGATGCCGTGTTGAAAAAAACAATTATGGTGAGTTTTGTTTGTATGACACGATGCCTTTATCTTTGTTTTTGTGTGTATGTATACCAACAAGAAGACTCTTGTTTTTATTTGTTTCTGTTTTGTTTCATTCTTCTATCTTCATTGTGCTTTGAGGTTTGGTGTTATACCGGAGTTTGTTATGGTGTTTAATTATTCCTTATGTTGTGGTGGGTGCTTGTGGCTTTTTGTTTGTCTTTGTTGTGAGCCAATGCAGCAAATCATGTATTGTGTTCATCAATGATTGCAATATTATACGCGACATTTATATCCAAGTTATGCGAAAAGTGTATATGAGAAGTATATACACTCAAATCAAAAAATTCTGGGCTGGTTTTCTGGGTTGACAATACTTTTTGTAAACAAAATTAGATTATGATAGTTCCTACAATCGGTATTGTTAACGATTTTTACAATATTGCGGAAATTCGAAAGTTGTTTTTGTTTTCTATGTTTGGAACAAAAGATGGTATTTTTGGATTTGGATTACAATGTTTGAACAAAACAAATACATTTTTGGAACCAAAACAGATATTTTTGTTCCAACAAAAGCGAAAAATATTTTTTCTCTGCGTGTATGTGTTTATTTTTCTTTTGCCTTTTAATAAAAAACCACAACATTTGTGTGTATACTATAGAGATAGACAGTGAGCTCTTACTGAGAGCAAGTGATCACACATTTTAAAGTGTTTTACATTGAATTTTACGCTCCCTTGCTCTCAGTAAGCCCCCACTGGTTCATGTGTTTGTTTTTTTTTGTGCCTTTTGGGGTTGTATTTTTTTGCACCCAAACATATAAAATGTTTGCACCCAAACATAAAATTGTTTCCACCCAAACATATCTTTGTTTGCACCCAAACATAAAATTGTTTCCACCCAACATATCTTTGTTTGCACCCAAACATAAATATCTTTGCACCCAAACATATATATGTTTGCACCCAAACATATATTTGTTTCCACCCAAACATATATTTGTTTCCACCCAAACATATATTATGTTTGGGACTGTTGCAAACATATATATGTTTACTGCAAAATATGTTTGGGACATATGTTAGAGAGGCCGATTTTTTTTTGCGTGTAGAAATGTTCTGTGGCCTCTGGAGACACAAAATACCAAATTACAACCAATTCGGTGGTTAAATTGGGCAAATATCTTAAAAATTCCTTAAAACGACTACGCGTCACTCGTCATTTTGTATGGGGGCTATACGAATGCGTGGATCTACATAGCCCGCTTTCAATACCAAAGTCCTACGTACAAATAATAGATTTTCCCAAAATTTCATCCACCTACGTCAATCCGTTCGGACGTTAGAGTGATTTCCACAGACGGACAGACAAATTGCACGCTGATCAAGAATATATATAGTTTTTGGGGTCTACAATGATTATTTCGAGTAGTTACAAACAGAATGACAAACTTAATATACCCCCATCCTATGATGGAGGGTATAAAAATATTTCAGAACCCCTTTTGTATTAGGTCGAACTTGGTCTTTAGTCCATGCTTCTTATGTGTCGAGGCCTTTAATCGTACAAACCCCACAAAAGCTTGAGGATCATTTGAAATGTAAACCGAAGGTTCTCCCTGTGGTCCTGTTTACAGCTATATAATGTTTATCTTGGGCAAGTCCATGCTATCTTACATAATGGTCCATAGGCTCTAATAACCTATGGTGATGAACAAAAATGTCTACCCCATTTTCATATGTAATTCGAATAATATCAGTTTAAATTTGAAACAGGTCACTTGTAATTTGAAAAACCCAATTAAATTTCGAATTATTTCATTTGTAATTTGAGAATTTCAATTGAAATTCGATTTTTTATACCCTACACCACTATGTGGAAAGGGTATTATAAGTTTGTTTTGGGAAAAATTCATGTAACACCGCGAAATATTCGTCGGAGACCCCCAATGTGGTATACCAATCTTCATATCTCGACGAGATGAAGCGATTTTGAGATGTGTGTCCGTCCGTCCGTCCGTGTGTCCGTCTGTCCATTATAAATTGTAATCAAACTCCAGGCCGCAATTATGGACCGATCGTCACGAAATTTGGTATGAAGGTCGGTTTCACATCAGAATAGATCGCTATTTTAATTGGTGATAATAGTGAAATATTTAGCGGGTGAAATGGACCAAAAACATAATTTTTATCCAATTTTGTAACAGCTCTGTAGGTCGCAATAATAGTCCGATCGCCCCGAAATTTTAAATAAGGTAAGAGTATATCAAAAAGAAGAAGCTTGCAATTTGAGATGGCAATCAGATAATATTTAGAGGTTTAAATGGACCACAACTTTTGTGTGAACATTGTGAAAAGTTTTAATATACAGCTTATATCTTATTTCCTGGAAGAGACACTCCGGGCAAGTAAGCTATACTTGGAAGAGGAACGCTTGACCTTTCTCTTGATGTCAATTGTGTTGATGTACGTCATCAGATAACAGAGTTACAGTCTAATATATCCAGTTTTTATACCCTACACCACTATGTGGTAGGGGGTATTATGTGTTAGTGCATTTGTATGTAACATACAAAAGGAAGCGAGATAGACCCATAGTTCCTTCTAGGGATATACATAGAATCACTTTCTGAGTCGATTTATGCATGTCCGTCCGTCTGTCCGTCCGTCCGTCCGTTCGCAACATACAGGTCGCATTTGTTGACCGATTTCGCTGAAAATTGGGGAATACCATTTTTTTAGCCGTCGGAAGATCAAGTTCGAAGATGGGCTATATCGGTCCAAGTTTTGGTATAGCCCCCATATATATTTTCGGCCGATTTCACGTATTTTCTGTAACACACACGCTATATATGTCCGATTTTAATGAAATTTGGAATGTTTGACTGAATTTGGTATAGAAATAAGTGTGCCAAATTATATAGAAATCGGTTCAGATTTGGATATAGCTCCCATATATATTTTCGGCCGATTTCACGTATTTTCTGTACCAAACACGCTATATATTTCCGATTTCGATGAAATTTGGAATGTGTGACTGAATTCAGTCTAGAAATAAATGTGCCAAATTATATCGAAATCGGTTCAGATTTGGATATAGCACCCATATATATTTTCGGCCGATTTCGCGTATTTGCTGCTCCAAACACGCTATATAAGTCGGATTTCAATGATATTTGGAATGTGTGACTGAATTCGGTCTGGAAATAAATGTGCCAAATTATATCAAAATCGGTTTAGATCTGGATATAGCTCCGATTTATATTTTACATATTCACAGTGGTGTAGGGTATCATATAGTCGGCCCCGCCCGACTTTGATCCTTTCCTTACTGGTTTGTTTATAGTGTTATCATAAACACTCTAGAGGTTGCAATTACAGCTCAGTAGTCGCGAAATTTTCCTGGAGGTACGAGTTTAGGTTGAAGAAAATACCTATAATTTTGCATGATGATCTGATATTGTTTAGCGAGTGACATAGACCATTGCTTCTGTATGAAAAATATACAAATTTTATTTTGGGTCCATATGGCAAAGTAGCTTACATATGGAAAAATAACTACTGACATTTCCCTTGATGCAAATTGCAATAGTGTGTCTTCTAGATAACGGGCCTACTGCCTAATATATAACCACAATTTCCTCCCATGCTACAAATTGTATCTATCATGACAGATAATTTTTCAGTTCAGTTGTCGAATTGGATTTTTCATACAAATATTGCAGGATTTGGTCGCTTCGTCAACTATTTTATACTCTCGGCCTCATCGAAATAATGGTATTAGACCCCAAGTATATTTGGACGAAATTCGTTTCAGGGAATTTGGAGTCGAAGTAGCCCTGTGACGTCTCTCTTACTGTCTAGATGGCTGGTGCGCACAATATGTAACCACAATGAACTATTTATATAATTGTTCCACAAACATCACAGTAGGGACATTGGGGGCTTTTCTTATATCAATGGATTTATATTAGGTCATTGATATGTGTCTAAGTTTTATTGCCGAATCCGAAAGGCATGCCCTAAGTTGGCACTTGTGGAGAAGTTTTTCATTGCTGAAATACTCAGGAAATATCGCCAACATTACAAAGAGGTATTTTGCCACCGTTGAAAATTGTATGTGGCCAGGCCTGGGCATCGAAACCGGGCATTCAGGGGGCAAGGCGGTTGCGCATAGCTAATTCCTAGAGGTTGTGGTGTAGGGTATCACATGGTCGGCCCCGTCCGACTATAGATTTTGCTTACTTGTTTTACATTTAATTCGAATTTTTAATCATCATTTGTAATTTGAATATTTTCCCTCCCCTACAAAAGTTCGGAAATGTTCGGAAAATTTGTACGCACGATTACTCTTGAAGGAAGTAACCGATTTGGTCCATAGTAGTGGTTAGAGAGCAAGATAACTCTCAAACGGATCTGCCGATTTGGTCCACAATTTGGCCTTCGTAATATTTTGTCCACTTTGTCCATTTTGTGACCGATTTGGTCTATACTTTATCCAGATATAGATCAGGTTCGAATATGGACTATATTTGTCCACTCCTTCGGAAACCCCCCACACAAATTTTCCGATAAGTTTACTTTAAGAACTACTCTCGAATCACTTTGATTTTTGTTAAAGCAACTGCCTCCATTACGACGATAAAAGTTTTTTCAAGGGCAAGTCCATACTTCTTGCCCGCCCGAACGGTGTAAAAAACCCTATGCCACCATATGTAGTGGCTGGAGAGCACAATAACTCTCGAACTGATCAACCGATTTGGTCCAAAATTTTGTTCAAACTTAGATTCAGTTCGAAGATGGGCAATACCGGTCCACAAGTTAAGGTACTTCCCCCCCAATTTTTAAAAATATCAATAAAATAGTATGCACGATATAACTTGAACAACCAATTTTGTCCAAACTTTGGATCTCCTAATATTTTGTCCAAATTTGGTTTAACTTCTAAAATGCCCCATATAGGTCCTCTCCTTAGGGCACCTCCCCACAAATGTTCAACATTTGTGTCTAAGTTCGAAGATCCTGTGGAAATGTATACCTATGCTGTTCGTTGTCGGCCTGTTTAAAGCGATATAATGTTTTCCGTGGACAAGTCCATGCTTCCTGCCATACTGGTCCAAAAATTATACGATGACCCCCTGAAATGACTAGTGGGCGCGATATCTATCGAAAAGATATGACTCCCAAAATAAGAACCACTTCCATAATGCACCAAGTCGGTCCATTCCTTTAAGTACATCCGTCGCAACACTTATGAACTTTAACAATAATCCACACTTTTGTCGGCAAATTGAAATGTCCAAAAAGGGACACAAATTCTGAAAATACCCTTAATACATTCGATCAGTCCGTAGATGAATGTTTCAATTCACATAGGCTGAGGGTATATCTCTGTCGGCAAAGCCGACTGATACTTGTTTACTCGTTTAGCTAGGGAAAGCTTGCTGAGGGATGGACCTGAAATATTTAGGTTCACTCCTTCACATACCTTTCGCATTAAAGGTTTTCTAGTCTTCGTGGTATTTCATATAACGCTATAATTTTACTCTCCATATTTATCCTGATAATTGGACGAATGTTCCAAAATGTTCTCAGGTCTCGAAAATCGCTGCGAGAAATTGTTTGCCAATATAAACATATTCCGTAGGTCCCAAATCTCTTCTATACAGATTGATTCTCTAAATTTGTTTCTTCTAAAAAATAGGCATAAGCCTTGCAAACCACTGTGACCAAATTAATATGTTGTAGTTGCTTGTCAATTGGTCAGAGGTGCCAAGAAATATGTTCAGTAGTTGTTTTTATATTTTTTTTGTTCTTTGGCGGGTATAACACCCGCATTTAAGGTACTCAACAAATTGACAAATGCAGCTATATATCTACATATATTAGAAATTCAACAACAACAACAATAAACAAGTATGAAAAGACAACAACATGAAATGATTTCCTTAAGACAAAAACAGAAATACTGCGTTCATTTAGACAACTCTGGTGATTGATGTGGTTTTGTCCGCATTCATAAAACGTGTGGCGGGTGGGAGGAGGGACTTAGACAAATGACAACACTTACACATGGTCATGACACATAAAAAGAAGAATCCCAAAAACACAATTGAATTGGACGGCGGACAGTTACCCATAAACCTTTTGTTCCCCTACGACATACATACACACGCACCGAGCATACCTTTGTGATATTCATGTTACGCCTAACAGAAGTTGGAACTTTATTGGAATTTAGAAAAGGATCAAGCAGGTCTCATGCAACATAGACCCAGACGCACATACCAGCGTTGGGGACTACGTTTACTGCGTGGCGTTTTGTGACTGCGAAAGCCCAGGGTTAGTAACAATTTCAAGAGGGTAATGAAGAATGTGTATTTTCTGTTGACAGATGACAGTTTGTGTTTTTTGTTTTTGTAGTGGCAAATAAATTAAAAAAAAGGCGTGGAAAAGAGGAAAGAAAGAGAGAAAGAGGTTGTTAGATGGGAACCATTTGGGGAGGCTAGAATTTGGTTATTTAAATTGAAATTAGTGGGAAAAACGAGAACAACAACAACATCATTAGCATTCGATAATGTGTTGTTGTTGTTCCTGTTGCTAAATTTAGTTTCTTCTGCTTTTGCTCTACATACTTGACAGTTGCCTTTAATTTGTTGGCCTCTTTGGCGGCTTCCATTTGCTCGGCAGGCAATTCAATGTCTTCGCGGTGGGGTTCAGCTTCATCTTCCACGTGCGAAAAGGTCACAGCCTTCTTTTCGCAAGGTGCTGGTGAGGCTTCTTTTTTCAATGCCGGTCGGCTTTCGCTCGCGGCACTTTCAACCTTCAAATGGCTTGCATCCGTTGCTGTAACTTCTTCCTCCTCTTGTTCTTCTTCGGTTACCGGCTGCAATTGTGGTTTGCTGGCAACTTCATCGGATGAGGCTGAATCTATGGAGGAAATTGGCGCCAATAGGCTGTTCGATTTGCGTTCAGGTGTGGCTCCTCGATCTGTTAAACCAATGACTTCTTCTTCACTGCTACCCATGCGATCCAAGGGTATGACATTCTTGGAGGCGGCCACTTCTTTTACTGCGCTGTTGTCCTGAGTGGCCAGGGATTGTTTGAGAGCATCCACTGAGGTGGCATCCAAAATGAATTTGAGGTCCTCAGCAGCTGGCATGGCCGCATCTTCAGATTGATCAATTTCTTCATAGACATGTTCTCGGCGCAGACGGGGGGCCTTTTTGGGCGGTGTTTCACTGCTTTGATCTTGGTCCTGGTCAACTTGCTCAACCTTTTTGGCATCAACTTCTTCTTGCTCATTTTCTTTAGCTGGTGCTGTTGTTTGTTGCACAACATCCTTAATTTCAATAATTTCCTCTGGCTCAACAATGCTGCTGCTGGGCCTTTCCTCCTCAGCCGTTTCGCTTTGTCTAACCAAACGCTTGCGACTGGGTGATTCGTCGAGCTCTTCAATTTCCAAAATATCATCGGAATCTTGTTTTTCAAAATGCGCAATATCACTCCTCTGGGCCTTGGGAGAATTTTTCAAATTGATGATTTTAGGTTCCTCACCTGGGGCGGGGGCCACCTTATCATCACCTCTACCCAAATGCAAACGTTTGATATTTAAACGTTTCTTTTGGCGCTCAGCCATGCTCTTGAGTTTCTTCATGACGGGGAAACAACGAGGACTTTTGGGATGTTCGTAAATGGGATGGACTTCTTGTTGGGTAACTTGAGATGCGGTTTCGCTTGGTGCTGTGGAGGGAACTTGTTCTAAGCTTCTTTGCAAACTTGCCGCCGATGTAAAGGAATCAGGCAGTGATTGGGCGTCTTCGTTGCTGCGTGTACCGTAACGACGTCGCCTAAATAGACGACGAACTTTACTAAAACGTTTGGCAGCTTTTGATTTGGCTGTGGCCAACACCGAATCGGATACACAAGAGAAACTTTCACTGTGCAAACTGTGATTTTCGTGATCACCGTCCCTGGTGGCTAAATGATGCTCCGAATGATGACCTTCTTCGTCTTCCTCTTCTTCTGATAATTCCTGCAAATAGGGATGGGTTTCTTGTATCAACACCTGATCGTCGATGCGAACTTTCTTATTCGATTTTGGTGATTCCGATAAGAAGCGTATCTCTTGAGATTTCCTTAGCATCAACACAATTTCGGGTTCTTCATCTGGTCCCAGGGGACGTTTATACAAGTGGGTCCATGGATAACCACCCTGGAAGAGAGGGGAGAACGTTAATAATATCATATATTAAATAAAGTTTAATGAAGAAGAATGTATCAGGTATTGGGGACAGATTTGTAACCTAAAAAAATTTCGCCAAATGCGTTTCATACAACGGAAAGAAATTTCTCAAGTTAGGAAAAATTGTTAATATATCCTTAACCTTATGGGGTTCGTCAATAAGCTCTACAATCAGTTGTCTTTTCGTTTTTCGTTCATCGGCTTTGAATCGTTCGCTTGCTATTCCGTTCACTTGTATACAAACACATGTATACATGTACCGAAAAGGAACAAACAACAGGACAAGGAATTAATTTCGTTGCCTTGCCAAAAATACTTTATCATGTATGTATGTGATGAATTTCGAATCGAATCGGTATGAAAACGATTTGTCCAAAACGAGTGAATTGTATTTAGATGTGATGAGATCCGCATCGAATTTCAATTCCACGTTGTTTCAATTTCATTAAATTCACACATACAAAAAAAGGACTAGTGATCCCGAATCTCCAGCTGAAAGCGACATAAAAGACTTTTTGTTGTGGCGAAGGCAAAAGCCGAAATAAAATTTAATGGAAAATAAAATAAATGTGTGTTATTATTAAATTGGCCTATATGAGAGCTTAGTGAGGAAACTCTTGTGCTATTACATGGTGAGAACTACAAACAGCGCATAACAACATATTATGCGGGTGTCTTCACCAATTTGGAGAAAACACAGATGTTAAAGGTAGATTTTTTGTTCTGTGCTTTTTTTTTATCAAAATATCAAATATTTTGTTAATAAAATATGCCAAAAATAAGGAAAACAAATGTTATTTTAACTTTTTATTCCCGTTCGTACATTTCAAACTTTTTCTCATAAAACAATCTATCCAAATTTATTACATCGTTTTTCAATCGACCACAAAAATATGACCGTTTTCAAAACGAAAAAAAATAAACGATTATCGGATTGCATCACACGTCTTTTTGATCAATTTTTCCATAGAACAAAATGGAATATGAAACCGATATCGAAAACAATTCGATGTCGGAAAATGTACATGCATCACACCTACAGTCGTTTTTGACTCGTTTTGAGCTCGAAATCGACGACTGCGTCACATTATGATACGTGCATGACGTGTGAACTAGATTGATAATCGTTCGTTCTTTAATCGTTTCTTTATTCGACTAGGTGTTCCGGGTCCGAATCCCGGCATAGCACAGTGGATCCACTTGTATGGAGAAAGTGGCCAAAAATATTTTGAGTGTAAAAATCAAGCCAATGCGCCGGTTACAGCTTTGTGCTGCTGCGAAGAGTGTTTTAAGAAACCACGACCGTAACATTCTCCCCCCCCCCTTTCCCCTCTGGAGGGGGTATACGGTAGGAATTGTTTTATGATGTTAATACAAAATGACATGAACAAGGGTCCCGATTATCTTATGATGCAAAAATAGGCTTGGGGAAACAAACCAATCTCCAAAACAACATAAAATCCAACCAATTTAGCGGATTAAAAATATCAAAATTTTAGTCTGAAAATTGGTAAAATTTTTAATATAGATCTTATAGCCTTCTTCCTGGAAGGAACGTACTGCCAACGTAAGACAAATATGGAAGAAGATTTCTTCATCTCGCTACTGATGTCAATTATGTTAATGTACGTTTTTAGATAACAGAGTTATACGCTAATATATCCATAGAAACCCTATTCTAGGGCAGCTTTAGTCAGCGACCCACCTCTGGCACGAGATGGCAGCTGATTTTAATACTAAATAATCTTAAACCCATGACCTGCTTTAGAAAATTATTCCCGAGCTGGGCACTGGTGGGCATCATGACTAAAACCTTAGGTCGAATTTAAGTATATGATCGAATTGCCATTACAAAATACGCTATGAAAATATGCAGCTAACTAGAATTCCACAACACGCTTAAATACTATTTTTTAATGAAAATTAAGCTACTTCCTCCTTCTTCAAAATCCACTATAATATTTTGCTATACGCATTAGTTTCGCGATATTTGAATATATTTACTTGCACTTAAAATATAGGTTGTACTCACAACAAAAAATATTAGTCAAATCTTTTTAAGATATTCTTAAGAAGATCGCGTTCGAATGAAACAAAAACTAATATATTTTTAAAAAGCTGTCGGAATTGTCAGATGTTGTACCAAAATTTTGACATTATTTTTTTTTTATTTTTGGCCAATGGGTGGATCCACTGTGCAGAGGAGCAAAAATTCTTTCAAAGTGGTTTTCGAAAACATATTTATAAAATGTGGCTTATATCCCCTTCTAGATGAAATCCATCCGAGGCCCCCTGACATTCGAATGACAAACCTCGGCATCAACACCAACATATGAGGATAACACAAACTAGGAATAGTAGGACATGGCACCCAAAGGAAAATGCCAACACTAAATAATCAAGGACCCGAACCACAGCACAAATTCAAGGAGGCGTTGTTTCTAGGCAACGATAGATGGCAGCCCCACAACCTAGGACAGACTACAGCAGACTAATCATCTAACTAACACAAGGCAAAACGAACAATAACAACAGTCACACGAAAAGGGATGTGAAATGGAAAGTACGAGCTCTTGGTGAAGCATATAGAGGATTGCACAACTAGAATAGCGAAGGGCATCGTCTAAGATCGAAGTCTCTGTTATAAGCGAAATGAGATGGAGTAAAACTGACGAACTTCGCAAAGAAAACGCCAACAATGTATGCATTATACAGTGGGAACAATTGGTTTTGAAAGCAGATTTGGGATCATGTTGTCGAGGAACGCTAAGAGCTCTTTTTAGAAATTCCCCGTCAGTTTCCTCATTCTCTTCTTTATGTTGTAACGCTAGGGAGGCAAAACTCGTCAAAATTTATGTTCAGAATAAGGCTGCATATGTATTTATGAATCTCCCTGTGCAGGAAGATGCTGCCACTAATGACCAACTGGGATTAATCGCTTGCCGTTATTGTTTTCCGATTATTGAATGGGCTCCCTATTTATGCGTTAATGCGTTACGGACATTATCAAGCGTCAAAATTCAGATGGATTGGCCGCACCTTAAGAAAAAATCAAAATAGGCTTTGAATGGAATCCATCCGCAAGGATCACAAAATCGAGGTCGACCAAGAAACACCGGGCGACGAACGGTAACTCAAAAGCTAAAAAAAACAGCCTTATTTGGGAAAATGACAACCAATCGTGTAAGATGGCTATGCTTTAAGGAATACCTAAGCTCCCAACATTAAATGCGATCAATAAAATTCATACATCGATGAGTTTACATATAACTTCCCCTGGATAGCATACTAAGAAAGAAGAAGAATTATTTCTAGATTTCGGTGAATTTATAAATAAAACACCGAAACTTATTTTTATACCCTCAGCCTTATGCTAATGAGGGTATATACACTTTCATGCGGGCAAAATCTATATATATATAAAATTCTCCTGTCACGGTGTTCGGCTTTGAACTCCTCCGAAACGGCTGGACCGAATTTGATGAAATTTTGTATGTGGAGTTTGTAGGTCTGAGAATAGGTTTTTAACTACTTTTTATAGTGGTCAGTGGAGTGACCAGGGTACCTCCCCCACAAATTTTTTTAAGAAATCGTGAAATTAAAGTTATTTTTGAACGTTTTGTTTAAAAAACGTTTGCAATAATATGATTTTTACTGTCTTGATCTTGAATGGTCATCTCGGAAATGGAATATCGCGGTCAACCCAATTTTTCAAAAATGTATAATTATAGATAATATCCTTAATTTTAGTAAGCGTGACTACAAAAACGCTTTTAACCCGGGCTCCAATAGGTGGGAAAGCGCGATCAATCCCACATTTTAGAATACAGTACAACACCGATAATGTGCATTGGTCACTAAAACGACGGGCCAACAATACGGTTCGAAAATCTATAGGGATCAATATTTAACTGATAAATTGCAAATAGATTACAAAGGCTTACACGGAAATCCAAAACGACGGACCAGCAACGCGGAACCGGGTCAGCTAGTATATAATATAATAATTGTTCCACAAACATCCCATAAGAGACAAGGGAGACTTCTCTCATATCAATGAGTGCCCCCCGCTTCATATTAGCTCAATGATGTGGGACCTACTGTTTTTTGCCGCCACTTGTTGAGAAGTTTTACATGGCTGAAATGTCGCAAAATGTGCCTCATCGAAATAATGGTTTTAGACACCAAGTATGTTTGGACGAAATCCGTTTCAGACAATTTAAAGTTGATTTAGCACTGTCCGTCCGTCTGGCTGGAGCGCACGATAACTCTTGAACGGATCAACCGATTCGGTTCAAAATTTGGTTTTCGTAATATTTTGTCCAAATTTAGTTTAAGTTCGAAGATGGTTTATATCGGTTGACTCTTTCCGGTACCTCCCCCACAAAAGTTCGAAACTGTTCGGAAAATACTTTGCACATCGTGAAATTTCTACCAGACTTAGATGAGGTTCCAATATGGACTCAATCGGTCCACTTCTTCGGATACCTCCAACACAAAAGTTCGGAAAAGTTCAGTTTAGAACCGCTTCCCATACGACGATGCATGTTTCATCTGGGGCAAGTTCATACTTCCTGAGCAAATAGCCTGAAATGTGCAAAAACCACTATGACACCGTGTTTAGTGGTTGGAGCGCAAAATAACTCATGAACGGATCTGTCTATTCGGTTCAAAATTGGCCTTCGTAATATTTTGTCCAAACTTAGTACAAGTTCGAAGATAAGCCATATCGGTCCACACCTTCAGGTCGATATCGATCTTGCTTTATGTTACTTCCCCCACAAAAGTTGAAAAATAGTATCGAAAGTTTTAATTCACACAGGCTGAGGATAAATCTCTGTCGGCAAAGACGACTGATACCTTTTTACTTGTTTTTAATTATTTTTGTCGGAAAGTTAATACGTCCACAAAATGCCACTAAATTTTGAACTCCCTTACAACAAAATTTTTAGGAAAAAGATTTTGGTTATGTAGCCCGTATTCGATCTGTCTCAACTAAAGCAGTCTTGGAAATATCTCTGTCGGCAAACCCGACTGATACTTTTTTACTTGTTTTCCAGAATTTTCATAAGTTTGCCTCTAACCTTTTACAAGCTATGATAAATTTAAAACTATTTCCAAAAGAAGTGATTTATCTTTGGACACAGTCTTTGCAAAGTTTTTAATGCCATCGAGTCCATAAATAACTACTCGTAGATAGAAATAAGCCGGAACAACATCCATTGGGATATCAGCTGGAGTTTTACGACCTAACCTATTTTGTAACGACTTAGCTAAACTTTTGTGGAGCTTTTTCTGAGAAATTTTTCTTAGTCTCAAACAGTTCTGCGAGTAGGATTCGGTGTCTATGAGGCGTAGTCTGTATCGCCCGACTTCTGATTCAAATGTTTTCTTTTTTTCTTGATGTAATTATTTGAATTTTTTAGTTGGCTTGCACGGACTCCGTCACTTCTGGCAAAATAGTAAAGTTATTGTGTTTTTATGACATAAATTAATATTATTTTCTGCAATAGCTGTATATACGACCAATTTTAAAAAAAAGCAGCAGTAGACACTTTTTGACTGGAAATATTCGACACAAGACTATTCTGAACTCGCGGTTCGAGTTATACTTCTTTTTGGAGGTATTTATTTCAATTAATTAATGGTGTACTAATAACCCTAAAAAGGTTTTTTAGATAGATGTTTTTATCAGAATCAGTCCTTGTGGTCAAAAATGTGTTCAATTGAAAACTTAATAAGGCAAAAATAATAGAAAACTTTTTAATAGGAAGAAACGGCGTTATGTTCGGGCCGAACTGTTTATATCCTCACCGTATTAAAACCGCGTATATATCACGACATATTCGCGAATACAATTCCTGTATTCAAATGTGGACCTATTTTAACCAATTTCTTCATGGAGGTTCTCCCACAAAAATGATTTCCAAAATCAACATTACAGCCGATATTTTTAAAAATTTGGCTAATAGCTTCGAAACAACGAAAATCTTTCGATATTATTAGAACCCAGGAAATTATTGGATACACCAAAACGCGAACCTATTTATTTGAAAGTTTTTTAGTTATTGCGTCAAATCTGTTGAAGAATTTATTTAAAAACTCAAAAAAAAAAAAAACGAACGTGGTCTGATATGGTTCATATTCAATTCTAAGTATCCATTAATTTACTCTCAGACTAATATATAAAATATTGTGAACTTTCTCTATTGAATTTATATACTTTGTATCAATATTGCATATAAAATCAACCAAAAAGCCTTTAAAATAGCATTAGGTAACACTACACAACATTTGCAAATTTCATGATTTTTGGTCAATTTCATGATTATCTGCTTTTCCTACCTCGGAAGTAACGTAATAATACGGTTCAGTTAACATTCTGTAAACAGCCGATCGAGGATGTTGACAATTTGGAAACACGGAGGTTCAAATACCTATATCATAATGCCGAATGGATCGCTTTCACTTTCACAGAATTGTCCCGAAATCAAAAGCGTTTCGGTCAGGGGCTGCCAACCCAACATCAAACCTATGCTGCTACAACAACACAAAAATTTGGAGAGCAAACAGTATACATATCAACAAAATAAAGCTCTACATTTTAGCAGCTGTGTAAAATCCGACCTATGTATTACAGTACCTGGACTTTTACAATAAATGTCTGAGGCGTATCCTACGAATTTTTTGGCCTAACTGGGTAACATCGGACAAATGTACATGATGGCGAACTGCAATCCAATGGAACATTAAATATGCAGACGCATATGAACATGGATAGGTCACATTTTGGCAAGACCTGCTGGCGAAATCGCAAGACAAACACTGAATTGGAACATACGAGGCTAAGAATGAATGTATTTCTCGCAATTTTACTTGGAATCCAGCAAAAAACCTAGCTAATGATCAACAAAAATGAAGAGAATTTGTAGGGCATCTACTAAGTTACCACTTTGTGATCGAGTTTAAAATCCTGAGGATCACAGAACTAACTTTCTTCCCTTGAATATTCTTCCCATTCCCTTAGCTTATTTTTCATTATGTTTAACTTACCCTTTCTTTGGCTCTTCGTAAATCTTCCCAGCGATATGTTTGCAATGGCACCGGTGGTCTATCCGTTGCACTTTGGATCAAATACTTTTTCAGCGATTGATAATATTCCTTTTTACAATCCAAAGCTAATTGTTCGGCGTTACTTGTTTCAGCGGCACCCTGTAAATGTGGCAGAGAATCGATGAAGAGTTTGCGTTCAGCTTCTTCCGAGGCGGTTTGGGGGGTGGGTACAGCTACTAATTTAAGATGGGGTTCTGAGGGTGGCTTAAGACAAGATGTGGCAGCGGCTGCAGCAGCTTCCTTTTTTTGGGAATCTAAAATGCTAGTGACTTCGGAAATTTGTTGATCAACAACTTGAGAAAGTTGAGATTCGGTACGTAATTGGGCACCGTCTAGTTGATCTTCTTCGGAGGGGTTTTCGTGGGGAATATCTTCAGGGGTTGTTGTGGGTAAATTGGCTTCTTGTCCTTCTTTTACTTCACTGTGGTCAGTCTTTTCATTGGATTTTAGCACTAGAGTTTCTTCCTGGGGCTGTCCTACTGCAAATTTATTCTCCTCAAAGACCTTTGCAACTTCCTTTTCAATGTCTTGCAAAAGTTGTTGGGCCACTTCTTCAATTTCTTCTTTGGTCACATGCACCGCAGAGTCACCGTTAAGATAGGCTGTGGATGTTTCCTTAATATCTTCTTTATTTAACGGGACCTCAGAATCACCATTCAAATAGGCTGTAACGGTTTCCTCAATTTCTTCTTTAGTCACATGGGCCGCTGAATCACCATTCAAATAGGGTGTTGCAGTTTCCTCAATTTGTGCTGCTTGCAGCAATGCTTTGGTTTCCAAAATTTGTTCCACTGGTTGTTTTGTTATCACCTCAGCCGGTTCAACCTCTATGACTGAGCGAACATTGTCATCAGTTTCGATTTTAGAACAGCCAACCTGTAATTCCTCCTCGGCAGGTGGTAATTCCTTAATACCCACGCTTTCTTTGTGAACTGTGGCTTCGTTAAGGGTTTCAATTAAATGAGATTCAATATCTAAAACATTATCTTCTGTTTCTTCTGCGTGGGGGCTGGGAGGTACAGATGAAATAATGATTTCCTCGGCTTCTTTTTCTTGTTGTTCTAATTCGGTTTCTTTTTCGGGGGATATTTTTGCTTCTTTTCCAAGTTGCTTGAATTCTGATTCTTTTTCAGGCAACTCTTCTTTTTCTTCCTTTTCTTGTTGCTCTACTTCTGTTGCTTTTTCGGAGAAGGAAGAATCTGTTAAGGTTTCGCTTTCTTGTTTCTCTTCACTTTGAGATGATGTTTTAGGAGTAGAGGTGGGGGTTATGGCTTCTTCTTCTTCTTCTTTTGTTTTTGTTTTGGCGGGGGCGGTTTCTTTGATAATAATTGTCTTAGCTAAATTTTCTGTACTACAACTACTGACTAGGTTCTTAACGCTAGAATTTGCATCGTCATTAACATTCTCGTCGTTGTGCGTTTTATAGAAATCCTCCGAGGATTGTTGCGACACATTCACCGGGCTTTCATTGGCGTCTTCCTTTTGTTGATGTAACGGCTTATTGCGGTTGCTGTTGTTGTTGTTTGCTTCCTGTTTTTCTTCTGTGGCATTTATTGGACTAAGTACTTGAAGAATTGCGGGTTGATCGATTGAGATTTCATTGGATCCAGGTAATGACACTAAAATGCAGAAGAGAAGAAAAACGAAAATAGGTTAAAAATTATTGCAAATAAGAGAAATAGAAATGTTTTTTTTTTGTTTTAGTACATATTTACTAAATACTTGTACTAAACACAAAAAAAAAACATTTTTACATTCCTTGAACTTTTTGAGGTTACTTAAAAATAAAAACAACAACAACAGAACATTACAATGTTCATACATATTTAACAAATACCAACACATGATGATGATCACACTCATTATGATGTATGTCGCTTATTTTTACTCTCTAGCAATTTAAGAGATATGTTTACGATATGGCTGCTCAAAACGGTGTTTTTTTTTTCACACGAAAGAGAAAAACCACCATTTAAGAGAAATAAATTAGGAAAGAACGATTTTTGGAAGTTTCTTTTGACGTTTGATTCATTTTTGCACTTCAGTATCCTCAAAAACGATTGCCCTGATTCAACAATTAACAATTTAATCAAAAATCTGCAAAACAAGTAAAAAAGTATCAGTCGGCTTTGCCGACAGAGATATACCCTCAGCCTGTGTATATTGAAACAACTTTTTTCCCAAAATACGTATGTATTTAGCGGGTTTTAAAAATTTTGGGCGTTTGAACCGACAAAACTGTTGATTAGGATTAAAGATCAAAAGTTTTGCGGAGGAGATACTAAAAGGAATGGATCGACATTGACCGTTATGGAAGTGGATCTCCAGCCACAACATATGGTGCCATATGGGGTTTTTACACTCTTCGGGCTGTTTGCTCAAGAAGTATGGACTTGCCCCTAAAAAACTTTTACCATCGTAAATTAGGCAGCGAATGCAAGTTGCTTCAACAAAAATCAAAGTGATTCAATAGCAGGTCTTAAAGCGAACTTATCCGAAATGTTGTGTGGGAGGTACCGGATGGAGTGGACAAATATAGTCCATATTTAAACCTGATCTATATCTGGTATATATATTTGGATGTGTAAAGTATAGACCAATTCGGCCACTGCCTTCAAGATTTACCGTACGAACAATTTTTCCGAACATTTTTGAAATTTTGTGGGGGAGGTACCTGAAGGAGTGGACCGATATGGCTTATCTTCAAACTTAAACTATGTTTGGATAAAATATTACTTAGGCCAAGTTTTGGACCAAATCGGCAGATCCGTTCGAGAGTTATCTTGCGCTCCAACCACCTCACACGGTGTCATAGGGTTTATTTGCAACTTTCATGCTATTTTCTCAGGAAGTATGGACTTGCCCCTGATGAAACTTGTACCGTCGTATGGAGGGCAGTGAATACAAGTTGCTGAAACAAAAATCAAAGCGATTCGAGAGATGGCCCTAAACTGAACTTTTCCGAAATTTTGTGTGGGAGGTACCCGAGGGAGTGGACCTATTGAGACCATATTGGAACCTCGTACTTCTCTGGTAGAAAGTTTACGCTATACAAAGTATGGACCAAATCGGTCACTCTCTCCAAGAGTTATCGTGAGCACAAACTTTCCGAACATTTTTGAACTTTTGTGGGGGAGGTACCGGAAGGAGTGGACCGATGTAGCTCATCTTCGAACATAAACTAAGTTTGGGCAAAATATTACGAAAGCCAAATTTTGGACCAAATCGGTTCATCCGTTCGAGAGTTATCGTGCGCTCCAGCCAGCAGGACAGACAGACGGACGGACATGGCTAGATCGACTCCAAATTGTCTGAAACGCATTTCGCCCAAACATACTTGGGGTCTAAAACCATTATTTCAATGCGGCACATTTTCATCGTATCAAAGTGTATATACCCTCCTTAGCCTAAAGGCTGAGGGTATAAACATGCAATTTTTTCTGTTTCAACAAAAACCGAAAGAGAATTGATGGTGAAACATTTCACCGTTCTGAGCAGGGCTGGTATACGATATTAACCCTTATGAGTAGCAATAGAGAGGCGATTTGATATTTACGTCCAATATCGTTACACAAAATACACAAAATGGTGTAACGGTAAGCTGCAATCACAACAGATAGCCACAGCATATTCCACTCAACTAGCCCAATTGCTTAATCAAAGCACTCCTCATCCCGATAACATATCAGCGCAATGGCAAAACATTGCCCACTCCATGCAAACAGCCGCAATATCCATACTTGGATACCAGAGACCTCCACCAAGGAATCCATGGTATGATCAGGAGTGTCGTGCTGTCACCGAAGAGAAAAATGCGGCATATAGGGCTACTTTACAATCCGTAGCAACGCGTAGCGCACGAGAGAGATACAGGGAGAAAAGGAGAGAGGAGAAACGTCTTTTCCGCAGGAAAAAGAGAGAGATGTAAAGCGGGAGTGTGAAAAAATCGAGATGTACAGGAGCCAGAATGAAGTCCGAAAATTCTACCAAAGAGTACTGATACAGATAGTGTAATCAGGATATGGAAAGAACATTTTTCAAAACTGTTGGTATCCAATAGCAGCGAAGACGACGAAGATACCACAGTCCCAATCCCAGAAGATGGTATTGAATGTACACCGCCCAGCCAAGATGAGGTAAAGACAGCAATAAATCGGCTGAAGAATAATAAGGCAGCAGGGGCCGATGGCTTACCAGCCGAGCTGTTCAAAACCGAAGGCGACACGCTGATAAGGTGTACTCATCAGTTAGTTAGCACCATCTGGCAGGAAGAAGCCCCGTTCACAAGAAGGGAGATAAGACTGTATGCTCTAACTATAGGGGCATAAGTCTACTCCCTATTTCCTACAAGATCGTGTCAGGGATATTGTGCGAACGACTAAAGCCCATAGTCAAAGAGATAATTGGACCATACCAATGCGGCTTTAGACCTGGCAGATATTTACCCTGCGGCAAATCCTGGAGAAGACCCAAGAGATGCAGATCGATACCTACTACCTTCTTGTCGATTATAAAGCAGCCTTCGACAGCCCGCTACGTTCAAAGGTATTCCAAGCAATGTCTGAATTTGGTATCCCCCCAAAGCTCATTCGGCTTTGTAAAATTACTCTAACTGACACAAGATCTTCAGTTCAAATAGGAAAGAACCTCTCCGAAGAGTTTTGTATTACTCTAACTGACACAAGATCTTCAGTTCAAATAGGAAAGAACCTCTCCGAAGAGTTTTGTACCAAAAGAGGTTTCAGGCAAGGATACAGCCTTTCGTGTGATCTTTTTAACATCCTGCTAGAAAAGGTTATAGGAGAGGCAAACTTCAAAAGAAGTGGCACAATCTACACCAATAGCCACATGTTACTTGCTTATGCTGATGATGTAGACATCATGGGAAGATCAGTAAAAGAACTAACCAATACCTTTATGAAGGTCGAAGGAGAATCTGCTAAAGTGGGTCTGGCGATAAACGGCGAGAAGACCAAGCTGATGGTGTCGACGCGCAATGCGTCCATTGAGATCGGACCAACTGTTGAAGTTGGTTCCAATAATTTTGAGGTAGTAAAAGACTTCGTATACCTCGGCACCGTCGTAAACACAACAAACGACATCAGTTGTGAAATAAAAAGAAGAATTGTATTGGCCAACAGATGCTACTTTGGCTAAAGTAAGCACTTTAAAAACAAAGCCACAACTCGTCAAACAAAAATAACGCTTTACAAAACACTGATACTACCCGTGCTGATATATGGTTCCGAAGCCTGGGTATTTGCGCAAGCAGATAAGGCAGTGCTTGGCGTGTTGGAGAGAAAAAATTCTTCGAAACCTCTACGGACCAATCTGCGTTGACGGTGAATATCGACGTCGTATGAAGCATGAGCTGTATCTGCTATACAACGACATCAATATAGTTAAACGTATCGAGCTGCAGCGATTGCGTTGGCTAGGCCATATAATAAGAATGAGCGATGATGAACCCGCTAAAAAGGCGTATAAATTCGGGCCACACGGCTGTGCACGCAGAATTGGCAGGCCAAAGAATAGATGGCGCAAACAAGTGGATGAAGATATGACAAGGCGCGGTATTTCAGAAAGCGAAGCACTAAACAGAGCGAATTGGAGATCTTTTCTTAGTTCGGTCTATGGAACAAATATTCTGTAATGGGCCAGCTAAGTAAGTAAGTCTTCCAGCTGGACCAAGAAAGTTAATTTAATTACTAATTTCTTTGGAGAAGTGTTTGGAGAAAATTAATAAACATTCGATTCGTTTAAAATATTTAAAATTTACATCTGTTAACTGGCTGCTTCAAATCCTCTTAATTGATTATCTATTTCATATTCAATTTTTGTTTGCTTTTTGGCAATGCGCCTTTGCAGTTTTTGATTGCCTCTATGATAGACATTTAAGAAATTTTAAAACAAACAAAAAAAAATCCATTATCATATAATGAAACTTAGTATAAATGTTTATACTATGTATTCGGATTACGACAAATTGTCTTACACGTCAGTACAGGTGCAGATGTAAATGGATATTACCGTGGATCAAAGCTGTACAAAGATGATAAGTTGTTTCAAACTTCTGCATCCGAGAAGAATATTTCTATGTCCCAGAGAAATAGTCCTTAAAATGGACCATATCGATTTACTACTTCGGGTCTTCGGTTCGAAATTTTTCGCTAAAATGGTACACACGGTAACTCTCGAAGTGAACAACCGATTTTAAACATCATAACGTAGAGGATGGAAAATACCAAGGAACGATCATGACCGGTTTTAACATGGCAAATCCCAGGATTTATCTTGGTCCCTCTTTCATCTCAAGTGGACACTGACCTCCCCGTGGTATCACCTGGGGAACTGCCTTTAACACCCGTTAAAGGTAGTGAGCTAACATGTGCCGCGCGTTCTCCCATAAGAACGTTAAAAACTTGGGTTTGGGCGTCGGGTTAGTAACCCTCCCCTAGAAAGAACAGCATACTATGACAAAACGAAAGAAAAGAAAAACAACCCCCTCTAAAGTTGATGAACCCCGCAAACGTTTTAAGGACCATGATCTGCGAATCTGCACCTGGAATGTTCGCACTCTTTATAGAGAAGGTGCAGTCTTCGCATTGGCAGACGTACTTGAAAAGTACAAGGCCGATATTACTGCCATACAGGAAATACGATGGATTGGAAAAGGCGCCACAACAACACCTAAAGGTGACGCACTGTATTATAGCTGCCATGACGTAAAGCATGAGTTTGGTTGAGGATTTGTAGTTAGTCGGAGGCTAAAACATCTGGTCTCCAGCTTCACCCCAGTGAATGAAAGACTTGCTGCAATTCGAATAAAAGCTAAATTCTTCAACATAAGCTTTATTTGCGCTCCTGCTCCCACTGAAGAAAAGGACGAACAGACCAAAGATATATTTTACGAGCGCTTAGAAGAAACATATGACCGTTGCCCTGCTCATGACATTAAAATCATTCTAGGCGATTTTAGTGCCAAAATTGGAAAGGAGAATATCTTTGGTCCAACAGTCGGGAAATTCAGTCTCCACAGTGAAACATCTGACAATGGTATGAGGCTGATAGACTTTGCAGCTGCAAAAAACATGGTAGTTAGCAGTACCAGATTTAAGCATCTCGATATTCATAAGGGCACCTGGCTGTCTCCAGATCAAAGAACAAGTAATCAAATTGATCATGTTGTGATAGATGGAAGACATTCATCCAGCGTGTTAGATGTACGATCGTTCCGAGGCGCAAACATTGATTCGGACCACTACCTTGTTGCAGCAAAGATACGTACCCGTCTAAACGTTGCAAATAAAGCACGAATAGACACAACGCGGAAGTTGGACATCGATAGGCTGCAAACACAACAGATAGCCACAGCATATTCCACTCAACTAGCCCACTCCATGCTAACAGCCGCAAAATCCATACTTGGATACCAGAGACCTCCACAAAGGAATTCATGGTATGACCAGGAGTGTCGTGCTGCTACCGAAGAGAAAAATGCGGCATAGAGAGCTACTTTACAATCAATAGCAACGCGTAGCTCACGAAAGAGATATCGGGAGAAAAGGAGAGAAGAGAAACGTCTTTTCCGCAAGAAAAAGAGAGAAATGGAAAAGCGGGAGTGTGAAAAAATCGAGATGTACAGGAGCCAGAATGAAGTCCGAAATTTTAACCAAAGAGTGAAACATCAAACAGATGGCTTTGGTACAGGCACATCCTTAGAGACCAGCAAGGTAATCTGGTAACTGATACAAATAGTGTGCTAAGGATATGGAAAGAACATTTTTTCAAACTGTTGGTGTCCAATAGTAGCGAAGTCGACGAAGATACCACAGATCCAATCCCAGAAGATGGCATTGAATGTGTACCACCTGGCCAAGATGAGGTAAAGACAGCAATAAACCGGCTGAAGAATAATAAGGCAGCAGGGGCCGATGGCCGAGCTGTTCAAAACCGGAGGCGACACGCTGATAAGGTGTATGCATCAGCTAGTTAGCTCCATCTGGCTGGAAGAACGCGTACCCGACAATTGCAACCTGAGCATCCTGTGTCCCGTCCATAAGAAAGGAGATAAGACTTTATGCTCCAACTATTGGCTACAAGATAGTGTCAGGGATATCGTGCGAACGACTAAAGCCTATGGTCAACGAGATAATTGGACCATACCAATGCGGCTTTAGGCCTGGCAAGTCCACCATTGACCAGATATTTACCCTGCGGCAAATCCTGGAGAAGATCCAAGAGATGCAGATCGACACCTACCACTTTTTTGTCGATTATAAATCAGCCTTCGACAGCCCGCTACGTTCAAAGGTATTACAAGCCATGTCTGAATTTGGTATCCCCGCAAAGCTCATCCGGCTTTGTAAAATGACTTTAACTGACACGAGGTCCTCAGTTACAATAGGAAAGAATCTCCGAAGAGTTTGGTACCAAAAGAGGTTTCAGACAAGGAGACAGCCTTTCGTGTGATCTCTTCAGATGAGAGGCAAACGTCAAAAGAAGTGACACAATGTACACCAATAGTCACATGTTACTTACTTATGCTGATGATATAGACATCATGGAAAGATCAGTAAAAGAAGTAACCCATACCTTTATGAAGGTCGAAGGAGAATCTGCTAAAGTCGGTCTGGCGGTAAACGGCGGGAAGACCAAGTTGATGGTGTCGACGCGCAATGCGTCCATTGAGATCGGACCAACTGTTGAAGTTGGTTCCTATAATTTTGAGGTAGTAAAAGACTTCGTATACCTCGGCACCGTCGTAAACACAACAAACGACATCAGTTGTGAAATAAAAAGAAGAATTGTATTGGCCAACATAAGCTACTTTGGCTTAAGTAAGCACTTCAAAAACAAAGCCACAACTCGTCAAACAAAAATAACGCTTTACAAAACACTGATACTACCCGTGCTGATGTACGGTTCCGAAGCCTAGGTACTTGCGCAAGCAGATAAGGCAGTGCTTGGCGTGTTTGAAAGATCTACGGACAGATCTGAGTTGACGGTAAATATCGACGTCGTATGAACCACGAGCTGTATCTGCTATACAACGACATTAATATACATAGTTAAACGTATCGAGATGCAGCGATTGCGTTGGCTAGGCCATATAATAAGAATGAGCGATGATGAACCCGCTAAAAAGGTGTATAAATTCGAGCCACAGGGCGGTGCACGCAGAATTGGCAGGCCAAAGAATAGACGGCGCAAACAAGTGGATGAAGAGATGACAAGGCGAGGTATTCCAAAAAGCGAATCACGAAACAGAGAGAATTGGAGATCTTTTCTTAGTTCGGTCTATGAAACAAATGTTCTGTAATGGGCCAACTAAGTAGGTAAGTACATTTTTTGAAGGATTATGTTGTTTTTGTTGGTGTAGACGGTTTTGATTGGGTCTGTTAACGGAAACCTACGTTGAAGGATAGGTTTGATGCTGGGTTGGCAGTCGCTGGCCGAAACACTATGGTTTCGGGTCAATCCGGTACGAAAGAACCCGCTGCCGTGGGATTGACTGTTTACGTTGAAAACTTCCAATCTCTACTGTGGTTTATCATACCCTCAGCATTTATGCTAACGAGGGTATATACACTTTCATACGGGCAAAATGTGCCTCATCGAAATAATGGTTTTAGACCCCCAAGTATGTTTGGACGAAATGTGTTTCAGACAATTTGGAGTCGATTTAGCAATGTCCGTCTGTCTGTCTGTCTGTCTGTCCGTCTGTCTGTCTGTCCGTCTGTCTGGCTGGTGCGCACGATAACTCTCGAACGGATGAACCAATTTGGTCCAAAATTTGGCTTTCGCAATATTTTGTCCAAACTTAGTTTAAGTTCGAAGGTGGGCTATATCACTCCACTCCTTCCGGTACCTCCCCCACAAAAGTTCGAAAATGTTCGGAAAATTTGTGCGCACGATAACTCTTGAAGGAAGTATCCGATTTGATCCATACTTTGGACATTGTGAAATATCTACTAGACTTCGATGAGGTTCCAACATGGACTCAATCGGTCTACTCCTTCAGGTACCTCCCACACAAAATTTCGGATAAGTTCAGATTAGGGTCTGCTCCCGAATTGCTTAATTGCCCCCCATACGACGGTACAAGTTTCATCAGGGGCGAGTCCATACTCCCCGAGAAATTAACCTGAAAGATGCACAAACCCCCTATGACACCGTGTGAGGTGGTTGGAGCGCAAGAACGAACGGATCTCCTGATTGGGTCCAAAATTTGGCCTTAGTAATAATTTGTCCAAACATAGTTTAAGTTCAAAGATAAGCCATATCGGTCCACTCCTTCAGGTACCTCCCCTACAAAAGTTCAAAAATGTTCGGAAAATTTGTTCGTACGTTAACTCTTGAAGGGAGTGGCCGAATTGGTCCATACTTTACACACCCTAATATATCTACCAAATATAGATCAGGTTGAAATATGGACTATATTTATCCACTCCATCCGGTACCTCCCACACAAAATTTCGGATAAGTTCACTTTAAGACCTGCTATCGCATCACTTTGATTTTTGTTGAAGCAACTTGTATTCACTGCCTCAATTAAACGTTTTTTCAGGGGGCAAGTCCACACTTCATGAGCTGGAGATCTACTTCCATAATGGTCAATGTCGATCCATTCCTTTAAGTATCTCCTCCGCAAAACTTTTGCCCTTGAATCCTAATCAACATTTTTGCCGGTTTATACGCCGAAAATTTTTAAAATCCCCTATATACATAAGTGTTTTGGGAAAAAATTGTTTCAATATACACAGGCTGAGGGTATATCTCTGCTGGCCAAGCCGACTGATACTTTTTTACTTGTTTTTTGAGATTTTTAATTTTGAATATACTCTTGTAAGACATTTCACTGTGAGTCACTGTACAATGTAAATTGTTAGCTTTTGTTATTGTTCTAGTAATAGACAGCTTATTTAAAGATCATTTCGTAAAGATGTTCAAAACATGTTTGCGTCGATTGATGGCAGCAGCATCACCGCTATATTTTTTTTGGATGTCTCTTTTATTATGGCCGTGCCGACGTGCAAAAAGAAAATCTCTTTATTCACTCGTATTTTTCTCTCTATTCGAAAAAAGAAGAGATTTTGACTTTTGGCCAAAAAGTAGTGTCGACGAGAAGAAACGGAAAATATAAGACCGAAAAAAAAACATGGGGCAATTACGAAATTGTTTTAAATTTCCTCCAAGTACACATAAATTTTGAAAGATTTTCTACGCTTTTTTTGGAAACATTTTGCAATAACACATTTGACGACAATAAAATAGTTTGACAACACATCACGTTGAGGAAGCTGTTTGCTGATCATGCTCGTTCGTAGTTGAAATACAAACGTACTTGCTTAAAAATTAGTTTTTATTTGAGAACTTATTTTTTTAATTAAAAGTTGTTAATCTTTGGAACTTTATCACCTTGTTGTAATCATCTACGTGTAATGAGTCACCAGTAATAATTTCCAATTTTCTTTTAGTTTGTTTTTTTCTTGCCGTTTTTATGTTTGGTTCAAAGTTCAAAATTAAAGACACTGAGCCTTTTTAGGGGGTGTTCTGTTTTCTTTTTTTTAGTTAGTAACTTATATACTATCTTCTTTTTTTGGTGTGTTTTTGTTGTCTGTTTTTTGGGTTTTTTGATTTTCATTCGCCAATTTTTCTTTTTGAGCAACAAATCACAAACCGCCCGTACCGTGCAGATTTCAACTACTAAATTGTGAATTTTTTCTGTTTGTATGACCCCAAAAAATATGCTTTTTTGTTCTTTTTTTTTGCTTCTCCTCCACTGTTTCCTCTGAGTTTTTTGTTCTTTTGCTGCTCGGGGTTTCTGTTTATATCTTTTACGATTTAGTTGAGGAGCAATGTATGTGCCTTTGTTGTTGTTGCTTTTCACCTCTTAGCCACTACGGCTAAATAGCAAACAGATCATGCCACCACTAGCAGCTCATCATTAGAGAAAAAAGAGAGCAGCTAATATTTTTTCGCTTTATGTTCTCTTTTTTTTGCGCTGATTTTGAAAAATGTTGCACAGTTTGAATGTTTCCCTTTCGGTGGTGGGCCATCATAGTTAAGGCATTTTTGTTTTGTTGAATTTATTTCTTGTTTATTTTCTGATATTCAAACAAAACAATAAACAAGGCATACTCGACTGGGCACCACCACTTGCCCTTTGTCCTTCAGCGGTATTGCTTTCAAGTTTTCGTTTTTTTGTGTATTATGGCGACACAGTGGTTCCAAGGTTGTAATATGCGACTAATATAAAGTTTAAGATTTTAAGTCGGAAAGAACCTTTGCAAGCATTTCAACTACGGAACGACTCCAATCGAACTGCGTGTCTTAAGAAACCACTTGTAAAAATGTGTTATTGTCTGGCCAGGAATTCCGATCCGGGAATTTAGTGTAAAAGGGTGAATTGCATGGTACTTCGGTTGAAAAACTGCCTAAATATGAAATATTTCAAAAACTTAAAAATCTAAAATTGGACAGCACCCTTGTATATATCCTTGGGCTTTACCAAAACGTAGTTTTGTCAGGATCGGAAATGTACCTCATTAAAAAAACGTTGGGCGCCAATTAAGAAATGTTCCATGATTTAGTTCTGTGCCACACTAATACCCCGTTTATATATAACCGGATTTAACAAACCGACTGGGTTTTAAATGTCAATTCCATTACTTATATTTCAAACAAATCCTCATAAAGAAGGTTAACCCTGCAAAAAGCTCTAATATAAACAGCATATAACGTTACCTATAGGCGCCACATTCCCTTTCTCTTTATTTTCAATTTTCAAAAATAATTCAAATACTCAATTTTGTAAATAAAATTTATTTGGGAATTTTCAAAAAAAAAAAAAAATAAAATTATTATTATTATTAAATTTTTCTTATTTTGCCAATATTTGGACGAATGGCGCCATTTTCTGTGCCCTCAGCAATCATTGGGACACTTCGAAGAAGAAAGATGGCTACCAAAAAAATGTTGGAATAAAAAAACAAACTTTTATTATTTTGTCAATATTTTACAGTTGGGCGCCATCAGATTTTAAAGCAAACTCGTGATACAAAATCAATATATTTTATATACGGCATAATTATTATCTTTGCTTTCGTTTTTTTTTTGGTCAGTGGCTGAGGGTATATCTCCATCAGCACAAGCTGACTGATACTTTCTTACTTGTTACTTGGGAATTAAAAAAAATCAATATTTTGCCAATATTTGGATGAAAAGCGACATTTTCTGTGTCCTCAGCAATCATTGGGTGACAGTGAAACGTGAACCGTAGAAAAAGCTAGCTTCCGAAAATTTTTGGAAAAATCAGAGATTGATCGATGCCAGAGAAACCACTCCACAGCCGATATGTCTGATTAGCTTCTACCAACAGTGAAATCAGGTCATATAATGGTCGTTGTGTGGGTTCGAATCTTCGGCTTTCCTTTTCACTTTCAAAAAACTTCGATCAATAAGCTCGACTTCAACGAGAAATTAATTAAAATTATCTTCGCCCTAATAGGCAAACTTTTCAAATAAAGAAAAATCACCTTGAGCCAGGCTTGGGTTTGAACCCACGTTCTTGAAAAACATGGGAAAAGTGTTATCACGTTTGTCGTGGAAGGTATAAAAGCTCATCACTATGAAAAATACATTGCATGTGAGAAATAAACAGTACGATAAGAGAGATGTTGCTGATGAGCTGCTACCAACAACGAAACCAGATCACATAATAGTGGTTGCGTGGGTTCGAATCTTTGGATTTCCTTTTTCACTTGCAACGAGAAATTAATTAAAAGAAATGTTTATTATTTTGTTAATATTTTACCGTTAGGCGCCACTTTCTTGTTTCCTCACCCATTATTGGGTGTCTTTCTCTTTATTTTCAAATTTCAAAAAATTATTGAAATAACAAATTTTCTAAATAATATTTATTTGCGAATTTACAAAAAAATCGTTGTTTTGCCAATATTTGGCCGTTGGGCGTCATATTTTTATCTCCCCAAAAATAATTGGGCGTCATTCAAAAGCGATCCATAGAAGAACGTTGTCTTCCGGGAAATTACTTGAAATATCAAAATTATTTTTTTGCGTAGGTTGCCATTTTCGCCATTGGAAATCGATTCAGAAAAATTTTGGCATTGTTTTAAAGAAAATAAATTTATTCTTTTGCCAATATTTGGCGGTTGGGCGCCATTTTTGGTTGTTTCCACATCTATAATTGGAAATAGAAAATAGGTGCATTCCCGAAAATTCCTTGAAATATCGAAATGAAATACTGTCATACTCTCTCTCGTACGAACTTCTCTGTAACAAATACTTCTCTATAACGAAGTTGTTTTAGAGCACAAGTGGAAATTCTCACACAAACTAAAATCTCTATAACGCCCACAAGTGCTACGTTATAGAGAAGTTCGACTGCACTTTTTTGGGGTTACCTTACTTTTATTTTCCTGTTCCCCGAACATTGATTGGTCGCCATTGGAGTAAAATTGGTACACACATTTGAATGTTGAATATTCTATTCCGGTTGAATAATCTCGTTATTTCAGCACAAAAATGTGCATTACATCGGGTGAAGGAGCTTATTCGTTGATATTGATCTCTAACGGAGCATCAAAACAATTTTTTGCTGAAAACTGGTTGAAATATCAATATTTTTCCATGTTGGGTGCCATTTGAGCAGTCAAATGAGGTATTACGTTGAGAATAATAGGAGAGGGATTTTATTGTATAATGTTTTTTTGGACTGCCGAAGAGGTCAATAGTGGATTTTTCAGCATATCCGAAATAATCTAAACTGGTTGGTGGTATTTCAACCAGGAATTTCACTAAGAAAATAAAATAGAGATTTTATTGTAGGGATTTTTTTTCGACTGCCGAAGGGGTCTGTAGTGGATTTTTTACCACCTCCGAAAGAATTTAAACTGGTTGAAATAATAAAGGATTTTTTCGGGTTGGGCGCAATTTTAGATGTCAAGTTGGATTTTATTGCAGAGTTTTTTGTTTTCGAAATATCGAAGTAAATATTTTTTCCAGTTTGGGCGCCATTTGAGCAGTCAAATTTTCGCAAAGGAGAGGGATTTTATTTATTTTTTTTTTTTGGACCGTCGAAGGTGTCGGATGCGGATTTTTTACCATCTCCAAGTTGTGTGTCGTTTGAGCAGTCAAAGCTATTATTAAACAAGTAAGAAAAGGCCCGACCGAACTTTTTATACCCTCCACCACAAATTTCAGCCATTTCGGTGGATTAATGTGGCCACAACCTTCAAAATACCGAAATTCGGAAGGTACCGTTCTATGGGGGCTATATGATGGCGTGGACCTATACCTACAAATTTCTGGGGGAAAGCTATCTCGGTGTGATAATGAGGCTAAACGTTCAAAATATCGAAAATCGGGAGATATTGTATTATGGGACCTATATAAACATTTTATGGTAGAAATGTTTCTTAGCCTCTGGAAATGCAAAATACAAAGTTAAAACCGATTCTGTTGTCAAATGGGACTAATACATTCAAAATATATTAAAATGAGGCGTACTTTATATGGGGCGTCATATGGGGGTAATACCAAAACGTGGACCTATGTATATAAACCAACTTTGGTAGGAATGTTTTTTGGCCTCTGGAGACACAAAATACCAAATTACAACCAATTCGGTGGTAAAATGGGACAAATATCTTAAAAATTCCTTAAAACGACGACGCGTCACGCGTCATTTTGTATGGGGGCTATACGAAAGCGTGGACCTACATAGCCCGATTTCAATACCAAAAGTCCTACGTACATATAATAAATAGATTTTCCCAAAATTTCATCCACCTACGCCAATTAGTTCGGACGCGAGAGTGATTTCCACAGACGGACGGACATGGCTATATCGATGTGGAATTGCACGCTGATCAAGAATATATATACTTTGTGGGGTCTACAATGATTTTTTCGAGTAGTTACAAACGTAGTGACAAACTTAATATACCCCCATCCTATGGTAGAGGGTATAAAAATGCACCACAAAAATTTTTTGCTGAAAACTGGTTGAAATATCAAAGGAAATATTTTCCAGGTTGGGCGCCATTTGAACAGTCAAAGGTGGTATTACACCGTGAAAAATAGGAGAGGGATTTTGTTGCAGAATTTTTTATATTTTTTTTTTGACAGTAGAAATACTCCTTTTTGGAAATTTTACCACCCATAAGGAATCTTAACTTGTTTTTTCCAAGTTGTGTACCATTTGATCACTCAAAGCACAAACATTTTTTTGCTGAAAACTGTTTGAAATATCAAAGGAAATATTTTTCCAGGTTGGGCGCCATTTGTTGCATTTTGTTGCAGAATTTTTTTTTCGGACTGCAGAAAGATTCCAATGGGGAATTTATCATTTCCGAAGAGATTTTAGCTGGTTGAAATATCAAAGAAAATATTTTTTCAGGTTGGGCGCCATTTGAGAAAAATAAAAGAGATTTTATTGCAGAGATTTTTTCGACTGTCAAAGGAGTTGTGTTTTTGAATTTTTACCATCTCCGATAGAATTTAAACTGGTTGAAATAATAAAAGATTTTTTCGGGTTGGGCGCCATTTAAGGGAAATAGAAGATGGATTTTATTGCAGAGTATTTTGCGTTTGCCGAATTGGTCAGTTGTGGATTTTTAACCATCTCCGAAGAAATCTTAACTGGTTGAAATATCGAAGGAAATATTTTTTCCAGGTTGGGCACAATTTGTGCAGTCAAAGTGTTTTCTATGTTATGGGCCATTTGATCAGTCAAAGCTAATATTACATGGATATAAATAAGAGAGGAATTTCATTGCAGAGTTTTATTCGAATGCCGAAGGGGTCAGTTGTAGATTCATTACCATCTCTGAAGAAATTTTAATTGGTTGAAATATTAAAGAAAAGAATTTTCCAGGTTGGGCGCCATTTGAGCAGTTAAAGGTGATATTACACGGAGAAAAATAGGAGAGGGATTTTATTGCAGAGTTTTCTTTTTTGGACTGCAGAAAGAGTCCATTGTGGAACTTTATTATTTCCGAAGGAATCTAAACTGGTTGAAATACCAAAGAAAATATTTTTCCAGGTTGGTCCCCATTTGAGCAGTCAAAAGTTGGCATTTCACTGAAAAAAATTGGAGAGATATTTTATTGCAGAGTGTTTTTCGATTGCCGAACGGATCAGTTGTGGATTTTTAACCATCTCTGAAGGAATCTTAACTGGTTGAAATATCGAAGGCAATATGTTTTCCAGGTTGGCGCCATTTATTTTTTTTGGACTGGTCAGATGTGGACTTCTTATCAACTTCGCAGATATCTAAACTGCTTGAACTGTTAAAGGAAATATTTTATTCCAGGTTGGGCGCCATTTGAGCAGTCAAAGTTGATATTATATCGAGAAAAATAGGAGATGGATTTTATTGCTGAGTGTTTTTCGATTGTCGAGGGAGTCAGTTGTGAATTTTTTACCATCTCCGAAGAGGTTGAAATATCGAAGAAAATATTTTTTCCAGGATTGGGATTTTATTTATTTTTTTTTGACTGCCGAAGGGGTCAGTTGTGGATGTTTTACCATCTTCGAAAGAATCTAAACAGGTTGAAATATCAAAGGATTATTTTTTTCAAGTTATGTGCCATTTGATCAGTCAAAGCTAATATTACAGGGAGATAAATAGGAGAGGAATTTTATTGCAGAGTATTTTTCGATTGTGGTCTGTTGTGGATTTTTGGCCATCTCTGAAGGAATCTTAACTGGTTGAAATATCGAAGGAAATGTGTTTTCCAGGTTGGGCGCCATTTGAAAGTCATAGTTGAGAAAAAGAGGAGAGGGATTTTTTTTTTATTTTTTGGGCTGCCGAAGGGGTCAGTTGTGGATTTTACCACCTCCAAAGGAATCTTAACAGGTTGAAATATCGAAGAAAATATTTTTTCCAAGAGAGGGATTTTATTTATTTTTTTGGACGGCCGAAGGGGTCCATTGAGGATAGTTTACCATCTACGAAAGAATCTAAATTGGTTGAAATATCAAAGGAAATATTTTTTCCAAGTTATGAGCTATTTGATCAGCCAAAGCTAATATTACACGGAGATAAATAGGAGAGGAATTTTATTGCAGAGTTTTATTCGACTGCCGAAGAGGTCAGTTGTGGATTCATTACCATCTCTAAAGAAATGTTAATTGGTTGAAATATTAAAGGAAATATTTTTTACAGGTTGGGCGCCATTTGAGCAGTCGAAGGTGGTATTATTATTGGGGGTTATCATGAATGAAATTTCCCCGTGAGTTTTGTTTTTCCGTCGTTGCAACTTAAGGAAGAAAGTGAAAAAATTCACGGGGAATTGCCGTTCATGATAACCCCCATTATTTATTGCTTTTACGCCAAATCGTGGGTGCATAGTGCCAAAAGCTGGTATTACACCAAGAAAAATAGGAGATGGATTTTATTGCATTTTTTTTTTTGGGCTGCCGAATGAGATATTTTTGATTTTTAACTACTATTTTTTGTATGTTTTAGTATCTTCGAAAGAATGTAAACTGGCTGAAATAATATAGGAAACATTTTTCCGGGTTGGGCGCCATTTCAGCTGTCAAAGGTGGTATTACACCAAGTAAAAAAGATTTGTTTAGGGATAAATATAAAGGTTGGATGTGTGTTTTTTAACAACTCACAAGGAGTCTGGATAAAAACTTGGGTGCCCTCGATTGGCGGAACATTGACCAATAAATTTCATCAGGGAAAATAATAAAAAGTTTTAAGGAAATGGATTGTGAAAACCAACTCCCTTTCAGACAATTTAGGGTCGATTTTTCCATGTACTTTGCACAATCCGCCCGTCTGTCTAGCTGGTTTGCACGGTTACTTTCGCATCGAATAACCGATTTCCAAACATAGATCAAAGTAGGAGATTCCTGTTTGGTCCACTTCATCGGATCCTCGCCAGTTAAAAAAAATTGATTAATTCCAATTTAAGGACTCTTCAAGAATCGACTTGTTATTTTTAGGTAGTCCTTTAGGTACTGACAAAATCGATTAGTTGTCAATGAGAGCCATACCTAAAATTTTCTGAGCGACATTTTTGCAGAACATTTCGAAGCTGAAAAACGTCATCTTGTGGTACTTTTATAGCGGCTTTTAAAATAAAGGACGAAAAGGACATTGAAAGAAGGGAGTTAGAAGGTGGAAGTGCTCTACGAAAATAATCCTCATTCGATTCGACTGCAGACATGTCATCTCAAAAATAAGCTAAAACGACAGTGAACAAAGTTGTAACGCTAATTCCTGATGCCTTACAGGGTCTCTGGCAAAAACTTAATCACGCCATGACGCGGAAGTTCGACTCACGGCGGATCTGACCTTCGGGGTTCTTAATATACTCACCAAGGCCTTTCTTCCCAAACAGGGATTTTCCGTTCCCCAGACTTTCATCTTTATTTTGTTGCACAGTGGTATCGATTGTTTCTTTAAAGTCATGAAATAGAGGCATGTATTTTTTGCTTTTGTCATTGGCCGCAACCACGGTGCACTACAGTGCCACACAAACCATTAATGTTGCTGATGTTTATTTTGATTATCTGTTGTTGCCGTTTTTTTTTCTTCTTCATAGTCATAAGTTAATTTGGGCGTTTTTATAATCTTTGAATTGAGCAAAAATACCCATGTGTAATAAGTAAGAGTGTGTGTGTGTGGACCAACGCCACACATTGTGAATGAGAACATTTAAAGATATTTTAGCGCACACGAAAAAGAAAAAGTAAAACAAAAATAATATTTGAAAAAAATCATTTCTTTTGTCAACGAAGATGACAACGCATTGGACATCGGGCTTTCACATTTATCTAGAACAACATTAGGCAACAGCATCACCCAAAACATGCAAATGGACGGACAGACAGACAGACAGGCCAGTCAAGTGAAATTTGGTCTGTGCGTGGTGTTTTTAATAATTGATTTGGTAAATACGCATCTTGTTTTGAAGCAGCAACAATTGTGCAGATTTTCAGTTTTTTCTTCTCTCACAGTGTTGTTGTTATTGTATGTTTGCTTTGGTGTTTAGCCATTGATAAAATTATTATTTGTCTTCTGTGTTAAAAATACAGACACTGTCCCAATTTCGTTTTTCTTTTTTTTGTGAATTCTTTCACAAATAATTAGATATTGAAATGTTAATATTTGCTACAGACACCCTGTAGACTTTTTTACAGATGGGTCTTCGTTAAAAAAAGAAAAAACAAACAGAAAACATGTCGTGTACATTACAACATCCCTTGTTACGTATACGTGCTGTGGCCACTTGCCTGCATTGGCAGCGCATCACTTATACGACGATGACGACGTCATTTAATTGATGAAAATTGAATGCTGTTATTAACATATCAATGTTGAGGGAGGGAGAAGACAATAATTTGATTGCAAATTATTTCATTCATAATTTTGTCAAATATATAGAAAAAGTATGAGTCGGTTTTGCCGCCACATATACATAAATACGTCAAAAAAATCACTTACATCTAAGGACATGAGAGAAATTATGATTTTCTTTTATTTCTTTACATACATATGTAGTTAATATATCGCTCATTTACTCAAAGAGTGACACATTTCAAAAAATCCCGTTTCGAAAAAAAACCCGTTTTAAGTTGGCGACTTCTTATTATTGACTTCCCAACTTAAAAAGGTTATTACACAAAAACTAAAAGAACTACTTGGACCTTAATTTGTAAACACCTGGCTAGATATCAGTGCTAAATTTCTGTGCAAGTTTAAGCATGATTTGCAGTGTTGTAATGCTTCATAAACTCAAAAACCTTTGTGTCAAATTATGCGAAACTCGTAGTAAATGAGCTGTAACTCGTCGAGTTTTAAAGACACAAGATAAAATAGAAGTAATAGAAAAACTGAAATTTTTAACTTAGAAAACGCATTTTTTGAGTTATGTCACTCTTTGAAACATGTTTCGTAAATAGGTATATGCGATGAATCGACACTGATAAATCTGAAAAAAATATTCTTATCGAAAAAATTCCTGTTATGTAATACACCTTCTTCTCATGTAATTCGAAACATTCCAGTTGTAATTCGTCACATTTCATTTGTAATTCGATT
Organism: Musca autumnalis; assembly: GCF_047663935.1. Lineage (NCBI taxonomy): Eukaryota > Metazoa > Arthropoda > Insecta > Diptera > Muscidae > Musca > Musca autumnalis. The sequence continues at coordinate 17,978,735 of NW_027411977.1, read as the reverse complement.
ATTCTATTTGTAATTCGTAACATTTTATTTGTAATTCGTCACATTTCATTTTTAATTCGATTATTCTATTTGTAATTCGTAACATTTTATTTGTAATTCGAGAATTTCATTTGTAATTCGAATTATTCCATTTGTAATTCCAATTATTCCGTTTGAAATTCAAATTATTCCAATTGTAATTCGAATTATTCCAATTGGAATTCTCGAATTACAAATAAAATTTTACGAATTACAAATGGAATTCTCGAATTACAACTAAAATGATTCGAATTACATCTAAAAGAGGTGTAGTGTTGCGGTTTTGACTATTTTTATCCACAATCCAGGTAAATACACTTATTTTGGAATTTATTTGGCTTTTTTATTATTTGGGAACTTTATAATACATTTCGTAACTAACAAGTGAAAAAGTATCAGTCGGCTTTGCCGACAGAGATATACCCTCAGCCTGTGCGAGTTTAAACCTTCATCTATGGATGATATATGTAGCATCGAATAGCTGCTACGCAACCAAAATTCTTTTCCCCAAATAATTATATATTAGAAGAGTTTCAGATATTGTTGCCCTTTTGGGCATATAAACCAAAGCTCACAAATGATGCGGAGGAGGTACTTGAAGGAATGAATCGACATACTGCATTTTGGAAGTGGATCTTAGTTTAGGAGTCATTTGAGTTGGTCACCGTATAAATTAAAAGTTTTTGGACCACTACGTCAGGAAGCATGGATTTGCCCACGTGAAACATAATATCGCTGCAAACAGGACCACAAAGAGTAGCATCGGTATCATTTTCCAAAAGATATTCGAACACATCCTAAACTGCACATAAATAAAAATGTTTAACTTTTATGGGGGAAGGGTACCCTAAGGTGAAGATATATATGGAAAATTTCAAAGTTAAACTACAATTGGACAAAATATTACGAAGGTAAAATGTTGGACTGAATCGGCTGATCCGTTTGAGAGTTATCGTGCGCTCCAGCCACTACACATTGGACCATAGGGTTTTTTTCACCTTTCGGGCCATGTTTTCAGGACTTATGGACTAACCCCTGAAATAAGAGCGAATTAAATATGCTACAACAAAAATCAAACCGATTTGTGAGCAGCTCTTAAACTGCACTTTTCCGAAATTTTGAGTGGGAGGTATCCGAAGAAGTGGACCAATATAGTCCATATTTGAATCTAATCTATATCTCGCAGAAATATTACGATGTGCAAAGCGCGGACCAAACCGGTCACTGCCTTCAAGAGTTATTCTGCACACCATTTTAGCGAAAAGTTTTTAACTTTTGTGGGGGAGGTACCCGAAGGAGTGGGCCGAACTTGAACTAAGTTTGGTCATAATATTACGAAGGCCAAGTTTGGGGACCTAATCGGTTTATCCGTTCGAAATTATCGTGCGTTACATATAGTGTCATAGGGGGTTTTAACAACTTTGGACAATTTTCTCAGGAAGTATGGATTTGCCCCTGAAAAAAACTCGTACCGACGCGTCGTATAATGGGCAGCGAATACAAGTTGTCGGAAAAATAATCAAAACGAGTCGAGAGCAGGCATTAAACTGCAGCTTAATTAAAATTTTGTTTAAGTGCCGTATTTACGGCTGTTCGAAGATTGTTTCGAAATTTTTACCGAATTTGAACAACTAAAATTCCTGATTATTACGATAACTATTGAAAGGAGTGACTCCCCAAATTGAGATCAATAGCAAGATTGACTATGTCGATCCATTTCGTCTAGTAGCACCAACCAAGATTAAGGCCACTTCTTGAATCGTTTGAAATTGTTAAAAACGGTTAGGCGTTGCGATCACTACCACACCATTAAATTTCTTTAGAGGATGCCAACACTTCTCTTGATATACCTCCCGAACTTGCATTCTTGTGTTCAGATTTTTATTGCAGCAGTATTTGCGGTCCATCCGCATTGAAAACTGAATGCCCAGGCCAGACATATTCAACGATCGCAAAAAAATTCCCCTCATTGTAAATGAAGGTCGCCTTCATTTCCTGAGTAAATCAGCTACAAGCTAATACAGTTCGCCCAAAGAAGTTCAAAAATGTTCTGTAAAATGGTGTGAACGATAACTCTTGAAGGCAGTATCCGATTTCGTCTATACATTGTAATATTTCTACCAAACATAGGTTCGAATATGGACTATAACGATCCACTCCTTCGGGTACCTCCCACATAAAATTTCGAAAAAGTGCAGTTTAAGAAATCCTCGCGAGCCGTTTGATTTTTTGCAACAACTTTTATTCGCGACAGTGCAAGTTTTTTCATGGGCAAGTCCATACTTCCTGAGAACTGAAAACTATAAAAACTCGCTATGGCACCATGTGTTGTGGATGGAGCGCGCGCTATCTCCCGAACAAATAAACCGATTCGATCCAAAATTTGGCAATCGTAATATTTTGCCCAAAGTTAAATCAAGTTCTAAGATGGCCCTTATCGGTCCACTCCTTTGGTTACCTCCCCCACATAATTTCACAACTTTTCACTAAAATGATGCGCACGATAACTCTCGAAGGCAGTAACCGATTTGGTCCATACTTTGGACATCATAATATTTCTATGAGACATAGATCAGGTTAGAATATGTGCACTTCATCGGATACCCCCACAACAAATTTCGTAAAAGTGCAGTTTAGGACCTTCTCTCGAATTGTTTTGATTTTTCTTGCAACAGGTTGAATTCAAGTGTCAAGTCAAAACTTTTGTAAAAACAAGTAAAAAAGTATAAGCTTTGCCAACAGATATATACCCTCAGCCTGTGTAAATTAAAATACTTATTTCTCGAAAATACGGACTAGAATAACAGCTCAAAGCTTCGAGAGTCCTCCCAAAATCATGGGTTTCGTAAGAGATTTTTGGCAGCCGTAACTACTCTCAAACCCCATTTCTTCCCCATTATTTTTACAGTTTGTAGTTATTTTATGACCACTAGAATAACTAGTTATTCTGTGGCCACTAGAAGTTGAAAAGTAAGGTGAAAAAATTCTATTTTTAGAACAGTTGATGTAGATAATTTGTTTTTAATTTCATCACACTTCTTACTTTTATTTTACTTTATTTTATTTCGCTGTCTGCCCGAATTGAACCCGCCAAACCTCTTATTTCTATCCAAAGACACTACACACTATGCCACGCACACGAATATTAAGGGTTGCTCAAGAACTTAAATGTGCAGTACACATGTGCACCACGAACTGTTATTTTTTAATTAAAAAAAAACTCGTGTGCCGACGGTGAGCGTTGAACACACAACCGTAGGATTTATAGTCGAACACACACTCACTGTGCCACCGTCATCATTACTTAGTGAGGAGTAAAGTAAGTAGGTTTTTTAAGAAGTAACCCATTACTTTTCAGATTACTTGTAATGCGAAAAGAAGCTTGTTTACATTACTTTGTAAAGGGTTACGTAATGACTACCGGATCCAAATTTTTGCTGGGATATGGTGCCATAGGGATTTTTTACACTTTTAGGGCTGTTTTCTCAAGAAGTATGGACTTGCCACTGATAAAGATTTTACCGCCGTAATGGAGACAGCGAATGCAAGTTGCTTCACGAAAATCAAAGTGATTCGAGAGCAGTTATTAAAGTGAATGTATCCGAAAAAAAAACAGTCCATATTCGAACCTGATCTATATTTGGTAGATATATTACGATGTGTAAAGTATGAACCAAATCGGTAACTCTCCTTCAACAGTTAGAATGTGCACAATTTTTCCGAACATTTTTGAACTTTTGTGTTGGAGGTACCTGAAGGAGTGGACCGTTATGGAAATCTTTGAACTTAAACTATATTTTCACAAAATATTACGAAGGCCAATTTGTTGACTGAATCGGCAGACCCTTTCGAGAGTTATCTTGAGCTTCAACAACTACACACGGCGTCAGAGGGGTTTTGTGTACCTTTCAGGCTATTTTCTCAAGAAGTATGGACTTATCCCTGATGAAACTTGTACCGTCGTATGGAGGGCAGTGAATACAAGTTGTTACAACAAAAATCAAAGCGATTCAAGAGCAGGTCCTAAACTGAATTTTTCCGAAATTTTGTGTGGGAGGTACCAGAAGGAGTGGACCGATAGAGTTCATATTGGAACCTCATTTAAATCTGTTAGAAATTTCATGATGTGCAAAGTATGGATCAAATCGGTTACTCCCTTCAAGAGTAATCGTGCGCTCAAATTTTCCGAATTTTTGTGGGGAGGTACTTGAAGGAGTGGAACGACATAGCCCATCTTCGAACTTAATTTTGGCTTCGAGAGTTATCGTGCGCACCAGCCAGCCAGACAGACAGACGGGCGGACATTGCTAAATCGACTCCAAATTGTCTGAAACACATTTCGTCCAAACATACTTGGGGTCTAAAACGATTATTTCGTTACCTCATTAGCATAAATGCTGAGGGTATAAAAACAATAACAAAATATAATATGAAGGAGCGATCGGTATTTGTACTTCGATAGGGAGAACTAGAAAAGTTTGCGGCCTAGGCAAATCCTACTGCTGCCAGACTACATTTAATTTTTTTTTTTTAAGTTTGATAGTTTTTATCCCAGACGTACTCAGGACAGTTTGACTAACGATCATGTGTTGTGTTGTTTACAGTGACTTGATTGAGACACCTCCAAAACATGGGTTTGAACGCTTCAACAGCATCTTCTGGCGACGAAAATTGTTGACCAAGCCTTTTTCCTTGATGTTCGAGAATCAAATGAAGTCATTGGGTGTTAAGGCAGGGTTGTACTGCGGATGACCATCAATGACCCATCAATTCCACGTTTTGTCCGGTCAAAAAGGCGCTCATGTTCTTTTTTTCGAATTTCTTCGGAGACTTCAGGCAAATAAATTGTAGTTTACCACTCCGAATTAACCGTTCTACGTTGTTCAAGCATAATCGTATAATCGACACAGGTCAGTTTTGCCGAAGTAACAGACGACCATTTGCTTCGATGTGCTTCTTCCATGAACAACTTTCGTAGGATTTGGTTCGCCTTCGAAGATCCTTCGAATGGTAAGGGCAATATCTCTTAATCGAAGCAACCGATTTGGTGGTCCAAACTTTTGATCTCGAAATATTTTGTCCAAACATAGTTTATGTTCAAAAGTGGGTCCTATCGGTCCATTCCTTAGGGTACCACCAAAAAAAAAAAAAAAAAAAATGATCAACATTTTTGTTTAAGTGCTGTTAGGGATCTGGGCGCGAATCCTTTGGAAATGTTTAGCAAAGGTACCTCTAGTAGCCCTGTTTACAGCGATGTGATGTTTTTCGTGGGCAAGTCCATGTTTCCTAATATTTATGGTCCTATCGACAGGAATGACCCCCCAAAATAAGACACACTTCCAAAATGGACTATGTCGGTCCATTCCTTTAGGTACCTCCCCCGCAAAACTTTTAAAATTTTATCCTAATCCATATCTTTGTCGGCATGTTCATACTCCTACAATTCAGAAGACCCCCTAAATACATACGTTTTTTTTGGGGAAAAAGGTGTTTCATTTTACACAGGCTGAAGGTATACCTCTGTCGGCAAAGCCGACTGATACTTTTTTATTTGTTTTTTATTTTTAAGGGCGACAGTTCAACAGTTATTTTTACATTATATTTAAATCATCAGTTATTGACCTCTCAATATTGTCGTATTTCAATGTCAAGGTCACACATTGGAAAAACTCCCTCTCAACCATGAACAGTTTTTATGATTTCCAACCAAAGTCACGTCCCATTCGGTCGACTTTTGAAGACTACTTTTCAGACAAAACTAACTAGAACAAATCACAATCAATCATGCATTACATTACGCCAGCAATACGTTAATGTGACGGCGATATGAAATATCGTATCCATCATCTATGGATATTTGGTCACACTTGACTAAGCATCAGTTCTGCCTCGGTGAAGTCCAAAACCGGCAAGAAGACGTAAAAACAACTTTCCCAAAAATACCGCCAGCAATGGTATGATGAGTGTGTGTGCCTTGGCATATTTTCAGTTTTCTTTTCTTTTGTTTTTCCTTAAATAAGTTGCGGAAAATTGTTTTATTTTTATTATTTGCATAATTAATGTCAAGATTTGCCTTGCTGTTCGGTTGTGCTACACAGTTTTTTGGTTTGGAACAAAAAGTGAGAAATGCCAAACAGTCACGTTTTGAAAATTACGTCAATTTCGTTTTCAGAAACACGCCTGTTGTTTTTACAGCTATGAAATAATATTTAATAATAGTAAGAATTGCTTGTAAATTACAACAGATGTTCTAAGGTTCTTAGAACTCTTAAATAAGTTGTAAATTACAGCAATTCAAGTTATTCTTATACCATCATTCTTTCTTCCATTTCAAGTCGAGGTTTTTTTTATTCCAACTCATAGCCCTATTAAAAAATAAATCGCGATTCAGTCCATACCTTCATATAGCCCCCGTAGAACGGTACCTCCCGATTTTCGGTATTTTTAAGGTTTTAGCTTCATTATCCTACCAAAATGGCTGAAATTTGGTACGTAGTCTTCTTTAGGGGTATAAAACTTCCCCCCAGAATTTTGTCGGTATCAGTCTACACCTTCATATAGCCCCCATAGAACGGTACCTCCCGATTTTCGGTATTTTGAAGGTTTTAGCTTCATTGTCCTACCAAAATGGCTGAAATTTGGTACGTAGTTTTCTTTGGAGGTATAAAACTTTCCCCTTAGAATTTTGTCGGTATTGGTCCACACCTTCATATAGCCCCCATAGAACGGTACCTCCCGATTTTCGATATTTTGAAGGTTTTAGCTTCATTATCACACCGAAATGACTGAAATTTGGTACGTAGTCTTCTTTGGAGGTATAAAACTTTCCCCCAGAAATTTGTCGGTATTGGTCCACACCTTCATATAGCCCCCATAGAACGGTACCTCCCGATTTTCGATATTTTGAAGGTTTTAGCTTCATTATCACACCGAAATGACTGAAATTTGGTACTTAGTCTATGTTGGTGGTATAAAACTTTCCCCCAGAACTTTGTCGGTATCGGTCCATGCCTTCATATAGCCCCCATAGAACGATACCTCCCGATTTTCGGTATTTTGAACGTTGTGGCCTCAATATTCCACCGAAATGCCTGAAATTTGGTATTTAGACTTCGTTGGGGGTACTCAAACTTCCCCTTTAAATTTGTCGGTATAGGTCCACGCCTTCATATAGCCCCCATGGAAAGGTACCTCGCGATTTTTCGTATTTTGAAGGTTGTGTCTTCAATATTCCACCAAAATGGCGGAAATTTGGTATTTAGTCTTCGATGTGGTATAAAACTGTTCGCCAGAAATATGTCTGTACAGGTCCACGCCTTTCATATTGCCCCATTTCTGACTAAAATTCGTCAGTATAGGTCCACGTTTCGATATAGCCCCATAGAACGGTACCTCCCAATTTTCGTAATACTGAAGATTGTGACGTCAATATCCAACCGAAATGGCTGAAATTCGTTATTTCATCTTGCAAGAGTTATAAAATATTCCCGATGAGTATTATCAGTATAGGTCCACGTCTTCATATATCCCCATAGAAGCGTACTTCTTCATTTTCGGTATTTTTTTAATTTTAGCCACATTCTCTTACTCGAAGTATAGGAAATTTGGTATTTAGTCTTCTTTGAGCCTTAAAACTTTCCGTCAGAAATTTGTCGGTATAGATCGACGTTTTGAAATAGCCCCCATAGAATGGTGCCTCACATTATTTTACCGAAATTGCTGAAATTTAGTATTAAGTCTTCTTCATACACGAAAGGAAACTAATTATTCCATTTTACTTCAATACAACTTGTTGTGGAGGGTATAACAAGTTCGGCCCGGCCGAACTTAACGCCGTGCTTACTTGTTTTTTCCTTGGTTTTGCCATTTCTGAGATATAGAAGTTCAGGTCACATTTTTAGGTTTTTGTTAGGTTTTCACAATTTGCTTGAAAATGGTAAGTTTTATCGCAATGCGACCAGAGAAAATCTTATAGCTGTGAAAATTTTCTACAAGATTGGCTTTAGTAAGTTTTCCCTAGGTTGTACCATTTTTGAGATTAATAAGTTTAAATTGGGAAATTGCAGTCATGACGTTGTTTTATAAGGAGACGATACAGTCAGTGAATTGTCCCAATTTGAACTTCTATATCTCAAAAATGGTAAAACCTATGAAAATACCTTAGGGGTCAATCTTGTAGAGAATTTTCACTGCTATAACATTTTCTTTAGTTCAATTTTGATAGGGCTTGCGGTTTCTCAGCAAAATCGCGTAAACCTAAAATAAACCTAAAAATGTGAAATTTGACCGCGATTTATTTTAAAAGCGCTCCGGCGATTTTTTTTTGTTTTATTGATTTCTCTCATCTATGAACATTGTAGTTTCAGAATCCGCAAAAACTTTCCAGGTGTAAGCACCTTCCATTTAAAGTTTGTTCAAGAGCACCTTTCAGTTGGCAGTTTTTTTTGCATTTCCACATTTAAGAGCACAACTCACCGTAATTATTAACCACACTGAAGAACATATAAATCATAATTTCAAAATTTTAAAAATAAAAAATCAAAAACCAAAAATACTAATAATTAAAAAAAATGACGATAATTGTTGTTGTGACAGAATTGTATGATGGAACCGGCCGCCGTCATAGTTACAGGAAATTGTTAATGATGACTTTTTCGTTTCGTTTGTTTTTGTTACTTTCTTTCGCTTTTTGCAATTTCCAATCCAAAAAATATGCAGAAAATTTTGATTTGTTTTCTTTTCGTTTTTCATTTAATTCACGACATCTTTACCGTTTAATCATGCTTTACGAACTAAAAGTCAAAGCGCCGCAATAAGACAACTAGAAAAAAAATTATCGGGCCCAATAGGCAACAGCAAAAACAAACAAACAACCAGTACCAACCAACAGCAACACGGCGCGCTATCAACATTTGCGCCAACAACAGCCAGCACCTACATCTCCGTCCCAACATCCAACCCCTCCGTCCCATACCACTCGTAGAAACCATTCAACGGCAGTCATAATCAGCAATAGTAGGGTTTGAGGTAATTGTTGTTCTTGTTATTGTAACTGCTGTCTATTAGACGGTGCTGTCTGTTGCTTGTTGCCGGCTCTGTAGTAAAAAAAGCCAAACAATCGTTATTTGTTCATTAAAACACAAAAATTAAATACTATTCTAATGAATTTGTTTAAACTCAAGTGGTCACAACACGAGGTGGGTGTAAAAAGGTGAGGCGGAACCCTTTATTAAAAAAAAACTTTTTCCTAAGAACATCCCAGAAGTTACAAGGGAAGGCTTTACTTTATATCAGAGTGTCCAGCATGTAAAGAACAAATATATTAGCATTAGCGATTCCGAACGGCGCACAGTGGTCGAAATCCGCTAATCCCCTTAATTACCCAGCAAACCAAATGTCGGATGTCTGCCACATCTGAACAATTTCGGAAGCAAAATCGAAAGAAAACAAGTAAAAAAGTATCAGTCGGCTTTGCCGACAGAGATATACCCTCAGCCTGTGAATATTGAAACAATTTTTTCCACAAAAAACGTATGTATTTAGGTGGTTTTAAAAATTTTGGGCGTATAAACCGACAAAAATGTTGATTTTGATTAAAGTTCAAAAATTTTGCGGAAAAGGTACTTAAAGGAATGGACCGACATAGACCATGGGGGTGCCATAGGGGGTTTTTACAACCCTCGGGCTGTTTTCTCAAGAAGTATGGTCTTGCCCCTGAAACAACTTTTACCATCGTAATTGAGACAGCGAATGTAAGTTGCTTCAACAAAAATCAAAGTGATTCAACAGCAGGTCTTAAAGTGAACTTATCCAAAATTTTGTGTGGGAGGTACGGGAAGGAGTGGACAAATATAGTCCATATTCGAACCTGATTTATATCTGGTAGATATTATGAAAAGAGTTATCGTGCGCACAATTTTTCCGAATATTTTTTTAACTTTTGTGGGGTAGGTACCTGAAGGAGTGGACCGATATGGCTTATCTACGAATATAAGTAAGTTTGGAAACAATATTACGAAGGCCAAATTTTGGCCGGAATCGGCAGTTCCGTTCGAGAATTATCTTGCGCTTCCACCCATAAACATGGTGTCATAGGGTTTGTTTTTCAATTTTCAGGCTGGTTTTTCAGGAAGTATGGACTTGCCCCTGAGGAAACTTGTACCTTCGTATAGGGGACAGTGAATACAATATGTTACAACAAAAACCAAGGCGATTCAAGAGCAGGTCCTAAACTGAACTTTTCCGAAATTTTGTGTGGAAGGTATTGGAAGAAGTTTACCGATTGAGTCCATATTGGAACCTCATCTAAGTCTGGTAGAAATTTCATAATGTGCAAAGTATGGACCATATCGGTTACTCCCTGCAAGAGTTATCGTACGCATAAATTTTCCGAACATTTTCGAACTTTTGTGGGGGAGGTACCGGAAGGAGTGGACCGATATAATCCATCTTTGAACTTGAACTAAGTTTGGGCAAAATATTACGAAAGCCAAAATTTGGATCGAATCGGCAGATCCGTTCGAGAGTTATCGTGCGCTCCAACCACTACACACGGTGTCATAGGGTTTTTTGTAACTTTCAGGCTATTTTCTCAGGAAGTATGGACTTGCCCCTAATGAAACTTACAGCGTCGTAAAGAGGACAGTGAATACAACTTGCGTAAACAAAAATCAAAGGGATTCGAGACCAGGTCCTAAACTGAACTTTTCCGAAATTTTGTGTGGGAGGTACCCGAAGGAGTGGACCGATTGAGTCAATATTGGAACCTCATCTAAGTTTGGTAGAAATTACACGATGTGCAAAGTATCGGTTAATCCCCACAAGAGTTATCGTGCGCACAAGTTTTGCGAAATTTGTTTAACATTTGTGGGGGAGGTACCTGAAGGAGTGGACCTATATGGCCCATCTTCGAACTTAAATCGAATCTGGACAAAATATTTCGATACCCAAAATTTGAACCGAATCGATTGATCCGTTCGAGAGTTATCGTGTGCACCAGCCTGCAAGACAGACAGACAGACGGACGGACATTGCTAGATCTACTCAAAATTGTCTGAAACGGATATCGTACAAACATACTTGGGGTCTAAAACCATTATTTCGATGAGGCACACTTTTGGTCGTATCAAAGTGTAAATACACTCTTTAGCCTAAAGGCTGTGGGTATAAAAATTATAGCCAAGAAAATAATTAACAACTCTCTAGCACATCGTACAAGCATTGGAACGCTCCTTCAGGCAGTTTTGGCCTTGTGGGTAAAAAAAGTCAAAATCGGGAGGCTCGATTTTCACCGTGGATAATCCCAGAATTCAGAAACGCGAAGAGCCCAATAAGGTATTCAAATCGCCCCACCCTAGTATGTATATACTCTTTAATACGATGAAAATGTGCCTCATGGTTTTAGATCCCAAGTATGTTTGGACGAATTTGTTCAGACAATTTGGAATTGAATTAGCCCTATCCGACCGTCTGTCTGTCCCATTGTCTCTCTGGCTGGCTGGAGCACAATTTAGCTCTCGAACGGAACATAATTGTTTCACAAACATCACAGAAGGGACATCATCTCGATTAGAGTCCGAACGGCGTTTTTTTACAACACCACTTGAGAGAATTTGGTTCTCGTAATATTTTGTCCAAACTTAGTTTATGTTCGAAGATGGACTATATCGGTACACTCCTTCGAGTACCTCCCCAACGCAAAAGTTCAAAAATTTTCGGTAAAACGGTGAGCACGGTAACTCTCAAAGGGCGAACCCGTTTTGGTCCATACTTTGTACATCGTAAAATTTCTATCAGACATAGATGAGGTTCCATTGTGAACTTTATAGGTCTACTCCTTTGCATACCTCCTACACTAGACCTCCTCTCGAATCCTTTTGATTTTTGTTGTAACAACTTGTATTCGCTGCTCCCATTACGACGGTGCAAGTTTTTTCAGGGGCAAGTCCGTACTTCCTACAAAATGGCCTGAAAGCTGTAAAAACCCGCTATGTCACCATGTGTTACCGAAAATTTTTGTTGGTTCACTCCATCGGATATTTCCCATACCAAATTTCGGAAAAGTGCAGGTTACGACCTCCTCTCGAATTGTTTTGATTTTTCTTGCAACATGTTCCGCTCAAAGCCCCTTTGACGACCGTACAAGTTTTTTGAGTGGCAAGTCCATACTTCTTGAGAAAATGACCCGAAAGCTGTAAAAAAAGCTGTAAAAAAAACTAGGGCCAGCATGTTTAGTGGCTGGTGCGCTCGACAACTCCCGTAAAATTTCTTTCCCGGTAAAATTTTTTCGAATACTAGATACAATTCGAAAGTGCTGCTTATAGGTCCACTTATTCCGGTACCCCCCCACACAAAAGTTCGAAAATATTCACGGAGCAACCGATTTGGTCCAAACTTTGGATCTCGAAATATTTTTTTCCTAACATAGTTTATATTCAAAAGTGGGACCTATTGATCTATTTCTTGGGGTACCACCTACACAAATGTTTAACATTTTTGTGCAGTTAAGGGTCTGTTCGAGGATCCTGTGCCCTGTTTGCAAGCAAGTGCTTGTTTCCTGATATAATGGTCTAAAACCTCTAAACTATATGGTGACCAACTGAAATGACAAGTGGGCGCGATATCTATCGAGAGGAATGACTCCCAAATGAGAAAAATGTTTTAATTCACACAGGCTGAGGGTATATTTCCGTCGGCAAAGTCGACTGATACTTTTTTACTTGTTTATTAACGAATACGAACGTGTACAGTGGTGGAAATCAGTTATCCTTCGACAACGGATTGACCCGGAAGCACACTACATCAGCATTCTGATCAGCGACTGTCACCTCACTGTACAAGTTTTGCATCTTTTTTCTGTGTTGGTGACAGTATATCCTGGAGTGCCTGCTCCGGATTATTTGGTACGTACCTTGACGGGTAAAAACTGAGGACCAATTAGGATGTGTTCGATTTGTCACGCATGCTTTTTTGCAATTTAATTACAATGGACTGCAGTCGGAAGAATATCATGGTGACGGCGGTCCAAGAAATTTAGCTCTAAAACAACTACAGCTTACAGCGTTGTGATGGTTACTGAGGAAGAATCGCACCAGAATTGAAGGAGGGGCACTAGATTGCCTGTTGCACCAGGTCCAGTACAGACCTATCTTGAATGGAATGTATGGAGATAGCAGTCAGGTGTGGAAGTGCCGATAAATACCAGTACTCCAGGTTATAGGCCTAACATTAGCCCGCTTTTAGAAGGTCATTGGGTGACTCATCATGAGTTGTGGCATTCGGTCCTCAAAAATGACCAGAGTATAGAGGTATAGAGCTCTACGTTTGCACGGTCAATAAGGACGACCCCCACCAGAATTAAAGGAGATTGTCATAGTTCGTGAAACATAACCGTCGTGTCATATCGTCTGAAAAATTAAGTCATCTGGCAACCAGTCGTTTCTTTTGAATCACATCATATCCCGATAATTATCTACATCAGCAGGCCGTCAGAGTTCATCACCTCTGAACGCCGCACTTTCACCAATCATGGCATAGTTTCAGAGAGTTCACTAATCGGCGCTTCAATGATCTGCCCAACCCTACCTTCTGGTCGAATACCGTAAGTTAGACCAAACTTCCCAGCAGAGGCGGCTGGATTAACAAATGAGAGTGATGAGCTTCGGTGAGCCAACCTCAGTGAACCCAAAGTCAAGAAGATAAAATGGAAAATTAACAGATTGGTCGGTGAGCGTAAGCGGAACAAGTGGCTTACTCATCTGAAGAGATGCAACATTAGAGCCGGAATAAGTGAATTGTGGCAACGGTTAAGTCACTCTCGAACCCTGGAATGATGGAAGATAGGACCTCAGTCACGTTTGGCAACGTTACGTTGACTGACCCGAAGGTGTGCGCAAGTTATTTCAATCGACAGTTCGTCGCGCTCCTCATGGCGAAGAGACCAGTAATACGTTGCATCAGATATCTTCCTGCCGAGGATGAACCACCACAATTTACAATGGATGTTGTTGCGAATGTTGTTGGGTGCCACCGTGGTGTAATGGTATGCACGCCCGCCTTGCACGCAGAAGGTCGGGGGTTCGATTCCCCGGCCAGGCAACATCAAACATTTTTCAACGGTGGCAAAATACCCCTCAGTAATGTTGGCGACATTTTCTGAGTATTTCATCCTTGAAAAACTTCTCCACAAGTGGTGTCTTAAGACACGCCGTTCGGACTCGGCGATAAACAGTAGGTCCCATATCATTGAGCTAAATATGAATCGGGGTTCACTCATTGATATGAGAGAAGTCTCCCTTGTCCCGTATGGGATGTTGTGGAACAATGTTTTTTTTGTTGTTGCGAATGTCATCAGGAACGCTAAATCATCCAAAACGTTGGGTCCTGATGGAATCTCGATGGTAATACTGAAACAGCTGGATAAGCCGACAGTGGAGTATCTCACTAAAGTACTTTCTCCACCTGTCGCTAGCCACCCACATCTTTCCCGAAGTCTGGAAAATGGGCAGGGCGGTCCAGCTAATGAAGCCAGACAAGGATTTAAACAAATGTGAATCGTACAGCCCGATTTTGCTTTTGTCGCCCGTTGCAAAGACCCTTGAGACCTTAGTCCTTCCCAGTATCAGAAATAGCTATCAGCATAGATTCCGTAAGCAAGACAGCATGACAACAGCGCTGCACGCCGTCTTCACACATATGGCGTTGTTGTTGTAGCAGCGTCGAAACCTACCTATAAGCATAGGTTTGATTTTGGGTTGACAGCAGCTGGCCGAAACACTATGGTTTCGGATCAATACAGTACGAAAGAACCCGATGCCGTGGGATTTGACACATATTAGTCGACCACTCAACCAGAGCAAGTCGTGTGATACTGTCAAGCACTCCACACAGTTTGAGGATATCGAACATACAACCCTCCGGCTAAGTTTGAAACGCTGGCTAATTAATTATATGTGTCGGTTTGATCATGGGTTGACAGCCGTTGGTCGAAACACTATGGTTTCGGGCCAATCCAGTACGAAAGAACCCGCTGCCGTGGGATTTGACACATATTAGTCGAGCACTCAAGCAGAGCAAGCCGTGTCACAGAACAGTGATGGTGTCGCTTGACTTATCAAAAGCCGTTGATACTGTCAAACACTCCACACAGTTTGAGGATATCGAGCAGACAACCCTCTGGTCTAGTTTGAAACGTTGGATAATCAATAATATGTGCCGTATTTGGAATTCAGGAACAAGAAGTTGAAACCCCGTAGAGTGAAACATGGAGTTCCCAAAGGCGGGATGATATCTCCGCAACTGTTTAATCTCTACCTCTCCTGTATTCCGTCATTGAAATCGTAACGTAGGCGGATGATTGTACGATCCTGGTGTCAGGTACCTTCCCTGATGTCATTTGTGGAAGGCTGATCTCCTATTTTACTGATCTTACCCCTTCATTCACGCGAGGAATATGACAATATCCGCCACTAAATCTACGGTTAATCTGTTAACCACATGAAAGGCAGAGGTGAGGACAGAGTTGAATGTCATGGTCGATGGTAGCAGAATTTCGACCACAAACTACCCCCAAAAAAATGCCTAGGGGTCACATGCGACAACATGTTCATGTCGTCCGCTCATACCACAGCTATCTGCGACAAGCTTAGATGTAGAGACAAGGTCCTCAAGTCCCTAGCCGTCAGCATTTGGGGTGCAGATAAAGAGACCTTTTTAAACACATATAACGCGATATGTCTACCACAGACCGACCTATGGCGTTATATGTGATATGCTATGCGTTGTTGGCAAATATAAGTTCAACGCAATGGAAAAATATTCTAACCTGGCAGAATGGCGCCCTGAGAACTACAACAGGGTGCCCCTCGTACATGAGGAAACAAAGATTCCTCCAGTACGGCAACACAATGACATGCTTCCGTCGCAGTATTTGCTCCGGTGTTACCGTGAGAGCCATCCTAATCAGCATATTGTGTATAGGACACCCCCAGGCATAACAGGAGGGACTTTCATCGTTACAAGAGAGGACCTCTACATCAACAAGCCTATCAAACAGGATTCAATAACATTCACACAGATGCAGTCGCAGATGCCATAAATAACTATCGTGTGGATGTGGTCCTCGGGGAATTTTTGCCGATACAACAAGCGTGAGTACCGGAAAAGACAGGCTTTGTAGTTTGGCTGGTGAGGACGTATAAGTCGGACAAAATAAATTCTTTTAAACCTATAAGTGTAGACCGAGCAATACATCTTCACCGCATTTTTGGTGGGGTTCCGATAAAAAAGTTTAAAATTATGAATGTTAAATACCGTGGGACTCCTTGGCTGGCTGGATGGGTGACATACTTGCTATAAATAGTCTCCAGATAAATATACCGTGTAGTAAATCAGTCTCTTCTTAAAAGGCTTTACATACCCCTTCTGGCCATCAATAAAGACTATCTTCAGGTCGTCATACAAAAAACATATATTCCTATGCACGTGTGCATAGGCTTTTGTGTGCTTGCGTTAACGCAGGTTTGAGCCCAGCAAACCAAATGTCAGATTTCGTTCCGATTTCTAAACGATTTTTCGGAGGGGAATTAGTTCAGTAGTGTGATTCTCTAACTCATTTGTATACCCTCAGCCTTTAGGCTAGAAAGGGAATATACACTTTGATACGACCAAAAATGTGCCTCATCGAAATAACAGGTTTAGACCCCAAGTATGTTTGGACGAAATTCGTTTCAGAAAATTTGGAGTCGATTTAGCCATGTCCGTCCGTCTGTCTTTCTGGCTGGTGCGTACGATAACTCTCGAACGGATTAACCGATTCAAACCAATTTTTTGGTATCGTAATATTTTGTCCAAACTTAATTTGGTTTTGTTTTGTGGTTTTTTGGTCAGTGGTTGAGGGTATATCTCCGTCAGCACAGATGACTAATACTTTCTTACTTGTTTGAGTTATGTACCGACAAAAATCGATAAAATTAAAATGGCTATAATTTCGGTAATTAACGATGTTTTTCGGTAAGTTAGCGACGAATAGCAAGAGTATTGTCAACTTTTATTTGAAATTTTAATTTATAATTTTACGTTTTAATTTTACCGACATTTTTCGGTAACTCAAAAAATGAGTTAGAGAATCGCACAGATTTTGTACTGATTTCGTTCCGATATCGGAGTGAACGTCGGAAATAAATTTCACTTCCGAATTTCCCAAGGATTTTCTTCAGATTTCGTCCGGAAATCGGACCGAAATCGATACGATTTCGATCTGACATTTCGTTCCGAAATTCTGTCAACCACTTCATACAACTTTCGTTAAGATATCGTTACGATTTCGGATCCGACATCGGACGTAGCGTCCAAATTTTATTACGATTTCGTTACGATGTCGGTACGATTGGTTTGCTGGGAATACACAAAACGTCTGTGCGTGTAGATTCTGTGGGCAAAACAAATGGTGGTGGTTTTAATCTCTGCTGCTAATTTCGTAAGCAACAATGTCCCTGCAATGCTTGGCTATCAGGGGTCTATAGAGAGTACTTTTATCCTAATGTACTTATTCTTCTTCTTCTTCCCTATTTAATACTTCCCATTAGCATTCCAACTTCCTTTCACTACCCAATCCCACCTCGTATTTATTTTATAGTTTGCTTGTCATATGATTTGTCACTTGGAGAGCAAAACAGAGTGTGAGGTATTTGCTCACAGCAGCAGCAGCAGAAGAAACAGCAGCAATACAAACAGAGCGTCTGGTGTCAATGGCAACGGCAGCAGCAGTAGTAGAAACAGCAGCAACTGCGCCAGCAACAACGTAACCAAACATTTGCATGTGTTTCACTCACCGGGTGATGATTGGTTTCTAATAATTGCTTCTAGAATTGCGAAAACCATTGGTGTGTGACCGACCACTTCAACAATCTGTTGAAAGGAAAATTGTTGCTATTTTTCATCTTTTTAATTTTTCAATTTTCATCATTTTTATTAGACAATTTTTCAATCAAGAGATTTGAATTTTTCATTATTCCACATATTTATGGGAAGTCATTAAAGTGATTTTGCAAAACAGATTTAATAAAAATTATTGTTACGAACATGGGTTAGTGTAAACTTTTTCCGTTATAGCTAAATTTTGAGGAAAAAATTTAGATTCTTGAACAGTTGAGTCATAAGTTTTTGAACCCTATGTTTATTTAATAATCATGAATTAGGTAGACTTATACATCATCTGTTGCTAAAAAACCTGTTCTAATATTCTTCATACGGTTCATGTGTGATATAATTAATTTAGTGTTAATTTGTCGCTTGAATTCACGTTTAGGATTTTAACCAGTAATATTTCATATAATAAAAAAGGGAAGTTTTTCATCTCTCAATTATCGTTTTCAATCATCTCTTCCAAATTCAAAAAAATCAGTGAAAAATTGAATTTATTTTATTTTAATTGTTACAATATTTTGCATTTTATTTAATAATTATCTAATTACACTGTGAACCGAAATTTTGGGTGGTGGAAAATTCTTTTTGGGGATGAAAGCTCTTGGTGAGTATATACAGAACCCTGAAGGACAGATCCGCCGTGAGTCGAACTTTTGAGATATGGCGTGATGAATATTTTGCTGGAGACCCTATAAGCCCTCAGATATTAACGTTATATCTTTGTCCGCTGTTGTTTTAGCTTATATTTGAGATCACACATCTCCAGCCAAATCAAATGAGGATTATTTTCGTAGAGCATTTTGACCTTCTATCGCGCTTCCCTCAATGTCCTTTTCGTCCTTTATTTTAAGAGCCGCTATAAAAGTACCACAAGATGACGTTTTTCAGCTTCGAAATGTTCTGCAAAAATGTCGCTCAGAAAATTTTAGGTACGGCTCTCATTGACAACTAATCGATTTTGTCGCGTTTTCATAGTAATTTTTTACATTTACCCCTGTTTGCTCAGAAAAAACTGTGTTTTGTGTTTTTGTATGTTCTGTAACGAATATACAAAAAACAAAATATAGTATTTTTCTGAACAAAAACAGGGTAAATGCACAAAACGACCACGAAAACGCGATAAAATTGATTTGTTGTCAATGAGAGCCGTACCTAAAATTTTCTGGCCGACATTTTTGCAGAACATTTCGAAGCTGAAAAACGTCATCTTGTGGTACTTTTATAGCGGCTTTTATAATAAAGGACGAAAACGACATTGAAGGATGCGAGATAGAAGGTCAAAATGCTCTACGAAAATAATCCTCATTTGATTTGGCTGAAGAAATGTGATCTCAAAAATAAGCTAAAACAACAGCAGAAAAAGATATAACGCTAATATCTGAGGGCTTATATGGTCTCCAGCAAAATATTCATCACGCCATATCTCAAAAGTTCGACTCACGGCGGATCTGTCCTTCTGGGTTCTGTATATACTCACCAAGAGCTTTCATCCCCAAAAGGAATTTTCCACCCCCCAGTCTTTGAGCTCCATTTTGTTGCACAGTGTTATTAATCTTGTTTGGTAGATATTTTTTAAATATTTATTCTGACAAATGTACGAATGTACGTGTATGCATTGATCATGCAGAACGATAAAAAATGTAATATTTTACCCTTCACTTAACTGCACTTTAAAAGTTGCACAAAGTTGCAAATTATATCTTACACCATTTCCATTTAAAATCGTTAAGATAAATTTGTGGTACGATTGAAGGAGAACTTGAAAATGACAAGCAACGAAGACCATGGTGATAGGTAGCAGAGATAACGTTCCGACACATCACCACTGCTGCAGCCACTTGCCATATACCCGCTGGTTGAATACGCGAAGTGAGACCAAATTTCGCATAGGCGACGGGATTAGCAAATAGGCGTGATGGGCTTCGTCGTACCAACCCCAGTGGTCCCAGACCCGGGAGTGAAAAGATGAAGAGAAGAAGAGTATTACGTTGCATAACATCTTTTCCTGGAGAGCAGGGGCTCAATTCTGTTTCTATGAAAATGTGAAATGAAAAATTTTATAACGCTAACTCATCCAAAGCGTTGGGCCCAGAAGGAATCTCCATGGTAATGCTGAAACAGCTAAATGAGCCGAGAATAGAGTATTTCACCAAAGTTCTCAATCTGTCGCTCCCACTACTGAAGCAATGCAAGGATGCCAGCAAAGGTGGATCGTATAGACCGATTTCGCTTTTGTCGCCTGAAGCAAAGACTCTTGCGGCTTTATTCCTCCCCAGCTACAGAAATAGCAATCCAATTGCTGATCGTCAGCAAGGTTTTCGTAAGCAGAACAGCACGACAACAGCGCTGCACGCCATCTCCACACATATTGGTCGAGGAATCAAACAGAGCAGTGATGGTGTTCACTGTTTGAGAACATTGAGCAGACAACCCTCCGGTCACGTTTAAAACGTTGGATAATCAATTTCATGTATGAACGCCAGCCGTACGTGGAATTCAGGAACAATAAGCCCAAGAGTGAAACAGAGAGTTTCCCAGGGTGGGGAGTTTCCGGGAACTGTTTAACCTCTACCTCTCTTGTATTCTACCTTCACCAGACGGTATTGAGGTCGTAACACATACGGATGATTGTACAATCTAGGCATCAGGTACCTTCCCTGATTTCATTTGTGAAAGGCTGAACTCCTATTTGACCGATATTACCAAATTTTTTCAGGCGAGGAATATCTAAATATCCGCCACTTTGCTCACTACATGGACTACAGAGGTGAGCACTGCATTTAATGCATGGTCGATGGTAGAGGATTACCGTCAACGAAGGGTCACATTCGATAGAATGTTTACGTCGTCCACCGATGCCACAACATGGGCCAAGCTGAAATGTAGAAACAAAGTCCTCAGGTCTCTAGCCGCCAGTACAAGGGGTGCAGATAAAGAAACCTTGTTGATCACATATAATGCAATAAATCGGTCTGTGGTAAGCTATACAGCGCTAGAGTGGACACCAAATATATTTGTAACCCAAAGGAAGATATTCAAACCTGTCAGCATGTCACCCTGAGAACTGCAACTGGTTAGTCTATAAAGACTCCATCCTGGTCATCTCTGAAGACTCCCTTTTGCTCGTCTATAAAGTCTGACTTTAGATCATCTGTAAATACTTCCTCTTGCTCTTTTATAAAGACTTCCGTCTGCTCGACTCCCTAGACTCCCTTCAGCTCGACTCCCTTGACTCCCTTCAGCTCGCCTATAAAGACTCCCTCCTGCTCGTATATAAAGACCCCCTCCTGCTCGTCCATAAAGACTCCCTTTAGATCGTCTATAGGGACTCCCTTGAACTCGTCTATAAAGACTCCCTTCAGTTCGTCTATAAAGACTCCCTTCAGCTCGTCGATAAAGACTTCCTTCAGCTCGTGTATAAAGACTCCCTTCAGCTAGTCTATAAAGACTCCCTTCAGCTCGTCTATAAAGACTCCCTCCTGCTCGTCTATAAAGACTCCCTCCTGCTCGTCTATAAAGACTCCCTTCAGCTCGTCTATAAAGACTCCCTTTAGTTCGTCTATAAAGACTATCTACAGCTCCTCTATAAAGACTCCCTTCAGCTCGTCTCTGAAGACTCCCTCCTGCTCGTCTATAAAGACTCCCTTGAGCTCGTCTATAAAGACTCCCTTTAGCTCTTTTATAAAGACTCCTTTCAGCTTGTCTCTATCTACTTCCTCTTGCTCGTCTATGAAAACTCCCTTCAGCTCGTCTGTAAAGACTCCCTTCAGTTCGTCTATAAAGACTCCCTTCAGCTCGTCTATAAAGACTCCCTTCAGCTCGTCTATAAAGACTCCCTTCAGCTCGTCTATAAAGACTCCCTTCAGCTCGTCTATAAAGACTTCCTTCAGCTCGTCTATAAAGACTCCCTTCCGCTCGTCTATAAAGACTCCCTTCAGCTCGTCTATAAAGACTCCCTTCAGCTCGTCTATAAAGACTCCCTTCAGCTCGTCTATAAAGACTCCCTTCATCTCGTCTATCATAACGCCCTTCAGCTCGTCTATAAAGACTCCCTTCAGCTCGTCTATAAAGACTCCCTTCAGCTCGTCTATAAACACTCCCTCCTGCTCGTCTATAAAGACTCCCTTCAGCTGGTCTATAAAGACTTCCTCCTGCTCGTCTATAAAGTCTCCCTTCAGCTCGTCTATAAAGACTCCCTTCAGCTCGTCTATAAAGACTCCCTTCAGCTCGTCTATAAAGACTCCGTTCAGCTCGCCTATAAAGACTCCCTTCAGCTCGTCTATAAAGACTACCTCCAGCTCGTCTATAAATACTGCCTTCAGCTCGTCTATAAAGACTCCCTTCAGTTGGTCTATAAAGACTTCCTCCTGCTCGTCTATAAAGACTCCCTTCAGCTCGTCTATAAAGACTCCCTTCAGCTCGTCTATAAAGACTTCCTTCAGCTCGTCTATAAAGACTTCCTTCAGCAAGTCTATAAAGACTCCCTCCTGCTCGTCTATAAAGACTCCCTCCTGCTCGTCTATAAAGACTCCCTCCTGCTCGTCTATAAAGACTCCCTTCAGCTCGTCTATAAGGAATTCCTTCAGCTTGTCTATAAAAACTCCCTTCAGCTCGTTTATAAAGACTCCCTTCAGCTCGTCTATAAATACTCACTCCTGCTCGTCTATAAAGACTCCCTCCTGCTCGTCTATAAAGACTCCCTCCTGCTCGTCTATAAAGACTCCCTTCAGCTCGTCTATAAGGAATTCCTTCAGCTTGTCTATAAAAACTCCCTTCAGCTCGTTTATAAAGACTCCCTTCAGCTCGTCTATAAATACTCACTCCTGCTCGTCTATAAAGACTCCCTCCTGCTCGTCTATAAAGACTCCCTCCTGCTCGTCTATAAAGACTCCCTTCAGCTCGTCTATAAGGAATTCCTTCAGCTTGTCTATAAAAACTCCCTTCAGCTCGTTTATAAAGACTCCCTTTAGCTCGTCTATAAAGACTCCCTCCTGCTCGTCTATAAAGACTCCCTCCTGCTCGTCTATAAAGACTCCCTTTAGCTCGTCTATAAAGGCTCCCTTCAGCTCGTCTATAAAGGCTCCCTCCTGCTCGTCTATAAAGACTCCCTCCTGCTCGTCTATAAAGACTCCATTCAGCTCGTCTATAAGGACTCCCTTCAGCTCGTCTATAAAGACTCCCTTCAGCTCGTCTATAAAGACTCCCTTCAACTCGTCTATAAAGACTCCCTTCAGCTCGCCTATAAAGACTCCCTTCAGCTCGCCTATAAAGACTCCCTCCTGCTCGTCTATAAAGACTCCCTCCTGCTCGTCTATAAAGACTCACTCCTGCTCGTCTATAAAGACTCCCTCCTGCTCGTCTATAAAGACTCCCTCCTGCTCGTCTATAAAGTTCTCTCTCTGGAAATTGTGTTGTACATTAATAACGGTATAACATGTGCATTTACATGCAGATAATTAAAGCAAAGTCTAAGAATAACACAACACTTTGGCCCCAAAACATGTAATACTGCTGCTGACGGTGCTGCGGCTACACGCCAATAATTATGCGTGAACCCCATTGTCAGTGGCGGTGACTTAACGAGTGAGTGGCCGGCCGATAGATGTACGCTGCTTTTTCCACTCTCCTCCTTAATGCTTTTCAATTAGTCTTTTATTTTCATTCTCTGTATTCTTTTTTAACATGACAATTCTAAACATAGAATAATCGAAGAAGAAAAAAAAACAACACCAAATGCTTTTTAGCCGAAGCTTTTGGCACAAGGTCAAAACTAACAACGCCAGAGGCAGAACCAGCAAGCAATGGTGGTGGCGAGCAGCAGCATTAGTGGTAACAACGCCACAGTCTCGGCGAATTTTATTGACGAAATTTATTTGCTGCGTCGTCCATCTGATCAAGTGGCTAGTTTGTCAGTTCGTCATTCAGTCAAGACAGACCAGCAAGTGTCTTGTCGCTCTCTGTATGTTTTTTGTTTTAATTTGTTGCTGTTGTTTCTATTGACTTGTGTCTATTTGTAAATATAAATGGACAAAAGTTATAAATATTCTACGTGGAATATTTGTGCAATATGTTTTTTTATTATTTGTATATTTGTGTGTGTGTGTGTGAATGTAGCTATTCTTGCACTTTTTCTGTAGGAAAATTGCTTTGGACAAGTAATTTGAAAATATTCTAAAACGTTAGAGATTACCTTCCGTTTGTCTATAAAATAAAGCTCGTCTATAAAGACCTCCCCCTGCTCACCTTTAAAGACTTACCCATGCTCGTCCGAAAATATTACCTTCTGATCAGATGATCAGTAAGGATCTTTATAGACTGTCGATATCTTGACTATAAAAATGTCCTTGTATTTGTCTATAAAGATTCTCTCATCTATAAAACTATGCCACAATTAACAGTAATCTTGTTCATAGCTGATCTTACACTTTGTAGCATTCAACATTTCAGCTTGTCATTCAAATGAAACTTTGGACTAAAGCATATCTTTGGACTTTGTTTTTGTTATTAAAACATTTAAATTTAAAGTCGCCATGGAATTGCGGACACGTCAATACCACTGAGCTTGTAATTGAAAACAATTAACTCTTTGAGTTGATGATTTTTTTGCAGCAAGCTTGTTTTTTTTCTCCATTCATGTGCTCAACGAGCTGTGGTGTGGTGTTCTACTGTTCTTTGAAACCTCGAGCAGAAAGTTGAGTGCGAACGTGAATTCACACACCGCTAAAGTCAAAGTTTGGCGGGATCAAATAAATTAATGGCCATTATCATTTTAATTGTGGATAAACATCATGAAAACCCACAAAAAACGAGGTCTACTTTAACAGCGACAACAACAACAGAAAAAAAACATGTTTACCAATTTATTTCCAATTTTATTTGTTGCTTCAAAAAAACTAAAGCAAACCCCCATTTGGATTATTTTTTTCAGCATTTGTGCCACTTTTGTTAATTCACACTTTGTGATTTTCTTTGAACGTCTAATTTGTTATGCTTTCGGCTGGATCGATCTTTCCAAATACCAATGATTAGAGCGTTATGGCTAAAAGCTTCAATTAGAACAATGATAAGATTTCTTTATTTTGTTTTTGCTTTTTTAACTTGTCTTCTTTTTTTCTTATTATGGCATTTTATTGTTTTTTTATGACTAATGGAAAGAGTCAATAGTTTAGTATTATTGAACTTTTAAGGTTCGAATGATGATGCTCACACTTCCCAAAAAATATTAATTAATTGGAAATCATGTTGCATTCATTATGGTATTCTAGTTGCGTAACAGGTTTTATACATAATCAGCAGAAGAATCATCTTTCGCCACGTTTAATACGTTTAGAAAGCAATATTTCCAAAATAATCATTGTTATCTGAAGATAAATGAAGCAAGCCTAGCATTGGAGGCATTGGAGTTTTGTTTAAAACGTTTTGTGCTAATATTTAAAGTGCATTGACATTTAAAGCTGAAAACACAATAAACGTTTTGGCAGTTGTTGCAAGATAATGCTGTTGTCCGTTGATGTCAAAAAGTCCAATTATTTGGAATTAAAAGCTTCAGAACAGCTCAACCCTCAACGTTGGTGTTGTCACTGTCTCCTTACGGTTGTTGATTTTGTGTCAACGCTTAACGCGAAACTTTACCCAAAAGTTTATTGTGTTTTCAGCTTAAATGTGCATACAAATTATAATTTATGTGGACATCTAAGAGAGACAGCTAACATAAAACTGTCAGTCAGATATCTTGGAGAAAATGCTAAAATGGCAACAACCGCTCCTACTTTTTGGAACACGTGGATATTATACCGTAGTCAAGGTCGTAAGCGAAAAATTAGCTTAATCAGCTATTCTCTTCTATTCCATTCATAAATTTGCTTTGTAGTCTTATACTCGAATACCCATAAATTAGCTTTGTTTCTTTACTTTTTTAATAGTAAAAGTAGCAAAAGAGAGATCTGTCAAAATTGTTCTCACGTAACAAGTTTTGCACAAAAGTAAAGGAACGGACAAATAGTAGATGTGGCAGCCAGGCGTGCCAAGTTGTGACGATTTTTGATGTACAAAAACCACTGTTTAAGCAGGAATGTCAACTGTTTTAAGGTAAACATCGCTACAGACATATGGTGCGTATGTGGCTGAAGCGATATGTTGTGTGGGTGTGTGTAGAAATTGTCATTGCAAAAAAGCTTTGTGTGTGTGTTTCTTTTTTATTTTTCCCTTTTTTCTATCCAAAAAGGTAGATTGAATCTGGATCCAGGTCAGGCAATTAGGCGCCCGTGTGCGCTCATTTAACGTTGCTCTCTCCACACACACAATTCAACCCATTGAAAAAGCATGCACTCACACAATGACGCCCCGTAAAGTATGCAATAGAAAAGTATGGTGCCTGACGCTGATCTGGATTCGACATATTGTAAAATGTTATGTCTCGTATGTTTTTGTAGAAATCTTCATTTTCGGACAGCTATTCCATGTACCTTGATCCAAAACATAAACAAACTGATCACATTACAAAGGCGTCCCTTAACATAGACGACGCCGTCACTTTATATATTTGTGAGCGACATGTTGAACTAGATTGTGAATCATTCGTTGATCGTACGGTCACCGACTGATTATAGTTCAGTGAACTATTGAACTATAATGAACTATATCGACTGACCTAGTTCATACGCTCTTTTCAATGAATCGTTCAATTGAACTAGTTCGTTCATGAACTATACAACTCTACTTTTTACACCACGAAATTTATCGAGCAGAAAGTAGTAAAAGAGAAAGGCATTTTGGCATGCTCTCTCTTAAATTGTGATTCAAGTTTTACTACTTTTTCCGAGTTAAAAATGATAAAACTGGCAAAACTTTAACGTAAAGGAACAAAGCTATTGTAGATTGTCTTCGGCATAATTTTTTAATCCCCTTTCCCAGCAAAACTACCAAAACTTAATACACACGCTTACGAACATTGGGGAGTGTTTAAACGCTTATATCCGCGATACTCGCCCTCGAACAAAAAAATTATAAATAAACCACACATGTTCCCTCTTTACTTTCATCTGTCGAGGTCGCTCACCACTACTAATGCTTGAAATAGTTTGAGCATCTCTGGCTTAAATGTACATAAGGTTGAACCAACAAAAAAAGACCATATATATATGAAATTTAATGGCGATCGGTTAATGTTAACCCGTGCCACTTGAGCGATCTTTGTTTTAACAAAATGCTCTCTAAAGGCCACATTTATGTTCCAAACGATGATCATAATGTTCATTGTTGTGGCTAAAATACGAATCCTACAAAAATGTGGAAAGGAACAATTGATTTGGTCTAAACTTTGCATCTCGTAATATTTTGCTCAAACTTAGATAATGTTCGAATATGGATCAAATTGATCTACTTCTTCGGTTTGTACCTTTGCTATTGTCTTGCCAATACTGTCTGTGTGTAAACGCCTAGTTAGATATATGTGAACTACTTGTGCAAAATGTCAAGAAAAGCATTGACATTTCCGCCGTTTTCTTCTCCAAATTAATGATGATGAACGATAATATCGATAGCAATCGATTTTTTGAAATGATATATTGAAAATATCTAATGTTGGGAATATCGATAGTGATCTGCGAATCTGCACCTGGAATGTTCGCACTCTTTATAGAGATGGTGCAGTTTACGCATTGGCAGATGTACTTGAAAAGTACAAGGCCGACATTACTGCCATTACGGCCACACTTAAAGGTGACGGACTGTATTATATCTGACATGACACAAATCATGAGTTTGGTTGCGGATTTGTAGTTGGTCGGAGGTTAAAACATCTGGTCTCCAGCTTCACCCCAGTGAATGAAAGACTCGCTGCAATTCGATTAAAAGCAAAATTCTTCAACATCAGCTTTATTTGCGCTAATGCTCCCACTGAAGACAAGGACGTACAGACCAAAGATATATTTTATTAATATATTATTCTAGGCGATTTTAATGCCAAAATTGGAAAGGAGAATATCTTTGGCCCAAAATTCGGGAAATTCAGTTTCCACAGTGAAACATCTGACAATGGTATGAGGCTGAAAGACTTTGCAGCTGCAAAAACATGGAAGTTAGCAGTGCCAGATTTAAACAGATCAAAGAACAAGTAATCAAATTGATCATGTTGTGATAGATGGAAGACATTCATCGAGCGTGTTGTATGTACGATCGTTCCGAGGAGCAAACATAGATTCGGACCACTACCTTGTTGCAGCAAAGGTACGTACACGTCTAAACGTTGCAAATAAAGCACGAACAGATACAACGCGGAAGTTGGACATCGGTAAGCTGCAAACACAACAGATAGCCAAAGCAAATTAATGAAAGAACTCCTCGTCCCGATAACATATCAGTACAATGGCAAAATATTGCCTACTCCAAGCAAACAGCCGCAAAATCTGTACTTGAATACCAGAGACCTCCACCAAGGAATCCATGGTATGACCAGGAGTGTCGTGCTGCTACCGAAGAGAAAAATACGGCATACAGGGCTACTTTACAATCAGTAACAACGCGCATCGCACGGGAGAGGTATCGGGAGAAAAAAAGAGAGGAGAAACGTCATTTCCGCAGGAAAAAGAGTGAAATGAAAAGACGGGAGTGTGAAAAATCGACATGTACAGGAGCCAGAATGAAGTCCGAAAGTTCTACCAAAGAGTGAAACATCAAACTGATAGCTTTGGTACAGGCACATCCTCCTGTAGAGACCAGCAAGGTAATTTGGTAACTGATACAGATAGTGTGCTCAGGATATGGATAGAACATTATCCGATAGTAGCGAAGACGTCGAAAATACCACAGATCCAATCCCAGAAGATGGTATTGAATGTATACCGCCCAGCCAAGATGAGATAAAGACAGCAATAAGTCTGCTGAAGAATAATAAGGCAGCAGTAGGCCTATTCTGTAACTTTTATCGATTGAAAAGTTGTTAAAAATTCTTTTGTTTTTGTAACAACTACAAAACAAACAAATGAAATTGTTGTAAAACAAACATTGAGTAAAGTTGTTAAAAAGTTACGGAGCCGATGGCTTACCAGCCGAGCTGTTCAAAACCGGAGGCGACACGCTGATAAGGTGTATGCATCAGCTAGTTAGCTCCATCTGGCAGGAAGAACGCGTACCCGACGATTGGAACCTGAGTATTCTGTGCCCCGTCCACAAGAAGGGAGATAAGACTGTATGCTCTAACTATAGCGGCATAAGTCAACTCCCTATTGCCTACAAGATCGTGTCAGGGATATTGTGCGAACGACTAAAGCCTATGGTCAACGAGATAATTGGACCATACCAATGCGGCTTTAGACTTGGCAAGTCCAACATTGACCAGATATTTACCCTGCGGCAAATCCTGGAGGAGACCCAAGAGATGCAGATCGACACATACCACCTTTTTGTCGATTATAAAGCTGCCTTCGACAGTCCGCTGCGTTCAAAGGTATTCCAAGCCATGTCTGAATTTGGTATCCTCGCAAAGCTCATCCGGCTTTGTAAAATGACTTTAACTGACACGAGGTCCTCAGTTAAAATAGGAAAGATCCTCTCCGAAGAGTTTGGTACCAAAAGAGGTTTCAGACAAGGAGACAGCCTTTTGTGTGATCTCTTCAACATCCTGCTGGAAAAGGTTATACGAGAGGCAAACGTCAAAAGAAGTGGCATAATCTACATCAATAGTCACATGATGATATAGACATCATGGGCCGATCAGTAAAAGAAGTAACTGATACCTTTATGAAGGTCGAAGGAGAATCTGCTAAAGTGGGTCTGGTGGTAAACGGTGAGAGGACCAATCTCCTTTATAAGTTTTACAACAGGTAGTCCTCGTGCCCCCATTACAACGGTACGAGTTTGTTCTGAGGCAATGGCCCAAAGCTCTAAAAAAACTGCCTACAATAACTAACATGCCTGATGAGCTTACAATTTGAGTATCTGATTTGGCCGTAATCCCTCCAAGAGGACTATAACGGAAAGCAACCTTGTGCACCTTGGGTACCCTTACAAAAATTCAAAAGTTGCAGTTAAGAGCAGTTTAAGAGCTGTTCGAGGATCGTTTAAAAATTCTTACCGAATGTTATCCATAATTTTTTCATGGGCAAGTTCACGCTTGCTGAAATAATAGTCCGTAAGATCTAAATAAGCAAAAATGTAACAGGCGGCTTTGCTGGCAGGTTTTGATTTACTTTATTATTTGTTGGATTGATGCTGCTCATTCTGTGCGAGTTCAAACCTTCATCTATGGACGATATAGAATCGAATACCGGCTACGCAACCAAAGTCCTTTTCCCCAATAATTATGTATACATGTATATTAGGCCGGGGCAATTTGTATGGAAGGAAAAAAACCGTAATGAGCCCTTCGCGTTTCTGATTCCTGGGATTGAACTGAGCAAAAAGTCCACTAGACCATAGGTCTACGGTGAAAATCGATCCTCCCGATTTAGACTTTAAGTTTATTATCCACGTTTTTTGGACATTTTGGCATATAACGGCCAAACCATTGAGATTTTCGATCCAACACAAAGACGAGAATTGTAGCCAAGACAGTAATTAAGAACTCTTTAATACATCGCAAAAGTATTGGCAGTTTTGGCCTTGTGAAGATGCAAACTTTTCGGAAAATGTCGATAAATGGAAATGTGCTACAAAAGTTTACCAGAAAAATATTCAAGCGTTCTGACGCAAAATTCTATCGTATTGACATCCATGGACAACGAAAATGCCTTTAGTTCGTTTGGGTCACTTCGTTTTATTTTTTTTATAACGGTAAAAGTATTGAAAATCTGCGTTTCTTACATTTTCAAATTTAAACGGGCATATCTTCTTTTTCTCACAACGGATTTCTATTGATCTTTCTTCCTTTTAAAGGGGTGAATAATATCTTTCGAACAAATTATTATTATTTTTTAAATCGGTTAAAAAATGGCTAAGTTATAGCAGTTTAAGTCTAAAAACCCCACAAAAAAGCTAGACCTATGGTCTAGTGAACTTTTTTGCTCAGTTCAATCCCAGGAATCGGCCTAATGTACATATTATGTATTATGGGGGGTTTTAGATATTGTGGTCCATTTGGGCCTATTAACAAAAGCTCGCAAGTGATGCGGAGGAGATACCTACCAGCAAAAAAACTCATTACAAAACCCTATACTATCCCATAATTTTTACAAGAGCACATCGCGCGAAATAAGCGGTTATTTAAAGTTCTTAAAGGGTATAAACTAAAAGTCGCGGCTACTTATTTATATGCCCTTGTTAAAATAATGGGTTAGTAGGGGGTTTTGCTGGGCAGAAGGAATGGATCGACATACTTCATTTTGGATGTGGATCTTATTTTAGGAGTCATTTCAGTTGATCGCCGTATAACTTACACGTTTTGGACCAGTATGTCAGGAAACATAGAATTGCCTCAAAAACATAATATCGCTGTAAATAGGACCACAAGGAGTAGCATCGGTATAATTTTCCAAAGGATCTTGGAACAGATTCTGAACTGCACGTTTGTGGGGGAGATGGGGAGAAGGAGAAGAGAGGTATCGTGCGCTCCAGCCACTACACATTTCACCATAGGGTTTTTTTACAAGTTTTGGGCAATTTTCTCAGCAAGTATGTACTAGCCCGTGAAAAAATTTGTAGCGTCGTAATGAGGGCACGAATTCAATATGCTACAACAAAAATCAAACCGATTTGTGAGCAGCTCTTAAACTGCACATTCCGAAATTTGGTGTGGGAGGTATCTGAAGTAGTGCACCAATATAATTCATATTTAAAACTAATCTATGTATTGCAGAAATTTTGTGCAAAGCGTGGACCAAACCGGTCACTGCCTTCGAGAGCTATCGTGCACACTATTTAGAGAAAAGTTTTGAACTTTTGTGGGGGAGGTACCCGAAGGAGTGCCCCGATATGACCCATCTTCGAACTTTAACTAAGTTTATTCAAAATATTACGAAGGCCAAATTCTGGACTTAATAGGTTGATCCGTTCGAAAGTATCGTGCACCACATATAGTGTCATAGGGGGTTTTAACAACTTTTGGGCCACTTTCTCAGAAAGTATGGACTTGCCCCTGAAAAAACTTGTACTATCGTAATGGTGGCAGCGCATACAAGTTGTTGCAAAAAGAATCAAAGGGATTCGAGAGCAGGTATTAAACTGTACTTTTCCCATATTTTTGGGTGGTAGGTACCCGTAGGAATGGACCGATAGTGATCATATTCGAACCTCATCTATGTCTAGTATAAGTTTCCCTATGTGAAAAGTATGGACCAAATCGGTTACTAATTTCAAGAGTTATCGTGCGCACAATTTTTTCGAACATTTTCGAACTTTTGTGGGGAAGGTATCCGAAGGAGTGGAGCGATATGACCCATCTTCGAACTTAAACTAAGTTTGGACAAAATATAAGGAAAGCTGAATTTTGAAGGGAATCGTTTGATCCGTTCGAGAGTTATTGTGCGCTCCAGCCAGCCAGACGGACGGACTACTATATTTTTCGGAAAGTTTATATTCACCAAGTTCACAAAATTCTAAAATCCACCTAGACAACATAATTTGGAAACATGGATGTCGGATCTGTAGTGGGGTTTAGTTCCGTCCATAGTTGGAGTTCTCAATTTCTGGTCGAAGATCTGTATACAACTGATAGGGTTGGTATAGGATTTAATTTTGACGAAATAGAATGGTAAATAAGTCAAAGAGGTCCTTTCTCGGGCGATGTCTATAAAAATCATATGGGGTCATATTTTGAAGAAAAAAAATTTTTGAAATATTTTTGTGATACCCTACCTTATTTTACAGCAATTATGAATATTTTTTTTAATATGCATTTTTCTTTTTTTTTCTTTTATAGAAACCTCTGATCCTGAAGACGAAAGGTAATTCAGTATATTTTCTTTAAAATATTTCGCTGGTATAAGATCGTTGTTACTTTTCCTATTTAAATTCAAGTAGATAGTACATAAAAGACAATTTAGTAAATACTTACGATGAAAACAATTCCGAAACTGTTGATTCAGAAAGATTTTTTGATTTAATTGCATTTCATGTTTAGACATTGATCATTAAAAAATATCTTAAAACTAAATATAAATATTATGCTCCTTACGTGATGAAATGATTTTATTTTATGGCGATGGCACCACCACAAAGGTGGTCATAAAACATATGAAGAAAATACAATACAATGGGAAAAGTTGTTGAAATAATAATTCAAACATTTTGGGTGATGATATCAAAATTGAATTGCATGAAAATATGATGACATCACAAATGAATTCAAATATTTACAGTGGAACAGTGTTATGGGGAACCATGATATTATAACTATAGGATGTAAATGGCATTTAATCAATAAATTTATACATTTCTTTAAATGTTCCTCATAACCCATGTACCACTGTATCAATTCAACACAAACAATATGTTTCATAAAAATGTGGGCCACTCCATACAAATATGAATACAATTCATTCTAATTGAGAAGACAACAACGGATGAACGCCAAAAAATACTAATGAAGCTGTTTGCTGATGATGATGCCTGGTCAACGACTACAACAATGAGAAGAATAGAACAATTACGAATGTGTAACAACGATGTCAAGAAGAAAACAAACGTGAAAAAATACAACGCACAAAAGGATTGATTGATTCATTTATTTGATTCAATGATTTAATGAAACGATGGCGACAACGATGAGCATTTTCAGCTCTACAACAACAAAAATTGATGAAGAAATGACCACAAACAGTGGGCAGACAAATGATAATGGCAATCATAGAAACTGCCACTCACTGTCCAACCTCTTGAGAGATGTTCTAGCGATCACAAAAATATACGACGACGACCACAAGCACAGATTTCTTCATCTACGTTTTACACCAATTGAATGATTTTTCAACGCTAAGGAAATGTAGGGCAATGCACTTCCAGACGCATGAAAAAAACGGTAGCGAAAAAAACATAGATCTGAGGATGAATGGCTCGCTTAATTGAACAATCAGAATCAGATAGTCGCATCATCATAACGTTACCCATTACTGGAGCCATGCAAATTAGAAATCTCGTCAACGATGTGGCCGTGTGATATGAAGGCGTCACTCGCCCCATTGCTGTAAGAAGGGGAAATTGAAGATTTGGAAGGAAAAAAATGTAGGATATTAATATATTTATTTGAATAAAAAGAAGAACATACATACATATTTGAGTGTTTCATGAGATGAGATCGATGAATTAACCTAAACATTCCATTGATGTTGGGGTCAGTTTTTTATTTCGGCGTTTAGTATGTTTGGATCTGCATTTTAGATTAACCGTTTAAAACATTTTACAAATTTCTTCAAAATGAAGATAAAACAAATAAAAAAAGTATTAGTCGGCTTTGCCGACAGAGATATACCCTCAGCCAATGTGAAGTGAAACTTTCATTGACGGACAGATCGAATGCATTTAGGGTCTCTTCAGAATTTTGTGGCCCTTTTTCAACATTTTAACTTGGCAACAAAAATGTGGATTAGGAATTAAGTGCCCGAAGACACAAATGTTAAACTTTTGTGGGGGAGGTACCCCCAGTTAAACTAAATTTTGAGAAAATATTAGGAGATCCAAAATTTGGACGAAATTGGTTGGCCCATTCAAGTGATATCGTCCCAACATTTTAGTGACATTTTTTAAATATTGGGGAGAAGTACCGAATGTTGTGGACCGGTATTGCCCCATGAAACTAAGTTTGGATAAAATATGACGAAGACCAAATGATGGACCAAATCGGTTGAACAGTTCGAGAGTTATCGGTGACAAAGGGTTTTTTTACACCTTTCGGGCGTTTTTTCCCAAGAAATATGGACTTGCCCCCGAAAAAACTTTTACCGTCGTAATGGAGGTAGCGAATGTAAATCGCTTTAACAAAAATCTAAGCGATTCGAGAGCAGGACTTAAAGTGAACTTATCCGAAATTTTGTGTGAGAGGTACCAGAAGGAGTGGACAAATATAGTCCATATTCGAACCTGATCTATATCTGGTAGATATATATTAGGATGTGCAGAGTATGTATTACATCGGTCACTCCCTTTAAGACTTATCGTGTGCACAATTTTCCGAACATTTTTGAACTTTTGTGAGGGAGGTACCTGAAGGAGTGGACCGATATGTTTTACCTTCGAACTTAAACTATGTTTGGACTAAATATTACGAAGGCCATATTTTGGACCGAATTGGCAGATCCGTTCGAGATCTATCTTGCGCTCCAACCACTACACACGGTATCATAGGATTTTTTTCGCACCTTTCAGGCTATTTTATCAGGAAGTATGGACTTGCCCCCGATGAAACTTGTACCGTCGTATGGGGGACAGTGAATACAAGCGATTCGAGAGCAGGTCCTAAACTGCACTTTCCCCAAATTTTTGTAAGGGAGGTACTCGAAGGAGTTGTCATATATAGTCAATATTTTAACCTGATCTACATATGTCTCATAGAAATATTACTATGTGCAAACTATGGACCAAATCGGTAACTGCCTTCGAGAGTTATCGTGAGCACCATTTTAGCGATAAGTGTTGAACTTTTGTGGCGGAGGTACCCAAAGGAGTGGACCGTTATAGTCCATCTTAGAATTTGATTTAGGCTTTGGCCAAATATTACGACTGCCAACTTTTTTACCCAATCGGTGTATCCGTTCAAGAGCTGCTGTGCGCTCCACTCACTGCACATGGTCCCATAGCGGGGTTTTACAGCTTCCGGACCATTTTCTCAGGAGTAATGGGACAGCGAATACAAGTTGTTACAACAACAAGTAAGAACGGCGTTAAGTTCGGCCGGGCCGAACTTGTTATACCCTCTACCACGATTTGTATTGAAGTAAAATGGAACAATTTCCCTTCGTGTATGAAGAAGACAAAATTCCAAATTTCAGCAATTTCGGTAAAAAATGTGGCTAATTTTCACAATAACCACATTCGGAAGGTACCGCTCTATGGAGGCTATATATATAAGACATGGACCTGTACCGGCAAATTTCTGGGAGAAAGTTTTATACCTTTAACGAAGACTAAGTACCAAATTTAAGCCATTTCGGTGGATTATTGTGGCCATAACCTTTAAAATACCGAAAATTGGGAGGTACCGTTCTATGGGGGCTATATGAAGGCGTGGACATATACCGGGAAATTTCTGGGAGAAAGTTTTATACCCCCAACGAAGACTAAGTGCCTCTAATTTCAGCCATTTTAGTGGATTATTGTTGCCACAACCTTCAAAATACTGGAATTGGGGAGGTGCCGTTCTATGGGGGCTATGTGAAGGGGTGGACCTATACCGAAACATTTCAGGAGGAAAGTTCTATACCCCCAACGAAGACTAAGTACCAAATTTTAGCCATTTCAGTGGATTATTGTGGCCACAACCTTCAAAATACTGAACATCGGAAGGTACCGTTCTATGGGGGCTATATGA
Organism: Musca autumnalis; assembly: GCF_047663935.1. Lineage (NCBI taxonomy): Eukaryota > Metazoa > Arthropoda > Insecta > Diptera > Muscidae > Musca > Musca autumnalis. The sequence continues at coordinate 17,942,335 of NW_027411977.1, read as the reverse complement.
AGGCGTGGACCTATACCGAAAAATTTCTGGGGGAAAGTTTTATACCTCCAACGAAGACTAAGTACCAAATTTCAGCCATTTCGGTGGATTATTGTGGCCACAACCTTTAAAATACCGAAAATCGGGAGTTACCGTTCTATGGGGGCTATATGAAGGCGTGGACCTATACCGGGAAATTTCTGGGAGAAAGTTTTATACCCTTAACGAAGACTAAGTACCAAATGTCAGCCATTTCGGTGGGTTATTGTGGCCACAACCTATAAAATACCGAAAATTGGGTGGTACCGCTCTATGGGGGCTATATGAAGGCGTGGACCTTATCCGACAAATTTCTGGGGGAAAGTTCTATACCCCCAACCAAGACTAAGTACAAAATTTCAGCCATTTCGGTGGATTATTGTGGCCACAACCTTTAAAATACCGAAAATCGGAGGCTATATGAAGGCGTGGACCTATACCGACAAATTCCTGGTGGAAAGTTCTATACTCCCAACGAAGACTAAGTACCTAATTTCAGCCATTTTAGAGGATTATTGTTGCCACAATCTTCAAAATACTGAAAATCGAGAGGCACCGTTCTATGGGGTCTATATGAAGGCGTTGACCTATACCGAAAAATTTCTGGACAAAAGTTTTATACCACCAATGAAGTCTAAGCACCAAATTTTAGCCATTTTGGTGCATTATTGTGGCCACAACCTTTAAAATACCGAACATCGGGAGGTACCGTTCTATGGAGGCTATATTAAGACATGGACCTGTACCGACAAATTTCTGGGGGGAAGTTTTATACCTCCAACGAAGACTAAGTACCAAATTTCTGCCATTTTGGTGGATTATTGAGGCCACAACCTTTAAAATACCGAAAATCGGGAGGTACCTTTCATTGGGGCTATATGAAAGCGTGGACCTATACCGAAATTTCAGCCATTTCGGTGGATTATTGTGGCCACAACCTTTAAAATACCGAAAATGGGGAGGTACCGTTCTATGGGGGCTATATGAAGGCGTGGACCTATACCAACAAATTTCAGGTGGAACGTTTTAAACACCCAACGATGACTAAATACCAAATTTCAGCCATTTTTGTGGGATGATGAAGCTAAAACGTCAAAAATACCGAAAATCGGGAGGTATGCTGATCAATAATATATATACTTTATAGGGTCTCCGACGAATATTTCGATGTGTTACAAACGGAATGACAAATTTAATTATACCCTCCATATGGTGGAGGGTATACAAATTGAAACGATTCGAGAGGAGGTCTCAAACTGCACCTTTCCGAAATTTTGGGTGGGAGGTACCCAAAGAAGTGGACCGTTATAGTCCATATTCGAACTTGATCTATGTCTGGTAGAAATATTAAAAACACAACAAACATTGTTCCACAACATCCCATACGGGACAAGGGAGACTTCTCTCATATCAATGAGTGCACCCCGATTCATATTTAGCTCAATGATATGGGACCTACTATTTATCGCCGAGTCCGAACGGCGTGTCTTAAGACACCACTTATGGAGAAGTTTTTCAAGGCTGAAATACTCAGGAAATGTCGCCAACATTACTGAGGGGTATTTTGCCACCGTTGAAAAATGTTTGATGTTGCTTGGCCGGGGAATCGAACCCCCGACCTTCTGCGTGCAAGGCGGGCGTGCATACCATTGCACCACGGTGGCACCCTATCTGGTAGAAATATTACGACATGCAAAGTATGGACCAAATCGGTCAGTCCCTTCCAGAGTTATTGTGCCCATAATTTTTACCAAACAAATCGTTTGATCCGTTCGAGAGTTATCGTGCGCTCCAGACATCTTGACAGACCTACAGATGAAAGGACATGGCTAAATCAACTCCAAATTGTCTGAAACGGATTTCGTCCAAACATATTAGACCCCAAGTATGTACGGTTACATTAGTTTTAGAGTTAGAGTTTTTTTGCCGGGTTAACACACTTCATAAGGATTTATTTGACGTTTGCGCTATGGAATTGACCTTTGAAACCCAACTCACTGAGTTAATCCGGTTAAGTGTAACCGAGGCATTAAACCATTATTTCGATGAGGCACCATTATTTCGATGCCCGTATTAATGTCTATATACTAGAGTGGGGTGATTTGAACACCATCACGGGCGCCTGGAGTTTCTGATTCTTGGAATAGTGCTGAGAAAAGAGTCCCATTTTGTAGGACAGTGTCATTTATCGATATTTTCCGAAAAATGTGCACATTATCGAGGCCATAACTACCTGAAGGAGCGTTCCAATGCTTTTGCAATGTACTAGAGAGTTCTTAATTATTGTGTTGGCTACAATTGTTGTCTTTGTGTTGGATCGAAAATCTCAGTGGTTTGGTTGTTATATGCCAAAATATCCAAAAATCCTTGAAAAAAACTTCAATTCAAAATCCGGGGGCTCGATTTTCACCGTAGACATATGGTCTAGTTGACTTTTTTGCTCAGTACAATCCCACGAATCAGAAACTACAGGCGCCCGCTAACACTTCCTTCCATACAAACCACCCCGGCCTAGTATATACCCTCGTAAGCATAAATGCTGAGGGTATAATTATGAAGAACGGAGAAAAATTGATGGCACGTATATTGAGGGTTTGAAAATTTTTGTCGAGCAGTAACCAAAAAAGATAGTATGTTCCAGGCTTTTAGTTGTGCAGTCCAGCATAAAATTCCAAAGTAGTAAAAGATGTTCTCCTTCAGATGAAAGAAAAAACTACTAAAAAATTGGTAGTTTTTTCTTTCATCTGAAGTAGAACATCTTTTACTACTTTGGAATTTGGAATTTTTTTTGTTTTGTACAAAAACAACCCCGAGGAAAATTTTTTGTGAAGAATTTGAAGCGACGCTGTTCAAAAGCGGGGAAAGCTGGCTCCTCTAATTTACATCGCGACGTACACTTTCCAAACGTCGATATACATACGTTCCTTTTTCATAATTTGGTCAATTTGTAGTTATTATTATTTTTTGTCCTACTTGGTGTAATTACCAGAGTCAAAACACCATAAATTTAATCTCAAAAAACACGATAAATTTAATCCCCGGATCCAACTGGCATATCCTATAAAAAATATATCAAATCTTACTATGTGTAGAAATATCTCCTATTTATGCACATAGGTACATATATATCTACCCTGAGACCTCATAACCCACATACTTAAATAAACACTTATTTATCGCCAATGAAGAGGGTATAATCGAAAAACCGAATTGATGAATTTGTCGAAATGTCTTGGCGCGTGTTGTTGCTATTTTTGATAATAACTTAAAATTAGTTTGTAATAAATGTTTGTGTATTTTTTGCAAATTGATTGTCAACATCAAAGGAGAGAACTTTGATGTTGGCAATATTTGAAACAATGCAATCATTCCCCCTTTTTTCTAGACTTGATAAGATTAGACGGCTTTGTTGCTGTTGTCTACTCCCAAAAAAGCACGTAGACCTGAATTTTATTGCATAATTTTTTGTTGTTCTCCGCACTTTACGGAATAATGACGTCGTTATACTTACGTAAATACCAGTGGCGAGGAATTTGTTTTGTTTCATTGATTTGTTGCGAATGATAGTGCAGTTATCAAAATTATCTATTGAGACACTGCTTGATTATTCGCGAAGAAATTCGACAATATTAAAGTGTTTTATTTATATGTCATCCGAAAACTGTGATTTAAAATGTTAACGAAATATAATGGTGAATAACTTTTGATAGGTCTATGTAAATCTTTTCCATTATTTTCTAATGTCAGGAATAAAAGATTGGTTTTGGAAAAAAGTCGTCCATATAGGGTTTGGGTCTGTCAACAAAAAGCTGTCTAATATTTTTTACTTGTTTCGGTTTATCGAATTTTTCAAAAAATGTTTATTGCAATTATGGTCTTTAGCGCACCAGCAAGTCAGTCTGAAACAAATTTCGACCAAACATACGCGTGAGATTAGGCACGTTTGGCTAATCTGGCCAGCAAGATCGCCTGATTTGACCGCTCCAGACTTCTTTTTGTGGGGCTTTTTGAAGTAGCGGGTTTATGTCAGCAAGCCTCAGACCCGTTCAGCTCTTAAAGACAATATCCGTCAAGAATGTGAGGACCTATCACCGGAAGTTTTGGCCAACGTGATGGAAAGTGCCATAAAAAGGGCTCAAATGACAATAAACTATGGCGCACAATTTTTCCGAAAATTTTTGAACTTTTGTGGGGGAGGTACCTGAAGGGGTGAACCGATATGGCTTATCTTCGAACATAAACTAAGTTTGGACAAAATATTATGAAGGCCAAATTTTGGATCGAATCGTCAGATCCTTTCGAGTGTTATCTAGCGCACCAACCACTACACACGGTGTCATAGAGGTTTTTTAAACCTTTCAGACTATTTTCTCAGGAAGTATGGTTTTGCCCCTGATGAAACTTGTACCGCCGTATGGGGGGCCGTGAATACACGTTGTTACAACAAAAATCAGGTCCTAAACTGACCTTTTGCGAAATTTTGTGTGGGAGGTACCCGTAGTTGTTGACCGACTGGATCCATATTGGAACCTCATCTAAGCTTGGTAGAAATTTCACGATGTGCAAAGTATGGACCAAATCGGTCCTTCCCTTCTTGAGTTATCTGGCGCACAATTTTCCGAGCATTTTCGAAATTTTGTGGGGGAGGTGCCGGAATGAGTGGATCGATATAACCCATCTTGGAACTTAAACTACATTTGGACAAAATATTGCGAATACCTACCACACGCAGGCACCTTTTACAACGATATAATTTTTTTTCGGTGGCAAATCCATACTTCCTAAGATAATGGCCTGTGAGCTTTAAGTAACCTTGACAGCAACAACTAAAATCGTTTTGAAATGTTTTCCAAAAACTTCTTCTTGCGGGCCCTGTAGCGATGGCACAATTTTTTTCGGAGGCAAGCCCATACTTCTTGAGCTAATGGTTCAAAATCTCCAAAAAGCTTGCCGATAAACTAAAATGGGTAGTACGAAAAATAACCATCAAAAACAGAAACCGATTTAGTCCAAACGTTGTGTATCGTATTATTTCTTCGAGGCTATGAATTATGTTGCGGGTAACTTCCACACAAAGTTTTAATATAGTGCAGAATAAGGACTCGTCTGATATCGTTTTTAAATTTTTGCCTTCAGAAGATGACAGAAGTATTGTGTTAGCTTCTCTTCTGTAGATCCGAGGCTGAGGGTATATCTCTGCCGCCAAGGCTGACTGATACGTTCATACTTGTTTTTATACCCTCAGCCTTTAGACTAAAAAGGGTATATACACTTTGATACGACCAAAAATGTGCTTCATAGAAGTAACGGTTTTAGACCCCAAGTATGGTTGGACGAAATTCGTTTCAAACAATTTGGAATCGATTTATCCATGTCTGTCCCTCTGTCTGTCTGGCTGGTGCGCACGATAACTCTCGAAAGGATCAACCGATTAGTTCGAAGATGGCCCATATCGGTCCACTCCCTCGGGTACCTCTCCCACAAAAGTTCAAAAATTTTCTGTAAAATGATGTGAACAACTCTTGAAGGGAGCAATCGATTCCTGTTATAGATAGGGTTCGAATATGGAGTATATCGCTGCACTCCTTCGGATACCTCCCACACAAAATTCGGATAAAGTGGATTTTAAGAGCACTTCTCTGATCGGATTGAATTTTTTTTCAGTAGGTTGTCCTTGCGGCTCCCTTTACGACGTTGCAATTTTTTTCTTGCGCAAGTCCACACTTCTTGAGATATTAGCCTAAAAGCTGCAAGAAACCCTGACTGCACCAACCAAAAAGAGCAAATCCGCAAGATAATTCTTGCAGGGAGTTTCTGCTTGGTGCAGACTTTGCACATCGTATTATTTCATTCAGTCATGTATCAGGTTGGAATATGGACTGTATCAGTCCACTCCTTCGGGTACCTCCCACACAAAATTCGGAAAAAGTGAAGTTTAAGAGCTCCTCTCGCATCGTTTTGATTCTTTTTGTACCCTCCTCCATAAGATGGAGGGTATATTAAGTTTGCCATTCCGTTTGTAACTACTCGAAATAATTATTGTAGACCCCACAGAATATATATATTCTTGATCAGCGTGCAATTCTACATCGATATAGCCATGTCCGTCCGTCTGTCCGTCTGTGGAAATCACTCTAGCGTCCGAACGGATTGAAGTAGGTGGATGAAATTTTGGTAAAATCCTTTATATGTACGTAGGACTTTTGGTATTGAAAGCGGGCTATGTATGTCCACGTTTTCGTATAGCCCCCATACAAAGTGACGCGTCGTCGTTTTAAGAATTTTTAAGATATTTGACCACCGAATAGGTTGTAATTTGGTGTTACTCGTATGTCTTTTCAGAGGCTAAAAAATATTTCTACCAAAGTTTGTTTATATCGGTCCACGTGTTGGTATAGCCCCCATATAACACCCCGTATATAGTACGCGTCACTTGACGATATTTTAATGTATTAGTCCCATTTGACCACATAATGTATGTATATTTGTATTTTATGTTTCCAGAGGCTAAGAAACATTTCTACCATAAAATGTTTACATAGGTCCACGATTTGATACAGTCCCCATAGGACGATACCTCCCGATTTACGGTAATTTGAAGGTTTTAGCCTCATCACACCGAAATGGCTGCAATTTGGTATTTAGTCTTCGTTGGGCGTACAAAACTTTCCCTCAGAAATTTGTAGGTATAGGTCCACGCCCTCATATAGCCCCCATAGAAAGGTTCCTCCAGATTTTAGGTATTTTGAAGATTGTGGCTACAATAATCCACCGAAATGGCTGAAATTTGGTATTTGGTCTTCAGTTGGGGTATTAAACGTTCCAAATGAAATTTGTTGGTATAGGTCCACGCCTTTATATAGCCCCCATAGAACATACCTCCCGATTTTCGTTTTTTTGAAGGTTGTGGCCTCAATATTCCCCAGAAATGGCTGATATTTGGTATTTAGTCTTCGTTGGAAGTATAAAATTTTCTCCCAGAAACTTGTCGGTTCAGGTCCACAACTTAGTATAGCCCCCATAGAACTGTACCTCCTGATTTTCGGTATATTGAAGCTTGTGACCTCAATATCCCACCGAAGTGACTGAAATTTGGTAGAAAGTCTTCGTTAAGGGTATACAACTTTCCACCTGAAATTTGTCGCCCATAGGACGATATCTCCCAATTTTCGGATTTTTTGGAAGTCACTTCAATACAGTTCGTGGTGGAGGGTATAAAAAGTTCGGCCCGGCCGAACTTAATGCTTTTCTTACTTGTTTTTTAATTTTTTTCTAAATTGTTTTGTTTTTTTGGTCAGTGGCTGAGGGTATATCTCCGTCAGCACAGCTGACTGATACTTTTTTACTTGTTTTTTTGTTTGTTTTGTTTTTTACAAAACCTAACTGATAATTTCCAACTTGTTTAGTAGTATTTTTTCAGAAATGGTTTTCGTTACTTTTCAGCTAGTTAATCGATCATGGGGCTATATTCTCCCTAACAAAAAAGAATTATTTGGTACTGTCGATAATATTTTAATGATATCTATAAACTATTTTTCCAGTTTTCGTTGATGACATATTTATGAGGTGGCGCAGAGTGTAGTCCCTGTTTTTTGCATAGCCTTCAACATATGTTTCGTTTCTCTCGCTCGCTCAACTCGCCACTGGCAATTTTTTTTTATTACATTTTGCTCCAAAATAAATGTGTTCTATTTTCAGAAAGCTAACGAAAAAATTAAGATGAGGAGTCATATCTTCTTCTTCTGTTACATAAAATATAACCGCATGATTATCAATGCCAAAGTGTGGGTGGGTGGGTGGATGGATGGATGGGTTGGGTGTTTGTTTTTGGGGTGTTTATGGAGGTTAAAGTTATTTGCTTTTTACATACCTTCAGTGTGTGTTTCCTTCTCCTTGCTGTTGCCTCTAACAGGTGTTTGTTGATCTCGTTCCATGATGTTGGTGTTTGATTGTTGTTGTGGAATTTACAGTAACAAATAGATAAGATAATGTTGTTGTAAATTTATTCGTATAATTTGTTTTAATATTTTCACTCGAACATTGTGGAAACAGAACCACGCAAATATAAAATTCTCATTACATTTAGAGAATATTTACTTTAAGTATTTTTGTTGTTGTTGTTGTTTTATTTTTGCACTTTAGCACGAAGTGGAAAAACGGCCCCAAAAACGCACAAAGAGGGAGCGGGGTTTTCTTTTAAATTTGTTTTTTTTTTCTTTTGTAGAATGTGTCGCTGTTTTTCGTTGTCGTTTAATTTTCTTTGCTTTTTTTTTTGTGGAAAATGACAATTTTTTCGTAGATTTCCTGCTCAGATTTTTCAGATATGCTACTGCTGATGATGGTGATGATGATGAGATATAGAATAGAAGGCAATGTATAGATGTGTTTAGCTGCTGCTGATATGTTTCTTTTTATAGTTGTATATGTAGAGGAGGCGCAACGTTGGCTATGTCCGTGCTGCAGATATTTTCGCTTTTTAATTTTATTTTTCCGCTTGAATTTTATTTTGAAACTTTTTCCTTGATTTTTCTTTGACTTTTCTTTTGGTTATTTATAAATTTGATGATTTAATTTTTATTATTATTCACAATGGCGAAAAATGGTCACTTTTATGCACAACAATTTGTTGAAAAAATATTAAAAAAAAATTAAAAAAAATATTGACAAAATTAAAATTATTATTTTTATTTTTGCTACAACTCCCGTTACTCGTCAAGAGCACGGGGACAACACTCACTGACTGTTGTGTGGGGATGGTAGTTAGAATCTATTGCTGCTGCTGTTTGGGGCTGTTGAAGTTCATGTGAACAATTGAAGCTTTTTGTTGTCGATCATTTATTTAGTTGTTATTGTTGTTGTCGTTGTTATCACGATAACAAACGGTTAAGTCACACTCACTACTAATAATGAACAAAAACAAAACAGCAGCAGCAATAAAAATATTCTCATAACTTTTTTTTTCTTTTTGTACGAAAACGCAAAAACAAAACACAAAAAGTTTTGGTTTTTAACCAAAATATTCTCATAAAATGCACACACACTCACACAATAATAGCTCACTTTGGTAAAATAAATACTTTAAAAAAATAAAAATTTAATATATATTGGAAAAAAAAGATTCGTCGTTGCTGCTTCTTAGTGGGTAGCAGGCAGCAGTCTCGTTAGAAAATTTGATGCGATCGTTGTGAAAAGTAGCAGGTGACTGACTGACTAACTAAACGAATGAATGTTAATTGGTGGGTATGCCGCTGGTTTTCCAAATTTTCACACAAATCTCAAAAATGGAGAATCCGAGCTTTATGATCATCACCCCAAAAAACAAAATAAAAACTATTGATTTTTTTCGACAAGGGTATTTGAACCTGGTTGTTTGCACTAAATCATCATCAGCAACATTATCATTTAGATTGTTGTTGTCATCATCATCATCATCATCTTCACTACTATGGTGATGAATATAATTTCGGTTTCTCGTATTCAAATTATGGCTAATAATGGCATAACGCCAATATTTTATTTATTTTTGTGTGTGTTTTCTTTCCCAAAATGAAACAATTGTAAATTTTATTGTCGTTGTAGTTGTTGTTGTTGAAATTATGATTATATCCGTATTTGAATTTTTGTTTCGATTCGTTAATCTATTTTCTTAATTTTTGTCTAAGAAAATTGAACCGCTCTCTACCGCAAGTATGAGTAACTAAACGTTGACTAGCCTGGCCATCTATTTTGCCAATCAATTTGGCCGGCCTGTGTGTTCCACAATCAAATTTTTGTCCACACATTCGAAAAGTGTGTTGTTTCTTCTTATTTCAGTGTTTCTTCTTCGTCGTTTTGTCCGAGCTATGTGCGATTTTGTCTTCTTCTTTGCTACTGCTCCTCCCGGCATTTTGTCATTTTTTTTGCTTGCCTGGTTGTCTTCTGTTTCTTATATGCAAAATTTTCTTCATTACTTTACCGTACCGGCCTTTTGGGAAAGTGGTGCAACAAATCGGGGGGAAACAACAGGGCCTTATTAAAGGCCTTTTTAAAACCCCTTTATTACGATCCGAAATGTTGCTCATAGAAATAATGGGTTTAATCCCAGGTAGGTATAGACGAATTCTCTTTTAGGCAATTCGGAGCTGATTTAGCCCTACCTGGCCGACTGTCTTTGCTGGTTAACACGACAACAACCGATAGAAGTAACCGATTTAGTGCAAACTTTGCTTCTAGTAATGTTTTGTCCAAACTTAGGTTATGTTCTAAGATGGGTTATATTGACCCATTCCTTCGGGTACCTCCCCATAAAAGTTTAAAAATTTCGCCTAGAATGGTGCACAGGATAATTTTCGAAAGGATCATTTGATTAGATCCATACTTCGAACATCGTAATATTTCTACCAGGACCATATCTTAATTGATTATATCGGTCCACTCCTTCGGGATAGCGACAACTTCTTCTTCGGATACTTCCCTAAGAGCTGCTGATTTATTTAAAAATCCCTACAGAGATTTTTTATTGTTTTTGGATTTTTTTCATCTATGAACATTGCTCTTTCAGAATTTACAAAAACGTCTCCTGCGGGTGACGTAGGGGATGGAAGACACAAAGCAACGGTCCTGACCGGTTTTAAAGTGGCAAAGCCCAGAATTTATCTTGGTCCCACTTTCATCCCAAGTGGACACTGACCTCCCCGTGGTGTCACCTGGGGAACTGCCTTTAACACCTGTTAAAGGTAGTGAGCTAACATGTGCCGCGCGTTCACCCATAAGAACGTTAAAAACTTGGGTTTGGGCGTGGGGTTAGTAAAACTCCCCTAGAAAAAAACAGCCTACTATGAAAAAACGAAAGAAAAGAAAAACAAACCCCTCTAAAGTTTACGAACCCCGCAAACGTTTTAAGGACCATGATCTGCGAATCTGCACCTGGAATTTTCGCACTCGTTATAGAGAAGGTGCAGTCTTCGCATTGACAGACGTAAAAAGTACAAGGCCGACATTACTGCCATACAGGAAATACGATGGATTGGGAAAGGTGTCACAACAACACCTAAAGGTAACGCACTGTATTATAGCTGCCATGACGTAAAGCATGAGTTTGGTTGCGGATTCGTAGTTAGTCGGAGACTAAAACATCTGGTATCCAGCTTCTTCACCCCAGTGAATGAAAGACTTGCAGCAATTCGAATAAAAACTAAATTCTTCAACATCAGCTTTATTTGCGCTCATGCTTCCACTGAAGACAAGGACGAACAGACCAAAGATATATTTTACGAGTGCTTAGAAGAAACATATGACCGTTGCCCTGCCCATGACATTAAAATCATTCTAGGCGAGTTTAATGCCAAAATTGGAAAGGAGAATATCATCCCAATAATCGGGAAATTCAGTCTCTACAGTGAAACATCTGACAATGGTATGAGGCTGATAGACTTTGCAGCTGCAAAAAACATGGTAGTTAGCAGTACCAGATTTAATCATCTCGATATTCATAAGGGCACCTGGCTGTCTCCAGATCAGAAAACAAGAAATCAAATTGATCACGTTATGATAGATGGAAGAAATGCATCAAGCGTGTTGGATGTACGATCGTTCCGAGGTGCAAACATAGACTCGGACCACTACCTTGTTGCAGCAATGGTACGTACCAGATTAAACGTAGCAAACATAGTGCGAACAGACACAACACGGAAGTTAGACATCGGAAAGCTGCAATCACAACAGATAGCCACAGTATACTCCACTAAACTGGCCCAACTGCTTAATCAAAGCACTCCTCGTCCCGATAACATATCAGGACAATGGCAAAACATTGCCCACTCCATGCAAACAGCCGTAAAATCAGTACTTAGATACCAGAGACCTCCACCAAAGAATGCATGGTATGGCCATGAGTGTCGTGCTGCTACCGAAGAGAAAAATGCGGTATATAGGGCTACTTTACAATCAGTAGCAACGCGTAGCGCACGAGAGAGATATCGGGAGAAAAGTGAAACGTCTTTTCAGCAAGAAAAAGAGAGAAATGGAAAAGCGGGAGTGTGAAAAAATCGAGATGTACAGAAGCCAGAATGAAGTCCGAAAATTCTACCAAGGAGTGAAACATCAAACTGATGGCTTTGGAACTGGCACATCCTCCTGTAGAGACCAGCAAGATAATCTGGTAACTGATACAGATAGTGTACTCAGGATATGGAAAGACCATTTTTCAAATCTGTTGGTATCCAATAGTAGCGAAGTCGACGAAGATAGCACAGATCCAATCCCAGAAGATGGTATTGAATGTATACCACCCGGCCAAGATGAGGTAAAGACAGCAATAAATCGGCTGAAGAATAATAAGGCAGCAGGAGCCGATGGCTTACCAGCCGAGCTGTTCAAAACCGGAGGCGACACGCTGATAAGGTGTATTCATCAGCTAGTTAGCTCCATCTGGCAGGAAGAACAAGTACCCGACGATTGGAACCTGAGTGTCCTATGTCCCGTCCACAAGAAAGGAGATAAGACTTTATGCACTAACTGTAGGGGCATAAGTCTACTCCCTATTGCCTACAAGATCGTGTCAGGGATATTGTGCGAACGACTAAAGTCCATGGTCAACGAAATAATTGGACCATACCAGTGCGGCTTTAGACCTGGCAAGTCCACCATTGACCAGATATTTACCCTGCGGCAAATCCTGGAGAAGACCCAAGAGATGCAGATCGACACCTACCACATTTTTGTCGATTATAAAGTAGCCTTCGATAGCACGCTACGTTCAAAGGTATTCCAAGCCATGTCTGAATTTGGTATCCCCGCAAAGCTCATTCGGTTTTGTAAAATGACTCTAACTGACACAAGATCTTCAGTTAAAATAGGAAAGAACCTCTCTGAAGAGTTTTGTACCAAAAGAGGTTTCAGGCAAGGGGACAGCCTTTCGTGTGATCTTTTCAACATCCTGCTAGAAAAGGTTATACGAGAGGCAAATGTCAAAAGTAGTGGCACAATCTACACCAATAGCCACATGTTACTTGTTTATGCTGATGATATAGACGTCATTGGACGATCAGTAAAAGAAGTAACCGATGCCTTTATGAAGGTCGACGGAGAATCTTCTGGGTCTGGCGGTAAACGGTGAGAAGACCAAGTTGATGGTGTCGACGCGCAATGCGTTCATTGAGCGCGGACTGTTGAAGTTGGTTCCTATAATTTTGAGGTAGTAAAAGGCTTCGTATACCTCGGCACCGCCGTAAACACAACAAACGACATAAGTTGTGAAATAAAAAGAAAAATTGTATTGGCCAACAGATGCTACTTTGATATTTACCCTGTGGCAAATCCTGGAGAAGACCCAAGAGATGCAGATCGACACCTACCACATTTTTGTCGATTATAAAGTAGCCTTCGATAGCACGCTACGTTCAAAGGTATTCCAAGCCATGTCTGAATTTGGTATCCCCGCAAAGCTCATTCGGTTTTGTAAAATGACTCTAACTGACACAAGCTCCTCAGTTAAAATAGGAAAGAACCTCTCTGAAGAGTTTTGTACCAAAAGAGGTTTCAGGCAAGGGGACAGCCTTTCGTGTGATCTTTTCAACATCCTGATAGAAAAGGTTATACGAGAGGCAAATGCCAAAAGTAGTGGCACAATCTACACCAATAGCCACATGTTACTTGTTTATGCTGATAATATAGACTTCATTGGACGATCAGTAAAAGAAGTAACCGATGCCTTTATGAAGGTCGACGGAGAATCTTCTGGGTCTGGCGGTAAACGGCGAGAAGACCAAGTTGATGGTGTCGACGCGCAATGCGTCCATTGAGCTCGGACCAACTGTTGAAGTTGGTTCCTATAATTTTGAGGTAGTAAAAGGCTTCGTATACCTCGGCAACGCCGTAAACACAACAACGACATCAGTTGTGAAATAAAAAGAAGAATTGTATTGGCCAACAGATGCTACTTTGGCTTAAGTAAGCACTTTAAAAACAAAGCCACAACTCGTCAAACAAAAATAACTCTTTACAAAACACTGATACTACCCGTGCTGATGTATGATTCCGACGCGCAAGCAGATAAGGCAGTGCTTGGCGTGTTTGAAAAAAAAATTCTTCGAAAGATCTACGGACCGATCTGCGTTGACGGTGAATATCGACGTCGTATGAACCACGAGCTGTATCTGCTATACAACGACATCAATATTGTTAAACGTATCGAGATGCAGCGATTGCTTTGGCTAGGCCATATAATAAGAATGAGCGATGATGAACCCGCTTAAAAAGCGTATAAATACGAGCCACATGCCGGTGCACGCAAATAGCGTCATATAGCTCTAAAAAACGCTGCCTGCTCCGATTAAAACAACTGAATCCCCGGGAGCGGTTTGTTCTATACCGGATAGAACCACACAACACCCGTGTTCCGACCAGCGAGCAGCATATCCCGCATACCGAATCCGGATTCTTTTGGTATGTGCCGGGACGGAGAAAATCGGAGGAGGAACTACGACAGGGACTATCTTGCTGCATGCTGCGTGTACGTACTGAGGAAGGATCGCACCGGAAGTGGAGGAGGGTGGGGAGCTTTCTTAGTGTACCAGTCTCTTCAATGCATACCTCTAATGCCCCGTACATGGAATGTGTAGCCGTCAGGTGTAGAACTGCCGAGATAGATTTGCTTAACATGTACATCCCGCTAAAAAATAGCTGTGCTCCAATTATTAGCCCGCTTTTTGAGTGCCACAACCAACTGGTCCTGACTAAACTTAAATGCTCATCATTAATTGTGGTCTTCGGAAATGACCAGAGAGGTATAATTCTGGCTGAGCAGATTGATAGCTCCAAGTTTTGCACGGCCAATGAGGACACCTTTACCTGAATTACCGGAGAGTGTCACAGTTCGCCAGACACAACCATCGTGTCACCTGGTCAGACAAATAACGTCACCTAGGAATCCGTAGTTTCTCTTAGATCAGACCATCTACCAATAATTTTGTTTTTCATAAGCAGACCATCCGATTTCATCACCTGTGAACGCCGCACTTTAATCAATCATGGGAAGGCTAATTGGTCTACTTTCAGAGAGTTCGCTAATCCCCCGATGCAGAGATCTGCCCGAACCTTCTGATGTTCGAGTAGCCGGCGGGAGGATGTTCCGAGACTGGCCAAATACTCGAAATGAGACCGCTTTTCCCAGCAGATGTTGCGGGATTAGCAAAAAAAAAAAGTAATGAGCTTCATCGTACCAACCCCAGCCAGTGTCCCTAGAGTCAGGAAGTTGACACTGGAAGTTAGCATGTTGGTGGGTGAGCATAAGCGGAACAAGTGGCTTAATCATTCGAAGAGTTGCAACATTGGAGCAGGAATAAGTGAATTGAACCATAAAAAGAAGGATGATAGGACCTCAGTTACGTTTGGGACATTACGCTGACTGATACGACTGAGGTGCTCAAGCTATATTAATCGATAGTTTCTCGAGCACCCCAGGAGTGTCAGATCAAAGGGAAGAGTACTACGTCGCATTAGATCTCTTCCTGTAGAGGAGGAAGTTGCGAATGTTATCAGGAACGCTAAATCATCCAAAGCGTTGGGTCTGGTAATGCTGAAACAGCTGGATGAGCTGGGAGCTGAGTTCCTCACCAAAGTTTTCAACCTGTAACTAGACAATCACAACGTTCCAGATGGCAACAAATAGACAGAGGGGTCCCGCTGCTGAAGCCAGGCTAGGATACAGATTTCGCTTTTGTCGCCTTTGAAAACCTTTGAATACTATCAAGCACTCCACGCTGTTTGAGGAAATCGAGCAAACTAACCTCCGGCCAAGATTGAAACGTTGGATAATCAATTATATGAGTGGACGCCAGTCGTACGTGAAATTCAGGAACAATACGTCCAAGCTCCGTAGAGTAAAACAGGAAGTTCCCTAAGGTGGGGTGATATCTCCGGAACTGTTTAACCTCTAACTTTCCTGTATTCCACCTTTTCCATACGGTATTGAGATCGTAAGTTATGCGGATGATTGTACGACCTTGACGTAAGGCACCTTCCCTGATGGCATTTGTGAACGGCTGAACTCCTATTTTACTGATCTTACCACCTTTTCCATGCGAAGAATATGCAAATATCCGCCACTAAATCTACGGTCACACTGTTAACCACATGGACTGCAGAGATGAGTACTCAGATGCATGACATGATCTATGGTAGCAGAATTTCGACTATAAACTATTCCAAGATCCTAGGGATCACATTCAGTAGCATGTTCACGAGATGTAGGAGCAAGGTCCTTTAGTCCCTAGCCGCCAGCACTTGAGATACAGACAAATAAGTCTTGTTGACCACATATTACGCGATATGTCAGACTGTGGTAAGATATGCGACGCCAGTGTGGTCCGCCAACATGAGTTCAACGCGGTGGAAAAATATTCAAATCTATCAGGATGCAGCCTTGAGAACTGCAACAGGGTGAATCCTCATGTCTTCAGTGGATCATCTACACGAGGAGACAAAGATATTTCCAGTACAGAATGCTCTTGTTGCAGAACGTGAACGCCATCCTAATCCTAATAGGACACCCCAGCCAGGGATGTCAGGAGGAATCTTCTTAATCTAGAAAGGGAGGTGCAACGTTACAAGAGAAAACACTTAGATCAGCAAGCCTATCAGATTTGAATGGCATTCACACAGATGCAGTAGCAGATGCCATAAAGGAGTTCTGGCAACCCGTTATTTCCCTTGGTTTAGAAGATCTTCCGACCATCGTTTCTTTTAAAATACCACCTAACTTTGTAACCTCTGATCGCGCTACTTTTCCGATGGAAAATCTGATTAGCAAGGGTTCCGTGAATTTACCAATCAGAGCTTAAGAGAGCTGTCCATGTCCGCAGATCCTCGGGTAGCTGAGAGAATTTCCCGAGACGTCATCACAGCCAAACTTTCCAGCTGAGGCGACGAGACTAACAAATGAGATTCGTTATACGAATCTGAACCCAGTTGTTAGGAAATTTACCCTTTGACTCAACGGGGGCGAGCATAAGCGGATGAAGTGGCTAGACCACTTGAAGCAATGAAATTCTGGAAAAAATCCTACCAACTAAAATTGCTGGTGGAAATGAGTGACTCCCAAACATAGATCAATTTCGCAGATGGACTAAGTCGGCACATTAATTCAACAATCTCCTCCACAAAATTTCAATACTTTTGACATTTTATCCCCTGTTCGGATTGTTATAAAGGCCTTATTTCACAAAACCCTTGGTCCAAAAAGTATCGGCAGTTCGTTCATCCATAGTGCGACAACATTCAATGTCCACAAAAATGCTAATGGTCGTCGTTTTGTGAACTAGGTGCTGTTGTTGTTGTTTTGCGTTTTCTTTTATTGCTTCAACCCCATTCTCAATACCCCCTCTCAAATGCATACAATTCTATACTATAGAATCTATAGCAGTGTGTATGTGTGTGTGTAAGATTTCCTCATTAATTCCCGTCTTTAGTCTTCTAATTTGAATATGTTTGTGCGTGCGTCTATGTGTTCGAGCATTTGCCTTTATATTTTTGCATAGACCATTTGTCTTTATGGAATACGGACAGCACTTTCAATTTGTTTGTCGAATCTTACTTTCATCTCTCCCTATTGCCATTTCGACATTCAGGTTCTTTTGAATAGTGACTGGCTAGCTTTTGCGGTGTGGCCCTGAGTGTCCTAGTGCTATTTTATCGTTTGGAAAGTGCAATTGTTATTATTAGAAATACATTTAGCATTTGAAATTTCGTTTTGTGTCTTCGTGTGTGCGTGTTTTTTTGTGGATTGCATTACTTTGTTTGAGTTGCATTTTGTACAGTGATTTGAAAGGGAAATAAATTAAGAAGAAAATTATAATCTTTGCTCCATAGGCATTATGTGGAAGGAAAGTTTCTTATCAGTTTCTTTTATTGCTAAGACTTCAGTGCCACTTCAGTGAAATATTAGCGACATATCCATGTAATGCTGGGTACACATTGTCAGTTTTGAATGACAGCTTTGCTCATATAGTCGGTTGTTTGCCATTATTGCCATTGACTTTTGTCATTCATCATGCAATGGTTGGACAATAAAACTGTACAACAAAATTGAACTTTTTTAAAAATTACAAGAAACCCTGCACAGATTATGAAAGTGGACCGAAAAAATGTATGTCAGTTTCTAGGGTTAATTCAGTCAATTTTGTCAGAGCAGGAGTAGCTGCCATCATTATGGTATTTAGGACCATGCCAAAATCATGGTGTTAGGACTCGTATGTCAGATATATATTCACTGGACAATAGCCGTAGACTATCCCCGCATTTTCACATACAATATCAGGAACCTATGACTTATCCGGATGACGTTATTTTAGTTTATAGTACTAAAATTCTTAATTTTACAAACCCCGATCTGGGTTATCAATATTTTGCCTATATTCACCATAGATATTTCAAAAACAGTTTGGATGGAGCACACATAATCTTCTGAAAGAATTTATTACGAAAAAACATCAATAAAATATATTTTGTGACCGCAGATAACGAAAATGTGAATAAAAACGGTAGAATATGGTCCTAAGCACATATAAAAAGCGAAAGCTTCTGTAGATGTTAAATATTATAGCTATAAATTTCTTTTGTTCAGAGACTCATAATGAAATTTGATTTGGAACATTTCTTCTTTTGACACAATTCCCAAAAAGTGAAGTATTTTAGGAGATTTTGACTCAATATGGAATAAATTTTAATTAAGAGTCTAAAAGTTTAACAGTTTCTACCTATAATATCTAATTTTGTAACCTCATTTTCTCAACAAAGTATTTTACTTAGATGTCTAGTTTGTTCTGGGACTTGCAGTGAAATTTTGTGTAGAATATTTCTTCTTTTAACACCTTTCATCTAAAACTAAATTTCATGTTATTTTCATGCATCAACTCGAAAAAAGAACAAAACAAATTTATTCAAAAAATATTTGGGTGTTTTTTTTCGGCAAATTTAATGTATATATTTTCTTGATATATATTGCAAATACATATTTCATTTATTCGGCGACTTACATTGAAATTTGATGGAGAATATTTTTGTCTTTGACGTCTTCGATCTAGCATGAAGTTTTGTGGGACAAAACATAATAAATAAATAATTTTACTTTTGGCAGATTCCTGGTGTTTAGTTACGATTTAGAGTTTTGGTGTATTCGAGGACCTATAGTAAAATTTTGTGACAAATAATTTTGTAGAATATTTCGATCTGCTACGATCATATTTTAAAGGAGTTTTTACGCGTTTTTGAGAAAAAGGGACCAAAAAGACCCCTTTAGTGACTCGCATGAGGGTTAATTTTTTTCGTAAAAAGATACCCCGCATTGTTGTCAGTAATATTGCCAAAGACACTTTATACCTAAAATGCAAGGATTACAAGGAATCTGATGTCGAATAATTCAAAACCTGCAGAAGTGGTCGGAACTTGCCACGCATATTTAGGTTACTTCCCGACGTAAACTTTCAAAACGCCGATACACGTGTCTTCTTTTTTCGGTCCCCTTTCATAATCTGGTCGAATTATTTTGTAATTATTTTTTGTGTTGTACAGTGTTATCGATAATTACGAAAAATCGTCATTCAAAACTGACAATGTGTACTGCACTTAAAACTTCTCTGCGAACGGCGTCTATTCGGACTCGGCGATAAAATGTTGATAAGTTTTCGCAAAAATTATGCACACGAAAATTCTCGAAGGGATTAACCGATTTGTACTTTCACATCGTAATGTTTCTTCGAAATATAAATAAAGTGCGAATATCAACTAAAAGGCAGAAGAAGACCTCTTCAGGTCTTTTATAGACAAAAGAAGATCTCTTGAGGTCTTCTATAGGCAGAAGAAGACCTCTTGAGGTCTTTTATAGGCAGAAGAAGACCTCTTAAGGTCTTCTATAGGCAGAAGAAGGCCTTTTGAGGTCTTTATATCGGTCCAACCCTTCAGGTACTTCCCATACAAAATTTTACGACATGTCTAGGATGGTTTTAAATTTTTTGCCGAAGATTCTTTTCTCGTCCATCATTACGATGATACAAGTCCATATTTCCTGACGTAATGACCCAAAATCTCCTTATGGCACCAACTAAAATAAATGTTGGCCACAATAACATACGAATTGAGTATCCGATTTGGCCGAAACTTTGGACATCATAAAATGTCTTCCAAACGTACACCAAGTTCAACGAAGGTCTATACCTGACAACACCTTCGGGTACGTCTCCTATAAAAGTTTAACAATAACAGTTTTCGCTTATGGGCTGTTTTAGAAGTCTGAACAAGTTTGTGCTTCCTCACTTAATTTCTATTGGACATTATAACTATCGAAAGTAGTGACTGAAAATGATCCAACCTTTGCACACAGTGATATTTCACTCAAAATTAAATGAAGTTCCAAGATTGACTATATCGGTCAACTTCTTCCGGTGTTACCCTCACAAAAGTCTAAAATTTTCGTTTAAGTTCAGATTAAAGTCTGTTCGATGATTGTATTGACATTGTCATAGAAGATAGCCCTTATTATTCTTAATACAACGGTATAAAGCTGAAAGCACATCCAACGTTTGGGTAAAGTTTTGTGTCGTTTTGGCCGTTTTTACACTGTTGGGCATGATGCCGCAAAATTCAAATTCATTTGAAATATATGCCGGCAAACAGATCAACGCTGGACTTTGGTGACGGCGTCGCCCTGTTGTTGTTGTTTTTTTTCAACGCCCAAAACAAAACTTTACTCAAACGTTGGATGCGTTTTTAGCTTAACCCAGATATGCCCAGCGTCCTATATATAGGACACACAAAATTCTTGCTAATTTGATATGTTATGTTTATCAAAGTACCGTTTATTTTGGTGATATACTCAGTACACATCTGTAGCTCTTGGGATATTATGTGATTCCATTATTTTGAGCTACTATTTTTGAGTTTTGAGGTCTAGTTCATCGAAGTTGCCACCGATCGCTTAGTTTTTACAATGATTTGCGTTATGACCGATTAATTATTGGGTAATTTTATAACGAAAACATACACGATGTGGAGCCTACAATGAAAAAACGTTAACTAGATGCCGAAAAGGTGTCTTTGGACTATATGTCAAATGTTTTGTGTCCCATAACTCCCAGTTATATGATAAAACCCTGTGTCCAAAAGTGGCCTCAAAAACCACTTTTTTCAAAAAATTTTTAAAAAACATATAAACATACTGTTGTTATTTCACACTTGCTTCTAAAATAATATAAAAATAATTTTAAAATGATCACGATCAAGCAATGGGCATATCTGGGTTAATTTTTCATGACCAAAACCATGCTTCATGACGTAATGGTCAGAAGACTCTTGAAAATTCTACGGTGATCAATTAAAGTGGAATTGTGTTTCCCATTTGGCCGAAACTTAACACATCGTAAAATGTGTTCAAATGGACATCAAATTCGCTATCAGACAACACCTTCGGGTACATCCTTCATAAAAGTTCGAAATTTCCGCAGTTTTTTTATTTATGGTGCTCCTTGTGGCTAAAGAGGGTATATACACTTTGATACGACAAAAATCCGCCTCATCGAAATAATGGTTTTAGAACCCAAGTATGTTTGGACGAAATGTGTTTAAGACAGTCAGGAGTCGATTTTGCAATTTCCGTCCGTCTAGCTGGTACGCACGATAACTTTCGCACGAAGGAACCGATCGGGTCCAAAATTTGGCATTCATAATATTTTGTCCAAACTTAGTTTAAGTTCGAAGATGGGTCATATCGGACCACTCCTTCGGGTATCTCCCCCACAAAAATTCAAAATTTTTCGCTAAAATTGTTCGCACGCTACTCCCTTCGAGAGGAATAACCGAATTGGCCATTACTTTGCTTATTGTAATATTACTTCCAGGAATAGATCGGGTTCGATTATAAACTATATCGCTCCACTGCTTCGGGTACCTCCCACACAAAATTAGGAGAATGTGAAATTTAAGAGTACCCCTCGGATCGTTGTGAAATTTTCTTCAGCATGTTGTTCTTGCGATCCTCTTTTCCACGGTACAAGTTTTTTTCGAGGGCAAGACTAAACTTCCTAAGATAATGGCTTAAAAGCCTCAAGAAACCCTGACGACACCAACAAAAATGGCAAACTCGCAAGATAATTCTCGTAGGGAGTTTCTGATTGGTACAGACTTTGCACATCATATTATTTCACCAAAATGGCAAATCCGCAAGATAATTCTCGCAGGGAGTTTCTGATTGGTGCAGACTTTGCACATCATATTATTTCATCTAGTCATGTATCAGATTGGAATATGAGTCCACTCCTTCGGGTACCTCCCACACAAAATTCGGAAAATGTGAAGTTTAAGAGCACCTCTCGGATCGTTGTGAAATTTTCATCAGCAGATTGTTCTTGCGATCCTCTTTTCCACGGTACAAGTTTTTTCGGGGGCAAGTCTAAACTTCATGAAATAAAGCTCCAAGAAACCCTGACGTTACCAACTGAAATGATAAATCCGCCAGATAACTCTCACAGGGAGTCTCTGATTGGTCCAAACTTTGCACATCGTATTATTCCATATAATCATGTATCAGGTTGGAATATGGGTCCCTGCAGGTTAATAGCCTCGAATCGTTTTGAAATTTTTTTTCGAAAAGTTCTTCTTGCTGACCCTGCGCAAGTGCGCTTTTTATACCCAACACCACTATGTGGGGAGGCTATTATAAGTTGGTTTTGGCCAAAAAGTTTGTAACGCATCGAAATAATGGTCGTAGACCCATACTTATATATACCAAAATGAGTGTCTCGACGAGCTGAGTCGATCTGGCTATGTGTGTCCGTCCGTCCGTCTGTCCATCTAAACGTTGTAATCACGCTACAGGGCGCAATTTTGATTGGATCGTCACCAAATTTTGGGTATTGATGAGGCTCCCGAGGGGAAGAAGCCTATTGATTTTGGTGATGGTCGGATAATATTCAGGGGTCGGAATGGGCAAAAAACTTATTTGGAGAAAAAGTCAACGTTTTATTTCAAAGCGAATATCTCCGCATCTATTAGAGATATATCAAAAGCAAAAACCTGTTAATGAAAGTAGAAAATATCACCTTTAAAACGATGTATAGTAAGTTGGCGTAGGTGGTCAAACAACAGAGATATCGCAATAGCATAGCGGTAATGCATCCCATTTTCCGATTTTTTTGTAATCACGCTAAAGGTCACAATTTGGATCGGATCGTCACGATTTGTTTGGGAGTTAATGCGGGTCCCACAGAGGAAGAAGTCTATTAAGTTTGGTGATGGTCGGATCACATTCAGGAGTCGGAATATGCTTATGTGGAAAAAAGTCAACGTTTTTTTTCTTATGGAGTATCTCCACTTCTGGTATGAGTATTCCAATGGAAGAAGAAAAGATCTCCTTTATATTGATGCAAAGTGGGTTGGCGTAAGTGGGCAAACAACAGAGATATCGCAAAAGTCAGTAATATATCAATTTTTTCCCTTTTTGTATTCACGCTACAGATTGGAATTTTGATCGGATAGTCACGAAATTTTTGGGGGTTGATGGGGGCTCCACAGATGAAGAAGCCTATTGATTTTGGTGATAGTCGGATAATATTTAGGGGTCGGAATGGGGAAAAACTCATGTGGATGCAAATTCAAAGTTTTATTCTTTGTGAATATATCGGTTTCTAGTAAGGGTATTTCAACGGCAAAGCCTGTCAATGGAAGAAGAAAATATTACCTTTACATTGGTGTAAAGTAGGTTGACGAAGGTGGTCAAATAAGGGAGATACCACAATAGTCGGTAATGCATCCGATTCTTCCATTTTTTTTTTTTTTGCAATCACACTACAGGACGCAATTTTGATCGGATAGTCACGAAATTTTGGTTGCTTATGGGGGTCCCAGATCGAAGAAGGCATATTGTGTTTGGTGCTAGTCAGATTATATTCCCTAAAAGAAATGTTTACCAGTGAAAAGCTTATGCACAGGGGTAGTGATGTAGGGTATCACATGGTCGGCCCCTTCCCGACTATAGGCTTTGCTCACTTGTTTCATATTAGGGGGGTTCTTTTTTGTATTTCCTAAGTACAAGTATTTATTCATAAACTTCTTTGTAAAGAGTCTGGACAGTTCGAATGGAGATTCTCAGAGCATGGTACTCTATGTACGACATGTCATTCGAAGTCATAAATGCCATTTAATTTCCCCTTTTTGGCCCTTTAATTCTGACATAAATTCCGTCTAATCTATAATTTCAAATTACAGAATTACGTTACATTTACTGAACGAAAGCCTTATTTCAATGAATTAAATTGAAATTAAATTAGAAACAAAAAAACCTGTGCGTTTAACAATAAATACAGAATCTAAAATGTCACAAAGTTGAACGAGTTCGTAGACGTTTTCTAATTTTATTTTTGGCAATTGAATTTTGTTTTATCTACAAATTGTACATAGAAGAAGAAGAAAAATGCATACGGCATCTGGTAAAAATAGTATTTGTATGTGTATATGTACGAATGTTCAAATGGCGCTGATATTACTTACTCTACGTACCAATAGTGTATGTATGTTTATACATATGCATGTTTCAAGTAGTCAATAGAAATAATTTCGAAAAAAGTACTAAAGTAATTGCTCGATATTTAATTGCCAATAAAAGCCTTTAATTTAACCGCGACATAGACGCAATTTTGTATATTTATGGTTGCCATACTATATATACATACATATATAAATGTTTATATGTATTTTTATGTATTTTAAGTTCAATTAACAGACTTTGCACATTATATTATTTTATCCAGTCATACATATATCAGGTTGGAATATGGGCTATATCGGTCCACTCCTTCGGGTACCCCCTACACAAAATTCGAAAAAAGTGATGTTTAAGAGCTCCTCTCGCATCGTTTTGATTCTTTTTTCAGTAGGTTGTTCTAGCGGCCTTATTTTCAAAGGTACAATCTTTTTACGGAGTAAGTCAATACTTCCTGAGATAATGGGCCAAGCTCCAAAACTCTGCCGGTACATACTCAAATAGCTATCGTGCAAGATAACTCTAAAACTTTTTCAAAATTTTTTTCCAAACTTAGTCCATATTTACCTTAGGCGATTTTCCTTGCGGCAATTGCCAATTTGTAGGTGAGAGAGGGTGTTGAGAGGCAAAGGGTTACCATATGCCTCACCCCTTCAAACTGACAATTGCCGCAAGGAAAATTGCCTAATGCAAATATGAACTTAGTTTAACGTAATTTAATATTTTGAGTCCTGTATGAAGAAGTTTGGTTACTAAAAATGTTTGGTATATGTCAACAAGTAAGAAAGTATCAGCCAGCTGAGCCGACAGAGATATACCCTCAGCCCGTGCAAATTGAAACACTTTTCTCACAAAAAAAACTTATGTATTTAGGGGGTTTCAAAATTTTGGTCGTATGAACAAAAATGTTGATTAGGATTAAAGTTCAAAAATATTGAGGAAAAGGTACTTAAAGGAATGGACCGACATAGACCATGGGGGTGCCACAGGGAGTTTTTACACCCTACGGGCTGTTTTCTCAAGAAGTATGGACTTGTCCCTGAAACAAATTTTACCATCGTGATTGAGGCAGCGAATGTAAGTTGCTTCAACAAAAATCAAAGTGATTCAACAGCAGGTCTTAAAGTGAACTTATCCAAAATTTTGTGTGGGAGGTACGGGAAGGAGTGGACAAATATAGTCCATATTCGAACCTGATCTATATCTGGAAGACATTATGAAAATGTGTAAAGTATGGACAAAATCGGTCACTCCCATCAAGAGTTATCGTGCGCACAATTTTTCCGAATATTTTTGAACGATTCGAGAGCAGGTCCTGAACTGAACTTTTCCGAAATTTTGTGTGGGTGGTACTCGAAGGAGTTTACCGATTGAGTCCATATTGGAACCTCATCTAAGTCTGGTAGAAATTTCATAATGTGCAAAGTATGGACCAAATCGGTTACTCCCTTCAAGATTTATCGTACGCACAAATTTTCCGAACATTTTCGAACTTTTGTGGGGGAGGTACCGGAAGGAGAGGACCGATATAATCCATCTTTGAACTTGAACTAAGTTTGGACAAAATATTAAGAAAGCCAAATTTTGGACCGAATCGGCAGATTCGTTCGAGAGTTATCTTGCGCTCCAACCACTACACAAGGTGTCATAGGGTTTTTTGTAACTTTCAGGCTATTTTCTCAGGAAGTATGGACTTGCACCTAATCAAACTTATAACGTCGTATAGAGGACAGCGAATACAACTTGCGTAAACAAAAATCAAAGCGATTCGAGACCAAGTCCTAAACTGAACTTTTCAGAAATTTTGTGTGGGAGGTACCCGAAGGAGTGGAACGATTGAGTCCATATTGGAACCTCATCTAAGTTTGGTAGAAATTACACGATGTGCAAAGTATGGACCAAATCGGTTATTCCCTGCAAGAGTTATCGTGCGCACAAGTTTTGCGAAAAATTTTGAACATTTTTGGGGGAGGCACCTGAAGAAGTGGACCGATATGGCTCATCTTCGACCTTAAATCGAATATGGACAAAATATTTCGATACCCAAAATTTGAACCGAATCGATTGATCCGTTCGAGAGTTATCGTGCGCACCAGCCAGACAGACAGACAGACGGACGGACATTGCTAGATCTACTCAAAATTGTCTGAAACGGATATCGTACAAACATACTTGGGGTCTAAAACCATTATTTCGATGAGGCACATTTTTGGTCGTATCAAAGTGTAAATACCCTCTTTAGCCTAAAGGCTGAGGGTACAATGATTTAGTATAGCCCCACATTACGGTACGTACAGATTTTAAAGCAAACTCGTGATGCAAAATCATATACGGCATAATTATTGCGTTTGGTTTTGTTTTTTGGTCTTATACTTTCTTACTTGTTTTCTTTTGCGAAGCTTATGCGATTCTGTACTACGTATTTAAATAAACGATACACGATTTATAGAGAGGTACGATTGTTGTGAGGTTCGAAACCATCGCGAATCGATTTTTGTTGTAGCAACGTGCATTCAGTGCCCCCATATAACGGTATAAGATTCATCAGGGGCAAGTCCATACTTCCTG
This sequence comes from Musca autumnalis, assembly GCF_047663935.1. Lineage (NCBI taxonomy): Eukaryota > Metazoa > Arthropoda > Insecta > Diptera > Muscidae > Musca > Musca autumnalis. The sequence goes on along the minus strand of NW_027411977.1, from coordinate 17,915,241 downwards.
AGAAAATTGCCTGAAAGGTGCAAAAAAACCCTATGACACCGTGTGTAGTGGTTGGAGCGTAAGATAACTCTCGAACGGATCTGCCGTTTCGATCCAAAATGTGGCTTTCGTAATAAAGGGTTATTCATTTTATGGTTTCAAAAGTAAACACATATAAAATATGTTTTTTCATGATTTCTTTTTTATTATAAAGTTTGAATGTTGACATTTTATGTGAAACACTACATCATTTAAATGACCTTTACGCGAACTGTTGCTTTGAGGTCGTTTTCGACCACTTTTTTACAAATATTGGGCGGTATCTCAGCCATAACTTGACGAATGTTGGTGTTTAAGTGCTCAAGAGTTGAAAGTTTATCTGCATAAACACGGTCTTTCGCGTAGCCCCCCCTAAAAAAAGTCTAATGGTGTCAAATCACATGATCTTGGTGGCCAGTTGATATCGCAACGACGAGAAATAACACGGCCGGAAAATGTTTCCTGCAATAAAGCCGGCCTTTCTTCAATTACCTGAGGATTCTCAGAAACCAAAATACGACATTTTTGTTTATTAACATACTCACCGAACGAGAAATGTGCTTCAAAAGCAGAAAATTTTGTTCAAAAATCACGAAAAATCAATCAAACAAAAAATCACCATTTTTGTAGTAGGTTTTGATAATTGTTATGCGTTTTGTGATAGTTAAGCGACCCATTTTCGTAAATGTCAGACTTTCAACGGAAAATAAAAAAATTGGTTTAACAACTTTGTTTGACAAATGTCGAATTTCAGACCCATACTTTTGAAACCACGAAATGGATAACCCTTTATTTTGTGCAAACTTAGTTTAAGTTCGAAGATCAGCCATATCGGTCCACTCCTTCAGGTACCTCCCCCACAAAAGTTCAAAAATGTTCGGAAAAAATTTACACACGACAACTCTTGATGGGAGTGACCGATTTGGTCCGTACTTTACACATCCTAATACATCTACCAGATATAGATCAGTTTTAAATATGGACTATATTTGTCCACTCCCACGGGTACCTCCAACACAAAATTTCGGATAGGTTCACTTTAAGACATGCTCTCGAGACACTTTGATTTCTGTTGAAGCAACTTGCATTCACTACCTTAATTACGACGATAAACGTTTTGTCAGGGGCAAGTCCGTGCTTCTTGAGGAAACAGTCCAAAAGGTGTAAAAACCCCCATATGTAGTCGCTGGAGAGGACGCATTTCCAAAACTAACCCCAAAGTTCGCTCAAATCCAAGTTGTACCAAATATAGTACCGTTTAGTACTTTTCGTATTTTTCGTAATTTCTTGATTCCAGCTCTACCCGTTCTTTTAAATCTAAGTTGTGCGAAATTTAGTACCGTTTAGTAGTTTTCGCACATATAAGTACGAATTTCCAAAACTTTCTCAATCCTACACCCCAACAGTAATCTTAATTCCAAACTTCAAGATTCCAGGTCTAGCCGTTCGCTCAAATCCAAATTGTACCAAATTTAGTACTTTCGTACTCATAAGTACGAATTTCAAAAACTACTTCCATATCTCAATCCTACACTCCTACAGTAATCTTAATTCCAAATTTCTTGATTCCAACTCTATCCATTCGCTCAAATCCAAATTGTACCAAACTTAGTACAATTTAGTACTTTTCCTACCCATAACTAAAAATTTCCAAAATTTTATCAATCCTACAATTCAACAGGTATTTTCCAAATTGTACCAAATTTAGTACCATTAAGTACTTTTCGTACCCATAAGTACAAATTTTCAAAACTACCACAGTGCTATGTTCAAACAATAAGCTTAATTCCGAATTTCAGGATTCCAGATATATCCGATAACTCAAATCCAAATTTGGTACCATTTAGTACTATTCGTATCCATAGTACGAATTTCTAAACCTACCTCTATCAACACTCCAACATCAGTTTTAATTCCGAATTTCACGATTCCAAATGTATCCTATCACTGAAATCCAAATTGTACCAAATTTAGTACTATTTAGTACTTTTCCTACCCATAACTACAAATTTCCAAAACTTTATCAATCCTACACTCCAACAGTACTCCTTATTCCAAATCTCGGGTTTCCAGCTATATCCGTTCACCAAAATGCAAACTGTACCAAATTTGGTACCATTTAGTACTTTCGTACCCATGAGTACGAATTTCTACAACTACCTCAATCCTACACGCCAACAGTAATCTTAATTCCAAATTTCGGGATTACAGCTGCATCCGATCACAGTAGTCCAAATTGTACCAAATTTGATACCATTTAGTACTTTTCGTATCCAAAGTACGAATTTGCAAACCGCCCTCTTTCAACACTCCAACAGCAATTTTAATTCCGAATTTCACGATTCCAAATGTATCCCATCATTGAAATATAAATTGTACCAAATTTAGTTGCTTTCCTACCCATAACTAAAAATTTCCAAAACTTTATCAATCCTACACTCCAATAGTACTCCTTATTCCAAATCTCGAAATTTCAGCTATATCCGTTCACCCAAATCCAAATTGTACCAAATTTGGTACTATTTAGTACTAATCGTACCCATAGTACGAATAACCACAACTACCTCAATCCTACACGCCAACTGTAATCTTAATTCCAAATTTCAGAATTACAGCTGCATCAGATTACCGTAATCAAAATTGTACCAAATGTAGTACTTTTTGTTCCCATAGGTCCGAATTTCCAAACCTACCTCTATCCAGCACTCCAAAAGTAATCTTAATTTCGAATTTGAGGATTCCAAATGTATCTGATCACCCAAATCCAAATTGTACCAAATTTGGTACCATTTAGTACTTTTCGTTGCCATAAATACGAATTTCCAAAAGTATCCCAATCCCACACTCCAATAGTAATCTTAATTCCAAATTTCACTATTTCAGCTCTATCCGATCACTTAAATTCATATTGTACCAAATTTGGTACCATTTAGTACTTTTCGTACCCAAAAGTACGAATTTCCAAAATACCTTTATCCTACACCCCGACTGTTATCCTAATTCTAAATTTCAGGATTCCAGCTGCATCCGTTCCCCCAAATCCAAATTGTACCTTATTTGGTACTATTTAGTACCTTTCGTACCCATATGTACGAATTTCGAAAACTACCTCCATATCTCAAACCTATGCTCCAACAGTAATAGTAATTACAAATTTCAGAATTCCAACTTTATCGGTTCGCCCAAATTCAAATTGTACCAAATTTAGTACCATTTAGTACTATTCGTACACATGAGTACACGTTTTCAAAACCACCTCCTTTATCAACTCATCTTCTAAACCTTGATTTTCATTCCGAATTTCAAGATTTTAGCTCTATCCGTTCACGTAATACCAAATAGTACTAAATTTAGTAACTTTTAGTACTTTTCGTACACTTATAGCTCGAATTTCCAAAAACCATTTGGTACACCTTTCTAACTCTCCATCAGTGAACCTCATTCCAAATTTCAGAATTCTAGCTCTTCGCGTTTGCCTAATACAAAGGGTACCATATTTAGTACCTTTTAGTACTTTTAGTACAGTTCTAGTTCGAATTTCCAAAAATCCAGCCATATCTGACACCTTCGGACCAAGAGTGACCCTCACCCAAAATTTCAAGATTCTAGCTTTAGCCGTTTAGTCTGGGCGTTGATTATCAGTCAGTCAGTCAGTGAGTCAGTGAGTCATCATTACTGAACTCTTTTATAAGTATAGATGTCTGTCCACTCCTTAGGGTACCTCCCACAAAAAATTTTGGATAATTTCACTTTAAGACCTGCTCTCGAATCATTTTGAAGCAACTGGCATTCACTGCCTCAATTACGACAATACTTCTTGAGAAAACAGCCGGAAAGTTGTAAAACCCCCTATTGCACCATATGTAGTGGATTGAACCGAATACTGCGCGTTCGTCCACACTTTGGATATTGTAATATTTTTTGGAATATTAGATGAAATTCGCAGGTGGTGCTTATAGGTTCACTCCTTCCGATACCTCCCCCACAAAAGTTCGAAAATATTCGCTTAAATGGTACGCGCGATATCTAATAGACGTAGCAACCGCTTTGATCCAAACTTTGGATATCCAAAAATTGTCGAAACTTAGTTTATATTCAAATTTGGGCCCTATCTGTCCAATCATTGTGGTACCACCCATACAAATGTTCAACATTTTTGTGTGGTTAATGGTCTGTCGGTTCATACGCCCAAAATTTTGAAAACCCCACCTAGATACATAAGTTTTTTGGGGAAAAAAGTATTTCAATCCACACATGCTGAGGGTATATCTCTGTCGGCAAAGCCGACTGATACTTTTTTACTTCTTATTTTTGAAACTCCACTGCGTATGACTGTTATTGAATAGTGGGATTGTAACAACAATCATACGCAATGTGGTTTTGTAAAGAAATGCTACATCTTAATAAACAAGTCTGTTGAGTTGAGGGAGATATGGGAAAGCGGCCACGCAACCAATATCATTTTCCCTAAAATATTATGTATTTAGAGGGTTTTCTGAATTTTGTAGCCTTTTTTCGACATATGAACTTTCCGACATAAGTATAGATTTAAATTAAAGCTTAAAAGTGTTGCGAAGGAGATACTTGAAGGAATGCATCGGCACACAGTCCATTTTGGAAGTTGATCTTATTTTTTGGAGTGATTTCTTTTTGATAGATATCGAGCCCAACAGTCATTTTAATTGGTCACCATATCTTCTTCTTTCATTTGCCCATCCGTTGATAGGATATATGCGATCATACATTAATGGCCTGTTTCACTAAGACGATTCGAATACCAATTCGTTCAAACTACTGCCAAACTTCTGTTTTTAAAAAATATTTTATTCATTTTCGTTTTCAATCAAACAAATAATTTTTACAACAGCAAGAGTTTGGTAGTAATTCGAACGAATTTCATTTTTGAACTTTTGTGGGGGAAGTACCAAAACGAGTTGACCGATATGGCTTTTCTTGGAACTTTAACTAAGTTTGGACAAAATATCACGAAGGCACAATTTTGGACCGAATCGGCAGATTCGTTCGAGAGTTATCTTGCGCTCCAACCAATACACAAAAAAATCAAAGCGACCGATATAACCCATCTTCGAACTTAAAGTAAATTTGTACACACCATTTTATAGAAAAATTTTGAACTTTAGCGGGGAATCAATTCGAATGAGTGGTCCGACATGGTTTATCTTCTAACTTAAACTAAGTTTGGACAAAATATTACGAAAACCAAATTTCGGTTTAAATCGGTTGATCCATTCGGGAGTAATCGTGCGCACCAGCCAAGGTAGATAGATGGACGAACATAGCTAAAACGACTCCAAATTGTCTGAAACATGTTTCGTCCAAACATAATTCAATGAGACACATTTTCGGTCGTATAAATTTTTATATAGCTTATTTAGCCTAAAGGGTATAAATTTCCCATTTATTTCAATTTTTTATGCCCTCACACTTCAAGCTAAAGAGGGTATGTACACTTTGATACGATCAAAAATATGTTTAATCGAAATACTGGGTTTCGACCCCATGCATGTTTGGACGAAATCTGTTTTTGACAATTTGGAGTCGATTTAGATATGTATGTCCGTCCGTATGGCTAGTTGGTGCGTACGATAACTCTCGAACGAAGCAACCGATCGGATCCAAAATTTGGCATTCGTACTATTTTGTCCAAACTTAGTCAACCCCTTCCGGCACCTCCCCCACAATAGTTCAAAAAATTTCGCTAAAATGGTGTGCACTATAACTCTTGAAGGGAGTAACCGAATTTGTTATAACTTTGTATATGGTAATATTACTTCCAGGCATAGATCGGCCTCGAATATGGACTATATCGATCCACGCCTTCGGGTACCTCCCACACAAAATTCGTAAAGAGTGAATTGTTGGATCGTTTTGAAAGTTTTTCAGCAGGTTATCATTGTCATTTACGACGGTAAAATTTTTTTCGGTGACAATCGTGCTTGAAGTACTTAATGAAACATTTCCAATGGTTTCGTTTCGTTTCGAAGCTCTGACGGCCTTAAAATTAGAGCTCCGAATACTCGCTCGAATTCCACTCGCGTGTGAAAATCTTTTCGACTTCGAGCAGGTTGAGGGGGGAAACTTGCCCCCTCCCCAACACCAAAAACTTATCCAACCCAAAAATAAACTTGCCCCACAACCACCAAAAATATTGCACCCAAAAAAATTACCACCACCCCCCAAATTTTCACTCGCGAGTGAATCGGAGCTCTGCCCAAAATTTTGTGGGAGTAATACTCTCCACACTGTCGAGAGAGCTTTGGCCTCCCTAACCAAAACCTTCTGACGAGCTATGAGGAATCTTGTCCAATCACCTATCCGGGGAGAAATCCCAACCGATGTGGTGGACCAAACAATTAGCCAAGTTGCATAAAGCAGCAAGGATATGCTACAATAAAGCCAGTAAGACGAAGTAGGATTGGGATGCCTACAAGGTCAAATTCAATAAGTACAAGAGTGAAATCAAGAAAGCTAAGCGAAATTCTTTGGTTAGTTTCAGGCAGTCGATAGAAAGACCTAAAATCCATAGGTAGTATCAAACGGAGCGATGGCTCATGGACTAACTCCGGTCTAGAGACTTTGGATCTGCTGTCGGTGGTTCATTTTCCAGATGTGTTGACTTTGACGGAGCCTTGCCAACAGCAAGTCACAGTCGAGTCCGAACTGTCGAGGATGAACAACTGATTGACAGAATAACTAATCACACAAGAATTCGGTGGGTGATCAACATTGTCCAGACTTATAAATCACCGGATGGTATAATACCGGCAAATTCACAGAATGTGGCTGAGCCAGCGCTATCCATCCTGGTAGAAGTTTTCAAGGCTTGTTTATTGTTATCGCACATACCTGGTCTGTGGAAGGAGGTACAGGTGACCTACATCTCCAAAGCGGGGAAGCCAAGTTACTCTCTACCAAAGGACTACAGACCAATTAGTATTCCTTTCTTCCTTCCTTTTAACACAATTAAATCTCAATAACATCAGCAAATCACAACATGCCTACACTAAAGGCAAATCAGTGGAGACTGCCCTGCATGAGGTGGTCGGGCACGTTGAGAAGCATATGGAAAATTCAGGCTTCACGCTGGCGACCTTTCTCGATATAGAGGGGGCTTTCAATAATGTGAAGCTTGAATCAATCCACAATGCTCTCAGCAACACAGGTATTTCCTCCATCCTTGTGGAATGGATTGATGAGATGCTGCAAACTAGAATCATCAACTCATCCCTGCTATGACTGCTGGTAATAAATGAAATACTTGTGTGCGTTACTCTCTCGACTTGAGTTAGGTGACAATGGTTGCGTAAGCGATTATATGCCTACCTCATTCAAGTTCGACTCCTTGACCGTCATCTTCACAAGCAGAGACGCATGGGCTGAGTGCATATCTCCTCTGGACGTCTGACGATATACACACACGAGTCCAAGATGGAAGAAGGTACTGGCGTTGGCGGCTACTGCAAGAAACCACTAATTAAAAACTCATACAAACTCTACGATAATTGTAGTGTTTTTCAGGCGAAGATTCTTGCTATCAGGAAAGCAGCTGAATTGGTGAAAGGGCTTGAAAGCAGCCTTACAGGACCGCTGACTATATATTTATGTCGATAGTCAAGCGGCCCTCAAGGCTCTTAAGTCATGGACCATAAATTCAAGAGCTATTCTTGATTGTAGGAGAGCTCTGCAGGATATACACGATAACGTAAAGTTATGTTGGGTTCCGATCACATCAACATTATGGGAAACTAGGTAACATATGAACTGGCTCGAGGTGGCTCTAAGTCTATCGACTTATCAGTTGATGAAACCATTCGCCCACCAATGTTCCACTACATCAGCAAACTTCGGGAGATCTTCAATGAGAGAACACATCAAAGATGGCTATTGGAACCTGGTTGTAGGGTATCCAAGCCGATCTGGCCTGTGGTTTCTCGTCGAAGAACGGCTTCCCACCTCTCAATTCATAAGTTAGGGATGAAAATCGCTGTGGGACTTATGGGTCACTGCAGAGAGAGATCTCTAACTGGATCTATCTTAATTCCTCTTGCTATAAAATGACAACTGAACTTCCCGATGGATGGCTCTCACGAACATTGACTACATCGGACCACTCTTTCGGGTATCTCCTTTGGAATGAGCTCAATTTAATGGGATCGTTTTTTAATTTTTGGCAACATGTTCTGTATGCGAACCTTGTTAAGACGGTCCTAATAAGTGCTATACACTCCCCGGAGATTGGATAAAAAACTTAGAAACCCCTATAGACGGCAGAAATATTGTATTTGTTTCTCTTCTTTAGGTCTGAGGCTGAGGTTATATCTTTGCCGGCTGATACTTTTTTGCTTTTTTCTCTATATTGACATTTAAGAAAACTTTCTACAGAATTCGTATTTTCTAGAAATTGAATTTATTATAATTTTAAATGTTTTTACTAGTAACGGCAGTAACAATTTTGGTTTGGCTGAACTTTCACGGTGCTCTTGAATCAAATTTAAATGGAAGGTGCACCCTTCATGACATTGTTTTATAAGGGGGCGATGCAGTCAGTACATTGTCCCAATTTGAACTTCAATATCTCAAAAATGGTAAAACCTACGAAAATACCGTAAAGGTCAATCTTGTAGAGAATTTTCATAGCTACAACATTTTCCTCTGTTTCATTTTGATAGGACCTGCGGTTTCCCAGCAAAATCGCAAAAACCTAAACAACCCGTAAAAATGTCAACTTGAATCGCGATTTATTTAAAAAGCGCTCCGGCGATTTTTTTTGTTTTTTGATTTTTCTCATCTATGAACATTGTAGTTTCAGAATCCGCAAAAACTTCCCAGGTGTAAGCACCTTCCATTCAAATTTAATTCAAGAGCACCGTGCTTTTTATCATTTTTAATAGAAACGTTTTTGCTCAGAACGCCCTAATACATTTGTTTGTAATCTCAAGATGAAAGTTGTTCATGTCACGCCTTCTTAATTTGTTTTTGATGTTCATTTTGTCTTCCTCGATAATAAATAAATCTTGTGTATCATCACATGTCTATTTACCTTACTCTTATGTATGTATGTATGTAGTTACATACATATGTATTCGTGTGTACATTAAACAATGTTAATAACAATTATTGATTTGCAAATGCAGCAGTTTTTGTACATGAGGTCATCGATAATTGTGGCGTTTACAAACCTGACGCGGTAATCGGTAATTTGTATTGCTATTTTGTTGTCTTAGGTCACATGCTGTAAACTCAACACACACTCACACAATCACAATTTAACACACTTCTTATCGTTTTACACACCCACATAAAATTAGAACACTGCGTAAAGGATGTGCATGGCAATTTTCAATTATACAGTTGTTGCTTGTTATCCTTCCCAACTCTCTTGCAAAAGGGTTTGCAAATTGATTTTCCACAATTTTTTAAGTAGTTCCGTTTCCGTTTTTGCACACTAAATGGGGTTAGTTTTCATTTTTGTTTTCGTTGTCGCCTTAATTGACAGCCTTAACCGTTATTTTGTGTCATAAAAAATCTATGGTCTCGCGTCCATTGAATTTTAGACTGGAAAAAATCGCCAAAAAATTGCGAAATATTTCGAAAATGGAGCGCAAACAATTCTACCCGGCACTAACTCGGCACTGCAAGTCAATGTTGTGTTTGTTGATTGACCGGCCTTTATTGATGGGGCTCAGAGAAAGCACCGGCATCGAAACGCATTTCCACTGTAGAGACATGCGCATTGGGGCCACAACATAGCATATGCATTCAAGTGTGCATCATCTTCATTATTTGTATTATTATCATCATCATCGTGATTAGCATTCCTTTACTTCAGCATAGATAAGCAACAAACTATGCTCTCAGTTCATTTTTTATTGTTAAAAAAAACGATTTTCTTTATTATTTTGTATCAAGTACATTTTGGTTTATTCACCCATTCGACGGGTGTTCTGTCTGTCTGTCAGTCAGGCGGCTTGTAAACAATGTCAAAAACAAAAAAAAAGAACACAAGTGCATTTGTTGTTACTTAGCAAATATTTGCATAGATTTTATGTGCATTTCTATGTATTTACATATCAGCTGGCATTACAATATAGTCATGGACCTACATAATACAATGTTGCAACGCACACACATCATAGAAAAGTGCCAGTGCGAACATTATGTACTCGTACATCTGTATGGTCGGAATCAACATGCTGCTACATCCATGCCATCATCACCGTCTCCTCCTTCAAGTTCATTACCGCCATGAATGGTTGAATGCTTTGCCAAAGGACATGCAATGAAGAAATCAAAAGCCAAGTTCAGTGTCTACACAAAGAAGATTGTGCAATTATTGTTCTCGCCTAAAAGCATGCAATACATTTTGTGGACATCAGTGATGACTTTTGATGTTTTAGCAATTTTTTATTGTTCTCCTTTCTAAGAAGAGTATAATGAACTACTTGTCATTTTTTAATGAATTTTAAACAGCTTTGGCAAAAGTTAGGTTCTTTGTGATTATATCGATGATCTCCTCAAGGACAAATATAAATAGCAAATTTGTATGGACAGCATACATGTTTAACACAAGAGATGAAATATACCAAGAAGAGGTTCTGAGGGTCTTTAAAATGAAAAAGTCCTGGATTTACCTTAATTCCTCTTACCATAAAGTGACCACTGAACTTCCCGATGAATGGCTCTCACGGTAACAGAATCGTTGTCTCCTCATGTAAATGGTGTACTGAAGACATGAGAAGGCAACCTGTTGCAGTTCGCACAGTTTTGAATATTTTTCCATTGCGTTGCACTTATATTCGGGTATACGACCAGCTGACATATGACGAGCGGCTGTTGCAGCAGTTATGATGTCTCGGAACGTCCACTCAGCTAGCCGAACATCCGAAGAATAGGGTCTTTGAAGCGGTGATTACACTGTGCTGAGAATTTTTTGAAAGTACAGACCCAAACTGCGAAGACCCTAGTTGGGTTTGTTGTGTCAGATCCAGATTGGATTTTATGGTCCCATCTAAACATGTGAATCTTCATCTGACAATTGAAGCAAATTTGTGGATAACGGCAAGAATAAAATAAAGAGTGATCCATTTAGAGGTTCCTCCTTCCTTTAAAGAAAAAAAAAACACCAAAAAATCAAATTGAATGGGGAATGTTTATTATCATTTGGAAGAACATTCGATGACATTTATTTTTTTCAAATTATGTCTAACAAATATTGACCGAGGCTACGTCTAAGACGGTCTGTCCGTAGAGTCTAATTTTCGCTGCGCATCCTTAAACCGAACCTAACCTACCAGTTTGGAATATAGTCTATATCGGCCTCGTCCTTCGTGTACCAATTTTCGCTGAATTATTCGAACATTTCGACTGGTAACTGACGAATGAGACGCTTGATGTTTTCCGCCGAGTCATGAATCGAAGCGGGGTTGTCCGTATACTCTTTGGGCTTTACATAACCCCTCAGGAAAAAATCTAACGGAGTGATATGAGACGATCTTGGTGGCCAATCGACTGGTCCAAAACATGCTCAGTGTTCTTTCATAAATCCATTGATTGATGCGATGTGCGGGAAGTGGCGCCGTTTTGTTGAAACCAAATCTCGCCGAGATTACGAGCTTCAGTTTAAGACATCGAATAGTCGCAATAACGGTCGCCATTGACGAGGAAGTCCTAACCGGCATCATTTTGAAGAAATAGGGTCCGACGATTCCACTGACCCATAAACCGTTATTTTTTCTGGATGGAGTGGCAGCTCTTGAATCTCTTTAAGTTGCTCTTCTTCCAAAATGTGGCAATTTTGCTTCTTTATAACCTCAGCCTTTAGGCTAGAAAGGGTATATACACTTTCATACGGGCAAAATGGGCCTCATCGAAATAATGGTTTTAGACCCCAAGTATGTTTGGACGAAATGTGTTTCTGATTCGGTTCAAATTTTGGCTTTCGTAATACTTTGTCCAAACTTAGTTTAAGTTCGAAGATGAGCTGTATCGGTCCACTCCTTCCGATACCTCCCCCACGAAAGTTCGAAAACGTTCGGAAAATTTGTGCGCACGATAACTCATGAAGTGAGTAACCGATTTGGTCCATATTTAGGCCATCGTGAAATGTGTACCAGACTTAGATAAGTTTTCAATATGGACTCAATCGGTCCACTCCTTCGTTTACGACCTGCTTTCGAATCGCTTTGATTTTTGTTGTAGCAACTTTTATTCACTGCCCCCCATACGACGGTACAAGTTTCAAGACCATACTTTCTGAGAAAATAGCCTGAAAGGTGCAAAAAGCCCCTGCGACAGCGTGTGTAGTGGTTGGAGCGCAAAATAACTCTCGAACGGTTATGCCGATTCGGTCCAAAATTTGACCTTCGTAATATTTTTCCTTCCTTAAGTTGGAAGATAACCCATATCGGTCTTCCCCTTCAGGTACCTCCCCCACAAAAGTTCAAACATGTTCGAAAAATTGAGCGCACGATAACTCTTGAAGGGAGTGACCGATTTGTCCATACTTTACACATCCTAATATATCTACCAGATATAGATCAGGTTCGAATATGGACTATATTTGTCCATTCCTTCGGGTACCTCCCACACAAAATTTCGGAAAAGTTAAGTTTAGGACCAACTCTCGAATCGCTTCAGTTTTTGTTGTAACATCTTGTATTCACCGCCCCCCACACGACGGTACAAGTTTTATCTGGGGCAAGTCCATACTTCCTGAGAAAATAGCCTGAAAGGTACAAAAAACACCGTGTGTAGTGGTTGGAGCGCAAGATAACTTTCGAACGGATCTGCCGATTTGGTCCAAAATTTGATCTTCCTCATATTTTGTCCAAACTTAGCTTAAGTTCGAAAATAAGCCATATCGGTACACTCCTTCAGGTACCTCCCCCACAAAAGTTCAAAAATATTCGGAAAAATTGTTCGCGCGATAACTCTTGAAGACCGATTTGGTCCATACTTTACACATCCTAATATATCTACCAGATATAGATCAGGTTCGAATATGGGCTATATTTGTCCACTCCTTCGGGTACCTCCCACGCAAAATTTCAGATAAGTTCATTTTAAGAGTCATTTTTGTTGACTCAAATTGCATTCGCTACCTCCATTACGGTGGTAAAATTTTTTTCAGGGGCTGGTCCATACTTATTGAATCCCCACGGCGTCATATATAGTGTCTGAAGAGAACATAACTCTCGAACTGACCAATTGATTTGGTCTTCATGCACAACTTCCGGTACGTCCCCCCAATATTAAAAAAAGTCACACTAAAATGGTATGCACCATATCTCTTGAACGGGGCAACCAATTTGGTCCAATATTTTGTCTAAATTTAGTTTAACTTCTAAAATGGCCCATATCGATCCTATTATAAGAGTACCTCCCCCACAAAAGTCTAAGTGCAGTTAGTCCCCAATAAAATGTTGTTCGAAGATCCTCTGGAAATGTATACCGCTGCTGTTCCTTGTGGGCCTGTTTACATCAATACTATGTTTTTCATGGACAAGTCCATGCTTCCTGGCATACTGGTAAACGTTATACGATGACCCACTGAAATGACTAGTGGGCGCGATATCAATCGAAAAGATATGACTCCCAAAATAAGATCCACTTCCGTAATGGACTATGTCGGTCCATTACTTTAAGTACCTCCTCGGCAACACTGTTGAACTTTAATCCTAATCCCAATTTTTGTAGGCAATTTCAAATATCCAAAAAGAGCCACAAACTTCTGAAACGACCCTAAATATATTCGATCTGTCCCTAAATGAAAGTTTTAATTCACATAGGCTGAGGGTATATCTCTGTCGGCAAAGCCGACTGATACTTTTTTACTTGTTTTATTATATGTTTGTAAGTTCGTTTCCTGCTTAATCTGGCTCTGGATATATTTGACTGTTTCGATGCGCTGTAACCACATATATACTGAAGTTAGTTGAGTAGGTTTGGCAGGGCAGTTGAAAAGGGGCAGTGTGTCGTGCGGGCCTGTGCCGAGAGTTTGCGGTATGTTTTGCACGATCGATCCTTGTCAGATGGCTGCATCATCCCGAGCGTACTTGAGCCAAAACTTCTCTTTGTCCTGAGCTTCGACAGATGGGGGATGTTCTCCAGAGACCGCATTCACACGATTGTTGTTTATGGCATCTGCCACTGCCTCTGTGTGAATGCTATTTAAACCAGCTTTATAGACTTGTTGATCTAAGGGTTCTCTCTTGTAACGCTAGACCTATCTTTCTAGATCATGAAGGTTCCTCCCAACATGCCTGAATGGGGAGTCCTATCCACCATATGGTGATTAGGATGGCTCTCACGGTAACACCCGAGTATGTACTGCAACGAAACCATACCATTGTGTTGTTGTACTGAAAGAATCTTTGTCGATGTTGATGGTCCTGTTGCAATTTTCAGGGCCGCAGTCTGACGGGTTTGAATAAGTGTATTTATCTGCATCTCAAGTGCTGCCTTCTAAGGACCTTCTTCCTACATCTCAACTTAGCGCAGATAGCTGTGGCATGCGCGGACACATAAACATGTGGCCCCAAAATTGGTAGTTTGTGATCGAAATTCTGTAACTGACACCAAGATCCTACAATCACCCGGATACCTTACGATATCAATGCCGTCTGGAGGGTGAGAATACAGGAGAGGTAGATGTTAAACAGTTCCGGATATATCACCCCACCTTGGGGAACTACCTTTTTTACTCTACGGGGCTTGGACTCCTTGTTCCTGAATTCCACATAAGACTGGCGTCCACAGATATAATTGATTATCCAACGTTTCAAACTTGGCCGGAGGGTTATCTGTTAAACATACTCAAACAGTGCGGAGTGCCTTACAGTAACAAAGGCTTTTGATAAGTCAATCGCCACCATCACTGTTCTATCACACAGCTTGCTCTGGTTGAGTCCACGAGTAATATTTGCGGAGATGGCGTTCCGCTCTGTTACCTTACTGTGCTGCTTACGGAGCCCATGCTGATGATAGGCAACTGGATAGATATTTCGCCAAACATGCTGAGGTGCTATCTTTCATCTTTCCAGTGTTCGAGAGTGACTTACCCGTTGTCTACAACTCACTCATTCCGGTTCCAATGTTGGAACTCTTCAGATGATTTAGCCACTTGTCCTGCTTATGATCATCGACAAACCTGTTAACTCCCAGTGTCAGCTCCCTGACTCTGGTTTCACTGGGGTTGGCATGAAGAAGCTCATCACGCTAATTTACTAATCCCATCACCTCTGCTGGGAAGTTTAGACTCACTTCGGGTATTCGACCAGCAGGTATACGGCGTGCGGCTGCAGCAGCGACGTCTTTTATACTACCCAACGTCTTTTATACTACCCAAACATCAGAAGGGTTGGGCAGATCTCTGAAGCAGTGATTAGTTAACTCTCTGAAACTAGGTCAATTAGCTTTCCTATAATTAGTGAAAGTGCTGTGTTCGGAGGTCATGAAATATAGCCGTCTGGAGATAATTATAATTATTATGAGATGGTATAATCCAACAGAAACGATGGGTTGCCAGGTGACGTCCTTGACCTTTGATATATGACATAACTCTCGAACGGATCAAACGATTCGGTTCAAAATTTGGATTTCGTAATAGTTTGTCCAAATTTAGTTTAAGTTCGAAGATAAGCCATATCAGTCCACTTCTTCAGGAAAACAGCTCGAAAGGTGTAAAAATCTCATATGGCACCATATGTAGTGGATGAAGCGCACGATAACTCTCGAACTTATCAACCGATTTAGTTCGAAGATGGGCATTACTGGTCCAAAACTTACGGTACTTTCCTCCCCCCTGTATTTTAAAAACGACACTAAAATTGTATGCACGATATCCCTTGAACGGGGCAACCAATTTGTTCCAAAATTTTGATCTTCTAATATTTTGTCAAAATTTAGTTTAACTGCTAAAATGGCCCTCTCCCACAAAAGTTCAACATTAGTGTCTAAGTGCAGTTTAGGGTCTGTTCGTAGATCCTTTGGAAATGTATACCGATGCTGTTCGTTGTGGTATTATGTTTTCCGTGGACAAGTCCATGCTTCCTGGCATAATGGCCCAAATGTTATACGATGACCCACTGAAATGACTAGGGGGCGCGATACCTATCGAAAAGATATAACTCCCAAAATAAGATCCACTTCCATAATGGACTATTTCGGTCCATTACTTTAAGTACTTCACCCGCAACACTTTTGAAATTTAATCCTAATCCACTTTTTTGTCGGCAAGTTCAAATGCCCAAAAAGAGCTACAAAATTCTGAAAAGTCCCTAAATACATTCGATTTGTTCTTAGATGCAAATTTCAATTAAGATAGGCTGTCGGCAAAGCCGACTGATACTTTTTTGCTTGCTTTAATGTTTAAATTACCAAAAAGTAGTGAAAATAGCGAAGTGCTCTCATATTAAATTATGTCTCCGGCCGAAAGCCGGCTGTTTCGAGAACAACTTACAATTTAAATGAAAATAATACTCCCGTACCCGAGATTTGTATCTGTCCATAGAAGAGGGTCTTCTTATGTTGAACAATTTTATAATTTTGAAGGTTATTATGGATACTTGTGTATCTTCCAAAGGCCTATATCTAAAGCAGTATACATTCCCCAGAAGAAAGTTAATACACGGTGCTCTTGAACCAAATTTAAATGGAAGGTGCTTAACCTGGGAAGTTTTTGCGGATTCTGAAACTATAATGTTCATAGATGAGAAAAAAACAAAAAAAAAAATCGTCATAGCGCTTTTTAAATAAATCGCGAGTTTTTCCTAGGTTGTACCATTTTTGAGGTATATAAGTTTAAGTTGGAAAATTTCAGTCATGACATTGTTTTATAAGGAGGCGATACAGTCAATCAATTATCCTAATTTGATCTTCTCTATAGAGAATTTCCATAGCTACAACATTTTCTTTAGTCCCATGTCGATAGGGCTTGCGGTTTCCAAGCAAAATCATGAAAATATAAAAAAAAACACTTAACAAGTAGGAAAAGCGTTAAGTTCGGTCGGGCCGAACTTTTTATACCCTCCACCACAAATTTCAGCCTTTTCAGTGGATTAATGTGGCCACAACCTTCAAAATACCGAAAATCGGAAGGTACTGTTCTATGGGGGCTATATGATGGTGTGGACCTATACCTACGAATTTCTGGTGGAAAGTTTAATACCCCAAACGAAGACTAAATATAAATACTAAATGTCAGCCATCTCGGTGTGATAATGAGCCCAAAACCTTCAAAATACCGAAAATCGGGAGATATCGTCCAATGGGGGCTATATCAAAACGTGGTCCTATATACAAATTTGATGGTAGAAATGTTTCTTAGCCTCTGGAAATGCAAAATACAAAGTTACAACCGATTCTGTTGTCAAATGGGACTAATACATTCAAAATATATTAAAATGACGCGTACTTTATATGGGGCGTTATATGGGGGCTCTACCAAAACGTGGACCTATATAAACAAATTTTGGTACAAATATTTTTTAGCCTCTGGAGACACAAAATACCAAACTACAACCAATTCGGTGGTAAAATGGGACAAATATTTTAAAAATTCCTTAAAACGACGACGCGTCACGCGTCACTTTGTATGGGGGCTATACGGAAGCGTGGACCTACATAGCCCGCTTTCAATACCAAAAGTCCTACGTACATATAATAGATTTTCCCAAAATTTCATCCACCTACGTCAATCCGTTCGGACGCTGGAGTGATTTCCACAGACGGACAGACAGACGGACGGACATGGCTATATCGATGTAGAATTGCACGCTGATCAATAATATATATATATAGTTTGTGGGGTCTACAATGACTATTTCGAGTAGTTACAAACGTAGTGACGAACTTAATATACCCCCATCCTATGGTGGAGGGTATAAAAATGTCAACTTGGATCGCGATTTATTTAAAAAGCGCTCTGGCGATTTTTTTTTTGTTCTTTGATTTTTCTCATCTATGAACATTGTAGTTTCAGAATCCGCAAAAACTTCCCAGGTTAAGCACCTTCCATTTAAATTTACTTCAAGAGCACCGTGTATATCAGTTCAAAAAACACTACATGTATAACATGTTTCAAATATTTCCGAGGGGGGTTGCTAAAGATAATAGAGCATAAGTTGAGTTTAGGGCCCCATTCAGGATCTTGATGATATATGGTAACATGGGGCGCCTTCGCCAATGGGGCGGGTACGCCATCGCTGATTTTCTCGCAAAATACAAGTGCTAGAAAAAATCCGTTAAGGGCAAAATTGTGAGTTTAATGAAGATCTATCATCTCCCAAAAGTTGGCACTTGTGTCATAAGTAGAAGAATAGAAATCCCGATAATTTGCATGAAAAAAACAATAACAAATGTCAATATATTCATATTATGAGATATGTTGGGGGTGGGGCGCCTACGCCATGATAGGGGTGTGGTGGGTTAATGTCAGAAATTTGTCATGTTTTACTTCAATTCTTTATGCCATAGATATACCACACTATTATGTGAAGTTAAAATCAAATAGTATCATAAACGTATCTTGTTTTGGTTATATTATGCTTTTTGTACCTAAATTCAAGGAACCTATTTCAATTAACCGCTAGAATCGGTTACTATTTGTGAATTTTAGAATTTCAATAGAAAACATGTTCTTTTCTCGCATAATGTTGATATTTAAGGAAAAAGTATGGTAAATTACAGTTTTAGAGTCCGTTGGAAAATGTTCAATTTCCATGGCGAAGCTGCCCCATGGGTGGGGAGGCTTCGCCACTTTTTAGACATTTTGTAAATTCTCAAAAATAATATTTTAGAAAAAAAATTATAACCACTTATATATCAAAACTTATAGTCAAGATACGCTAATATTTGTATCAAAAATAATATTTGAAAAAAACTTTAACGGTGTCGGTATGAGAACATTTTGAACAAAAACGTGGCGAAGGCGCCCCATGTTACCATATATACCACAGATAGTCCTTGTGGCCCTGAGTATAATTTTGTCTTGCACAAGTCCATACTTCCCGAGATGTGGGCCACTGAAATTCCAAAAATTCTATTGTTTCCAGGCCGACTACTTAGAAAATTTTACAATTTACAAGAAAATTTTGTTCTCATTCCCGAGAATGTCATTGGTATGGAGTTGTGCAAGACAAAATGTATATCATTATACTCAGGGCCACAAGGGCAATATGTAGTACATATATTAGGTATCAAGATGTTCCGAAAATAGTTCCCCCTTTTTTCGTACAGTTTATAGGCTGATGCAAAGCCGATTTCATTTTTACTTTTTAAATTTGTCATACTCTATCCGTTTACTTTTTAACATCACTGTGTATTTACTAACTAAACACAGCTGTTTCTCTGTTTTGATAAAGTGACAACTGAACACAGCAGCGATCGTATGTTATTGTTTTGCAACTGTTGCCATTTCACAAAGAAATGCTTCCTTAAAACAAAACAGATTATCATATATAATTGTTAACATAAAATCAAAATTGTCGTCCAAACCACTGCAACAATCATCATTTTAATAAAAGGAAGGTACTATAATCAAAACTGTCTGTATCTATGTCAATTCCAAAATAACATTTTTCATTATCAATTCCATGTTCCCCAAAACATAACCATTTACTGGATGTTGGCAACCCATAAACTGATAATAGATGTATTAGATAATAGTCAGTAGTCGCGTTCCTACACGATCAATTCAACTGTTAGAAAGGGGGTTGGTTTTCTTCGATTGATTTTCCGATTTTCCACTTAAATGGCTCTACGTTTAGCTGCTCGTTCCTTAGCCAAGTTGGCTAAAGGTCAAGCTCAACCAGCTGTACTCAGCAGAGGCTTGACACACTATCCCGTGAATGATCAAATCTTTGGTTTAGATGAAGAAAAACAAAAGTTGCGTGAAACAGCTTTCAATTTCTTCCAAAAAGAATTGGCCCCCTTTGCTAAGGAAATTGATAAGAATGACGACTTCCCGTAAGTTATGCAAATCATTCAGAAAGTGTTTTTTTATACGAATGTGTGACATGAATATTTTAGTGATATTCGCAACTTCTGGAAGAAAATGGGTGATTTGGGTTTCTTGGGCATAACAGCTGAACCCGAATTTGGTGGTACTGGCGGCAGTTATTTGGATCACTGCATCATCATGGAGGAAATTTCTCGGTATGTAGCAGCGATTGTAAAATTGTTATCGTATATTAATTCGTGTGTTGTTGGGTTTTTTGCATTTAGTGCTGCCGGTGGTATTGCCTTATCTTATGGCGCCCATTCCAATTTGTGTATCAATCAATTGACCAAAAACGCCACCCCAGAACAAAAAGAAAAATACCTTCCCAAGTTATGCAGTGGTGAACATATTGGAGGTTTGGCCATGTCTGAACCCGGTGCTGGTTCCGATGTTGTCTCCATGAAATTGCGAGCCGAACGCAAGGGCGATTACTATGTTTTGAATGGTACCAAATTTTGGATTACAAATGGATCCATTGCTGACACCTTGATTGTATATGCCAAAACCGGCACCAGTCCAGCTGATGGCCATGGAATTACAGCCTTCATCATTGATACTGCTTCTGAAGGTTTCAGCATTGCCCAAAAGTTAGATAAATTGGGTATGCGTGGTAGCCCCACCTGTGAATTGGTCTTTGAGAATCTTAAAGTTCCAGCCAAAAACATCTTGGGCAAAGAAAATAAGGGTGTTTATGTTTTGATGTCTGGTTTGGACTTTGAACGTTTGGTCTTGGCTGCTGGTCCTGTTGGTTTGATGCAAGCCGCCGTAGATGTTGCTTTCGATTATGCCCATCAACGTAAACAAAAGGGTAAATTGATTGCTGAATTCCAGCTGATGCAAGGTAAAATGGCTGATATGTACACCACTTTGAGTGCCTGCCGTTCGTATTTGTACAGTGTGGCTCGTGCCTGTGATGCTGGCCATAATAGCTCCAAGGATTGTGCTGGTGTAATCCTTTACTGTGCCGAAAAGGCCACTCAAGTCGCTTTGGAAGCCATTCAAACTTTGGGTGGTAATGGTTACATCAATGAATATCCCACAGGTCGCATTATGCGTGATGCTAAGCTGTACGAGATTGGTGCTGGCACTTCGGAAATTCGTCGTTGGCTGATTGGTCGTCAATTGAATTTGGAATATAAGTAGAGGTGAATGAGACCATGATGACGAAATGTTACATTTCAATTGTGATTGTTATAACACGGAACCAGTTTGCATTTATATTTTTACATAATTTGAGTTGCTATATAATGATAATTGAGCCGCAATATCATGATAATTATTCTACTTAAGTTTTAATGTTAATTTTTACCTCCAAGACTAAATGATGCATTTATTTCAAACATATTTTTATATTGGTGATTATTATGTGTGAAACACTTTAAATTGCAGAGCTTCCATATATACAATAAAATATACTTTTAACTATATTGCAGACATTTGTTGTTTTATTGAAATTGCTTTTTTATTATTGTTTTTTTAACTTTTTACCACAAAATTCTAATAATTTCTAATTAAAGCAAAGTCGGCATAAACAAGTAAAGAATGAAGCAAATGCCGGCATCTAAAAATACAGAGTCTAAGGGTTATTATTATATGTTTTCTTTTAATATTGGCTGGATTTGGAAAAGAAAAATAAAACAATTTGTCATCATTAAAAATACAATTTTCACATAATAAGTTAATACCAAGAAGGTCCTCCTAGAAATTCACTGATCACATTTAGTTAACCGGAACGCTATAAATCTGTTCGAAAAATTCAAACTATAACAAAAGAAGTCTTAAAATAATGGGAGTATGTCTGTAAAAAACATCAATACATCAATAGGTCATGGTGCAATGACAATGTTCTTAAGAAGTTTGGAATTGTCCCCGAAAAAACTTTTACCATCGTAATTCAAGAAACGAATGCAATTTTCTCAGGAAGTACGGACTTGCTCCTGATAAAACATTTAGCGTATGGTGGCAGGGAATACAAGTTGTTGCAACAAAAATCAAAGCGATTCGAGAACTGGTCCTAAACTGAACTTTTCCGAAATTTTGTGTGGGAGGTACCCGTAATTCATCTAAGTCTGCAAAAATTCCTGAACATTTTTGAATTTTAGTGGGGGAGGTACCGGAAGAAGTGGACCGACATAACCCATCTTCGAACTTAAACTAAGTTTGGACAAAATATTATGAAAGCCAAATTTTGAACCGAATCGGTTAATCCGTTCGAGAGTTATCGTGCGCTCCAGCCAGCCAGACAGATAGACGGACATAGCTCAATCGACTTCAAATTGTCTGAAACACATTTCGTCCAAACATACTTGGGGTCTAAAAACCATTATTTCGATGAGGCACATTTTGTCCTCCCTTTGAGGGTGACGACATCTCTCGTTAGCATATACAAATTAGAGGAATACATTTCAATAAAAAATATCTAAAGGTAAAAAAATGTACGATGGAAACTTCTAAAACCTCCTTTGCTATTGATTTTTGTAGTCATCTGCTGAGGGCATTTAACTGGCGACAAAGCTGATTCTTTTTACTCCTTAATTCTGTCGTCATAACTCAACTCGAAAGAGAATTAATTCAAATGTCACTCACGGTGATCTTGAAGCAATATTAAATGGAAGGTGCTTACACCTGGGAAGTTTTTGCGGATTCTGAAACTACAATGTTCATAGATGAAAAAATTAAAAAAAAAACGAAAAAATCGACATTTTTAGGGTTTTTTTAGGTTTTTACGATTATGCTTGGAAACCGCAAGTTCTATCGAAATGGGACTAAAGAAAATGTTGTGGCTATGAAAATTTTGTGGGTTTTACCATTATTGAGATATAGAAGTTCACATTGGGACAATGCATTGACTGTATCGTCTCCTTATAAAACAATGTCTTGACTGCAATTTTCCAACATAAACTTATATCAGCCTTATCATGAACGGCAATTCCCGTGATTTTTTCCTTTTCCCCCTTCGGCTTATCATGGAGAAGGTCGGAAGGGAAAAAATCCTTCGATTGTGATAGTCGAAAGGTAGAGCGAAAAATGTTTGTGAAATAATTCGCAAATAAATTGATGGGAAATTGGACAAAAATATTAATAAAAACATCATATTTTGCAATATTTAAAACAAAAATGACTTTAAGCACTCTAAATGACTTTTATGGGAAAGCAAAAAATGTGTATGTCCCACGAACATCCCCAAACATCCAAGAGAAAACTACAGCATGTCAACACTAAAAGTTATCTAAGGTTTTATCTTTTCTGTTTATCTCTTTTTCGCCTCTTTTCCATCTCCCCCATGGACCGCGATAAGGCGAAAAAGTGAAAGGGAAAATTGTTTCACTTGCGAAATTTTTCACTTGTGAAAATCCATGATAAGGTTGTATATCTCGAAAATGGTACAACCTAGGAAAAAAATACGAAAACCAAAGGGTTACGTTGAGGGTTACGTATTTGGGCATTGCAGGTGACGATATATATCTAACAAGTAAAAAAGTATCAGTCCAGATACGAGATACGAGAGATATACCCTCAGCCTGTGTATATTGAAACAATTTTTCCCCAAAAAACGTATGTGTTTAGGGGGTTTAAAAATTTTTGGGCGTTTGAACCGACATAAATTTTGATTAGGATTAAAGATCAAAAGTTTTGCGGAGGAGATACTAAAAGGAATGGATCTCCAGCCACTACATATGGTGCCTATGGGGTTTTTACATCCTTTGGGCTGTTTTCTCAAGAAGTATGGACTTGCCCCTGAAAAAAACGTTTACCATCGTAATTGAGGCAGCGAATGCAAGTTGCTTCAACAAAAATAAAAGTGATTCGAGAGCAGGTCTTAAAGTGAACTTATCCGAAATTTTGTGTAGGAGGTACCGGATGGAGTAGACAAATATAGTCCATATTTGAACCTGATCAATATCAGCAAGATATATTAGGATGTGTAAAGTATGGACCAATTCGGCCACTCCCTTCAAGAGTTATCGTACGAACAATTTTTCCGAACTTTTTTGAACTTTTGTGGGGGAGGTACCTGAAGGAGTGGACCGATATGGCTTATCTTCGAACTTAAACTATGTTTGGACAAAATATTACTAAGGCTAAATGTTGGACCGAATCGGCAGATCCACTCTAGAGTTATCTTGCGCTCCAACCACCTCACACGGTGTCATAGGGGTTTTTTGCTACTTTCATGCTATTTTCTCAGGAAGTATGGACTTGCCCCTAATGAAACTTGTACCGTCGTATTGGGGGCAGCGAATACAAGGTGCTAAAACAAAAATCAAAGCGATTCGAGAGATGACCCTAAAATTAACTTTTCCGAAATTTTGTGTGGGAGGTACCCGAAGGAGTGGACCGATATAATCCATATTCGAAATTGATGTATGCCTAGAGGTAGTATTACCATATGCAATGTTTGGTTCAATTCGGTTACTCCCTTCGAGAGTTATCGTGCGCACAATTTATGCGACAATTTTTGAAAATTTGTGGGGGAGTTACCTAAAGGAGTGGACCTATATGGCCATCGTCGAACTTAAATCAAATCTGGACAAAATATTTGGATACCCAAAATTTGATCCGTTCAGACAGACGGACGGACATTGTTAGATCTACTCAAAATTGTCTGAAACGGATATCGTACAAACATATTTGGGGTCTAAAACCATTATTTCGATGAGGCTCATTTTTGGTCGTATCAAAGTGTATATATCCTCAATAAGCTAAAGGCTGAGGGTATAATTATATGGGTCTGGCCAGATTCATGTGGTAAACAATATGGGTGTTAAACGAAGTTGGGAACAAATATTACGAAATCCATATTTTTGACCGAATCGTCTGATCCGTTCGAGAGAGTCATCGTGCACATCATTCAGCCACAATACATGTTGCCATAGGGGTTTTATAGCCTTGGGGCTATTTTCCCAGGAAGTATAGACTTGCACCCGAAAAAACTTGTACCGCCGTAATGGCCGCAGCAAATTCAAGTTTTTACAATAAAGATCAAAGTGATTCGGGAGAACGCCTTAAATTGCATTTTTTTTTGCAAATTTTGTATGGTAGGCACCCGAAGGAGTTGACATATATAGTCCATATTGGAACATGATCTATGCCTCGTAGAACTATTATGATATTCAAAGTACGGACCAAATCGGATACGCCTTTCAAGAGTTATCGTGCTCAATTTTCCGAACTTTTGTGGGTAAGGTACCGGAAGGAGTAGACCGATATAACCCATCTCTGAACTTAAACTAAGTTTGGGCAAAATATTACGAAAGCCATATACCCTCGTTAGCATAAATGCTGAGGGTATAAAAAATCCGACTTCCTAATTTGAACTTATATAACTCAATAATGGTAAAAACTACGAAGATATCGTGAAAGTCAGTCTTGTATAGAATTTTCAGGGCTACAAAATGTTCCTTAGTCCCATTTCGATAGGACTTGCGGTTTCCAAGCAAAATCGTGAAAACTTAAAAAACTTGAATCGCGCTCCTGCGATTTTTTTGTTTTTTGATTTTTCTCATCTATGAACATTGTAGTTTCAGAATCCACAAAAACTTTCCAGGTGTAAGCACCTTCCATTTAGGAGTCGATTATGGATAGCAACCCAACTCTAGTTGCGTTGCCGACAACAAATTTAATGAGAGAAAATTATATTTCTGCTTTGAAATTCAAACTTTTTACAATTAAATTAATAGCTTAAGTTTAAAAACACTGATATTGAATGAATTTGACAAATATTTCCGTCTTTTTACTTATTTTAATTGTATGATTTTCTCTTCTGGCAGCGCAACTACAGTTGAGTTGCTATCCATAATCGACCCCTTAAAGTTGCTTCAAGAAAGTAATGAAATGTATTTTTACTTGATTTGATTTAAGGTTCGGATCAATAGATTTAACAGCATACTTTAAGGCATACTAATTCCAAATTTCTATATATAAAAATGTCCTACATTGACATCCCTATTTCGGTGCCAAATACAAAATTTCTTAAAGCCTATTTTAGGGAGCTACTTTTAAAACATATTTTCGTTATTCCTGAAAGTATGCTCTGAGTTTTTAATTTTAAAATAGGAAACACTTTCTTCTAAATTCTGATCGCCTGGTATTTTGACAAAATTGCACAACGCAGCAAACCAGCCCTGAAAAAACAAACAAACGCACGTGCATCAGACACACTTCACCCCTCACATCACGCCTAAAGCATTTTGTTCATTCCATTTCCTCCAATTTTTGGGGCTAAAATAGCTCATTTAGACTAGCTATAAATCCTCGACTGGATTGTCAGCTGATTTTTGTTCATAGCACAATTACCAAGGTAGATGCATCAGCCCATCTGATCGAATTTGAAAAGTCAAAAGAATTTTTTGTAAATTGAATTCGTTTCAAACAAGTAAAAAAGTATCAGTCGGCTTTGCCGACAGAGATATACCCTCAGCCTGTGTATATTGAAACAATTTTTTTTCCAAAAAACGCATGTATTTAGGGAGTTTTAAAAATTTTGGGCGTTTGAACTGACAAAAATGTTGATTAGGATTTAATATCAAAAGTTTTGCGGAGGAGATACTAAAAAGAATGGATCTCCAGCCACTACATATGGTACCATAGGGGTTTTTTAGAACTTCAGGGATGTTTGCTCAAGAAGTATGAACTTGCCCCTGAAACAACTTTTACCATCGCAATTGAGGCAGCAATGCAAGTTGCTTCAACAAAAATCAAAGTGATTCGAAAGCAGGTCTTAAAGTGAACATGTATCCGAAATTTTGAGTGGGAGGTACCGGATGGAGTGGACAAATATAGTCCATAGTTGAACCTGATCTATATCTGGTAGATATATTAGGATGTGTAAAGTATGGACCAATTCGGCCACTCTCTTCAAGAGTTATCGTACGCACAATTTTTTCGAACATTTTTGAACTTTTGTGGGGGAGGTACCTGAAGGAGTGGACCGATATGGCTTATCTTCGAACTTAAACTATGTTTGGACAAAATATTACTACGGCCAAACTTTGGACCGAATCGGCAGACCTGTTCGAGAGTTATTTTGCCCTCCAACCTCCTCACACGGTGTCATAGGGGTTTTTTGCAACTTTCAGGCTATTTTCTCAGGAAGTATGGACTTGCCTCTGATGAAACTTATACCGTCGTATGGAGGGCAGTGAACACAAGTTGCTAAAGCAAAAATCAAAGCGATTCGAGAGATGGTCCTAAACTGAACTTTTCCAAATTTTTGTGTGGGAGGTACCCGACGGAGTGGACCAATTGAGTCCATATTAAAACCTGATCTAAGTCTGGTACACGCTCCACGATGGGCAAAGTATGGACCATATCGGTTACTCCCTTCAAGAGTTATCGTGCGCACAAATTTTCCGAACATTTTCGAACTTTTGTGGGGGAGGTACCGGAAGGAGTGGACCGATATAGCTCATCTTCGAACTTAAACTAAGTTTGGGCAAAATATTACGAAAGCCAAAATTTGAACCGAATCAGTTCATCCGTTCGAGAGTTATCGTGCGCTCCAGCCAGCCAGACAGACAGACAGACGGACGGACATTGCTCAATCGACTCCAAATTGTCTGAAACACATTTCGTCCAAACATACTTGGGGTCTAAAACCATTATTTCGATGAGGCACATTTTGCCCGTATGAAAGTGTATATACCCTTCATAGCCTAAAGGCTGAGGGTATAAAAAATGTCTAAATGTAAAAAAAGCTAAAAAATGCTATATATTTTGGAAATTAGCAATCTTTCCGTTATCCAAATAGGTCTTAACTCCGGTTATTGATTTTTGTAGTCAATAGTTGAGGGTATTTAACTGGCGGCAAAGCTGATTGTTTTTATACCCTCATCCTTTAGGCTAAAGAGGGTATTTACACTCTGATACGACCAAAAATGTGCCTCATCGAAATAATGGTTTTAGACCCCAAGTATGTTTGTACGATATCCGTTTCAGACAATTTTGAGTAGATCTAGCAATGTCCTTCCGTCTGTCTGGCTGGCTGGTGCGCTCGATAACTCTCGAACGGATCAATCGATTCGGTTCAAAATTTGGCTAAATTTTGGATATCGAAATATTTTGTCCAGATTTGATTTAAGTGCGACGATGGGCCATATAGGTCCACCCCTTCAGGTACCTCCCCCACAAATGTTCAAAAATTGTGCGCACGTTACCTCTCGAAGGGAGTAACCGAATTGAACCAAACTTTGCATATGGTAATACTACCTCTAGGCATACATCAGGTTCGAATATGGATTATATCGGTCCACTCCTTTAGGTACCTCCCACACAAAACTTGAAATAAGTGCAGTTTAGTGACACCTCACGAATCGTTATGAAATTTTTTATAACAGGATGTTCGTGCGGCCACCGTTACGTCATTGCAATTTTTTCGAGGGCAAGTCCATAGTTCCAGAGAAAATGGCGCATAACCTCAAAAAAAAAAAAAAAATTATAAATAAAGTTCGCGAGTTCAAATAAACCGTGGCCAAATATAAAAGGAGTTGGCGTTGTCAGATGAATTTTGGTATAAATACTTATAGTTCACTGACAATGTCGAGACTCAATCGGTCCACTCCTTCGGGTACTTCCCAGGCCCGTTCAAGAATCGCTTTGATTTTTCTTGTAGCAACTTGCATCCACTGCCCCCCATATAACGGTATAATCTTCATCAGGGACAAGTCCATACTTCCTGAGAAAATAGCCTGAAAGGTACAAAAAAGACCTATGACACCGTGTGTAGTGGTTGGAGCGCAACATAACTCTCGAACGGATCTGCCAATTCGGCCCAAAATTTGGCATTCGTAATATTTTGTCCAAACATAGTTTAAGTTCGAAGATAAACCATATCGGTCCACTCCTTCAGGTACCTCTCTCACAAACGTTCAAAAATGTTCGAAAAAATTATGCGCACGATAACTCTTGAAGGGAGTGACCGATGTAATCCATACCCTGCACATCCTAATATATCTACCAGATATAGACCAGGTTCGAATATGGAGTAGATTTGTCTACTCCTTTTGGTACCTCCCACACAAAATTTCGGATAAGTTCACTTTAAGACCTGCCCTCGAATCACTTTGATTTTTGTTGAAGCGATTTGTATTCGCTACCACCATTACGACGGTAAAGTCCATATTTCTTGGTCCATATTTCCCGAAAGGTGTAAAAAACCCTATGTCACCATATGTGGCTCTCGAACTGTTCTACCGATTTGGTGCAACAATTGGTCTTCGCCATCTTTTATCCAAACTTAGTTTCATGGGACCCATATCGGTCCTCCCTAAGGGTACCTCCCCCACAAAAGTTCAACATTTTTGTTAATTCCTAATCCACATTTTTGTCGGCAAGTTCAAATGTTCAAAAAGGGCCACAAAATTCTGAAGAGACCCTAAATACATGAAATCTGTCCGTAGATAAAAGTTTTAATTCACATTGGCTGAGGGTACATCTCAGTCGGCAAAGCCGACTGACACTTTTTTACTTGTTTACTCCTTAATTCTGTAGTCATAACAGCTCAACTCGAAAAAGAATTAATTCAAATATCACTCACGGTGATCTTGAAACAACTTTAAATGGAAGGTGCTTACACCTGGTAAGTTTTTGCGGATTCTGAAACTACAATGTTCATAGATAAAAAAAATCGACCGAGCGCTTTTTAAATAAATCGCGATTCAAGTTGACATTTTTAAGGGCTTTTTAGATTTTCACGATTTTGCTTGGAAACCGCAAGTCCTATCGAAATGGGACTAAAGAAAATGTTGTGGCTAAGAAAATTCTCTACATGATTGAAATTTATGATAATTTCGTAGGTTTTACCATTATCGAGATATAGAAGTTCAAATTGGGACAATTCACTGACTATCTCCTTATAAAACAATTTCTTGACTTTAATTTCACAACTTAAACTTATATATCTCGAAAATGGTACAACCTAGGAAAAATACGAAAGCCAATCTTGTAGAGAATTTTTACTGCTAAATGATTCCTTCTGTAGTGGGATTCTGTAACTCATTTTTGCTGTTATCGATAATTGTCGGTAAAATTAAAATGCTTATAATTTCGATAATTAACGAAAATTTTCGGTAAGTTAACGATGAATAAAAAGTAGTCGCTAGCCTCTACCGACACAAACAGTGATGCCAACTTTTCTTTATGTTTTTAGTCATAATTTTGCGATTTAATTTTACCGATTTTTGTCGGTAACAGCAAAAATGAGTTACAGAATCCCACTACTGGTCTCTTTTCGATAAGACTTACCGTTTTTAAGCAAATTGTGAAAACCTAACAAAACTAAAAATGTGACCTGAACATCTACATATATATCTCAAAAATGGTAAAACCTATGAACAAATAACAACGGTCAATCCTCTAGAGAATTTTCACAGCTACAACATTTTCTTTAGCCCCATTCCAATAGGTCTTGCGGTTTCCAAGCAAAATCGTAAAAACCTAAAATAAACCTAAAAAATGTGAATTTTGACAGCTATTTATTTAAAAATCCCTCCAGCGATTTTTCTTGGTTTTGGATTTTTCTCATCTATGACAAGTAACAAAGTATCAGTCGGCTTTGCCGACAGAGATATACCCTCAGCCTGTGCAAATTGAAACACTTTTTCACAAAAAAATTATGTATTTAGTGGGTTTCAAAATTGTGGTCGTATGAATCGACAAAAATGTTGATTAAGATTAAAGTTCAAAAATTTTGCGGAAAAGGTACTTAAAGTAATGGACCGACATTGACCATGGGGGTGCCATAGGGGGTTTTTACACCCTTCGGGCTGTTTTTTCAAGAAGTATGGACTTGCCCCTGAAACAACTTTTACCATCGTAATTGATGCAGCGAATGTAAGTTGCTTCAACAAAAATCAAAGTGATTCATTAGCAGGTCTTAAAGTGAACTTATCCAAAATTTTGTGTGGGAGGTACGGGATGGAGTGGACAAATATAGTCCATATTCGAACCTGATCTATATCTGGTAGATATTATGAGAATGTGTAAAGTATGGACCAAATCGGTCACTCCCATCAAGAGTTATTGTGCGCACAATTTTTCTGAATATTTTTGAACATTTGTGGGGTAGGTACCTGAAGGAGTGGACCGATATTGCTTATCTACGAAGTTAAACTAAGTTTGGAAACAATATTACAAAGGCCAAATTTTGGCCGGAATCGGCATATCCGTTCGAGAATTATCTTGCGCTTCCACCCATAAACTTGGTGTCATAGGGTTTGTTTTTCAACTTTCAGGCTATTTTTTTTAGGAAGTATGGACTTGCCTCTGAGGAAACTTGTACCTTAGTATATGGGACAGTGAATACAAGATGTTACAACAAGGCGATTCGAGAGCAGGTCCTAAACTGAAGTTTTCCGAAATTGTGTGTGGGAGGTACTCGAAGGAGTTTACCGATTGAGTCCATATTGGAACCTCATCTAAGTCTGGTAGAAATTTCATAACGTGCAAAGTATGGACCAAATCGGTTACTCCCTTCAAGAGTTATCGTACGCACAAATTTTCCGAACATTTTCGAACTTTTGTGGGGGAGGTACCGGAAGGAGTGGACCGATATAATCCATCTTTGAACTTGAACTAAGTTTGGACAAAATATTACGAAAGCCAAATTTTGGACCGAATCGGCAGATCCGTTCGAGAGTTATCTTGCGCTCCAACCACTAACCACGGTGTCATAGGGTTTTTTGTAACTTTCAGGCTATTTTCTCAGGAAGTATGGACCTGCTCCTAATTAAAGTTACAGCGTCGTATAGAGGACAGCGAGTACAACTTGCGTAAACAAAAATCAAAGCGATTCGAGACCAGGTCCTAAACTGAACTTTTCCGAAATTTTGTGTGGGAGGTACCCGAAGGAGTGGACCGATTGAGTCCATATTGGAACCTCATCTAAGTTTGGTAGAAATTACACGATGTGTAAAGTATGGACCAAATCGGTTAATCCCTACAAGAGTTATCGTGCGCACAAGTTTTGCTACAATTTTTGAACATTTGTGGGGGAGGTACCTGAAGGAGTGGACCTATATGGTCCATCTTCGAACTTAAATCGAATCTGGACAAAATATTTCGATACCCAAAATTTGAACCGAATCGATTGATCTATTCTAGAGTTATCGTGCACACCAGCCAGCCAGACAGACGGACGGACATTGCTAGATCTACTCAAAATTGTCTGAAACGGATATCGTACAAACATACTTGGGGTCTAAAACCATTATTTCGATGAGGCACATTTTTGGTCGTATCAAAGTGTACATACCCTCTTTAGCCTAAAGGCTGAGGGTATAAATATTGCCGTTTCAGAATCCGCAGAAACTTTCCAGGTGTAAGAGGTTTTCACTTAAAGTTAGTTAAGGCGCCCCATTTTTGAACTTGCTTTATAAGGTACCGATACAGTCAATGCATTATCCCAATTTGAACTTCTATACCTCAATAACGATAAAACCTACGAAATTATCATAATGGTCTATTTTGTAGACAATTTTCATAGCCACAACATTTTCTTTATTCCCATTTCAATAGGTCTGGCGGTTTCCAAGCAAAATCGTGAAAACCTAAAAAACCCCTAAAAATGTATCTTGAATCGCGATTTATTTAAGAAGCGCTCCTGCGATTTTTTTTTTGTGTTTTTTTTTCTTTCTCATCTATGAACGTTGTAGTTTCAGAATCCGCAAAAACTTCTCAGGTGTAAGGTGCCATTTAAAGTTGCTTCAAGAGCACCGTGCATTATAAAAACGACCTTCGTGTTAAATAAGGCAAAATAAGAAAGTCCTTTTATGTTGGCTATGGAAAGTAACGAAATGTATTTTTTACTTCATTTTATTTAAGGATCGGATCAATAGAATTGACAGCATACTTTAATTTTATATAAAAATTTCTTACATTGACATCCCTATTTCGGTGCAAAATACAAAATTTTTTAAAGCATAGTTTAGGGAGTTACTTTTAAAACATATTGTCGTTATTCCTAAAAGTATGCTCTGAATTTTTAATTTTAAAAAAATAGGAAACACTTTCTTCTAAATTCTGATCGCCTGGTATTTGGACAAAATTGCGCAAAGCAGCAAGCAGCAATAAAAAATCAGCGCTGAAAAAAACACACGTGCGTGTTTTGAGAGACACTTCACCCCTCACTTCAGGCCTAAAGCATTTTGTTCATTCCATTTACTCCATTTTTTGTGAATTTTTGGGGCTAAGATTCATTAATTAGGTCATTTCAAAAGAAAAGTACACACTAGTCCGTCCATGAAATAAATACTCGAAAAATAAGCGTAAATGTGGTGAACAAAGTGTTTGAAGCGTGAAGTGTGTCTCAGAACATACCCAACAAATTTCCTTCCTCTACTTCAACCTTTTTATTTCGTTTTGGAACAAATATTTTTCTTAGAATTTTTTTCTTTTTTGTAAATAAAAAATACAAACTCTTTTATTTTAATATTTTTCAATGTTTTATTTTTTATACACAAAATGACATAAAAATACACATACACATTTATTAATTTTAATTAAATATAAAATAATTATTTTTTCTTTTGTTGTTTTTCTTGTATTTATACACATATATATATACGCAAGGATTCGAATAATAATGATCTTTCAAGAGTATGTTGTATATATACAGAAACATTATAATATTAAAAGAGAATTGTGGACAAATTGATAATTGAGAAAATGTCGAATCAAACTTGTTGGGGGGGACATGTTTTAAAATTGAAATTTTTAATACAAAAACATCATATTTGTTTGAAGAGCGAGTAAAATATGCATGCATACAAGAAATATAGATTATTAATTAATAAATAAGACAATAATGAATGGTATTTGTATTTATTTTAATAATAGAATTGTGGATTTTAGTTAGATTTAGATTTTAAGGTTATACGAATATTTTACTTTTTTAATTTAGTTTAGAAATGGGTTAGTATCCAGAATAGTAGTATTAATTAATTAGTATGTTTTATAATTAATTAATTTATGTTTTTTTATTAATAATTTCCATTCAAGTTTCCTTTTATTTTCGTTTTTTTTATTAAATTAGTAAAATTTTCCAAAAATCTTTTTATTGTTGGCAAAAACATTGGCATTACAATGTGTGCTTTGTGTTTGGTTATCTTGGGGGGGTTGTGAAAAATAGTTTTAGTTCCATAAGTTAGCATTTTATACTTATATACTCTGTTTTAATACAAAAATGTTAAATTATTATAAAAAACTAATTTGTTACACTTAAAAGCACTTTTGGCAAACTGTTTTTTCACTTTTGTTTTTTTTTTAATACCATCTATAAAATTATTTCATAAAATAGTACTTTTTTGTTGTTTTTCTGCTTGAGTGTGTGTGTGTGTGTACGCTATAATTTTTTATTTTAATTATTTTTCCAAACGAAAACTGTGCGATTCGGTTTTCTTTTCGGTTCTTGTTTCGGACGTTTGGGAAAATGTTTTACGTTCCATAACACGTTGTGTCATTGAAGTTAGACGCTGGCTACCCTGATCGATGAGACTTACTTTACCAGATTCGCTATTCAATGTCATTTGGCTAAAGCTTGATTCCAATGGTTTTACTCCGGTTTCAGAATTTTTATCGTAATTGCGGGTTTCGTATCTGAAAGAAAGGAAATAAATATTTTTAATGAACAATTTGGGGATAAACTCATTTTTTTGTAGAATGTTTAATGGAAGACCGAATAGACTTCTAATTGAAGACTGAGTGGGCATCTAGTAGGAGGTGCAACGGTTTTCTAGTAGGAAATTGAATGGTCTCCCAATAAAATACTGAAGGGTCTTTTAATGGAAGACCTAATGGTCTTCTCTTAAAAGGCTAAATTGGTCTTCTAATAGAAGACTGAATAGGCTTCTTGTGGAAGACCTAATATTCTTTCAGTAAGCCTTCTAATGGGAGAATGCATGGTTTTCTAGAGGACTATACGGTCTTCTAGAGGAGGACTCTATGGACGTTCAATAGAAGACTGAATTGTCTTCTAATAGAAGACGGAATGGTCTTCTAATTGGAGACTGTACGCACTTTTAGAAGAGGACTGCATGGACTTCTAATAGCAGACTGAATTGTTTCCTAATAGAAGACCTAATGGTCTTCTATTCTAATGGACGATTGGATGGTCTTCTAATAGAGGACTGAATGGTCTTCTTATGGAGGACTGAAAAGGTCTTTTAATAGAAAAATGGTCTTCTAATGAGATACTGAACCGTCTTCTAGTAGAAGACTGAATGCTATTCTAATGGACGAATGAATGTTCTTCTAGAGGATTATACGGTCTTCTGGAGGAAAACGCCATGGACTTTCAATAGAAGACTGAATTGTCTTCTAATAGATGACGAAATGGTCTTCTAATGGAAAACTGTACGGATTTTTAGAAGAGAACTGCATGGTCTTCTAATAGAAGACTTAATGGTTTCCTAATAGAAGACCTAATGGTCTTCTAATGGACGATTGAATGGCCTTCTAATAGGGGTCTGAATGGTCTTCTTATGGAGGACTGAATAGTCTTTTAGTAGTTGAATGAAAAGGTCTTCTAAAAGAAAACTGAATGGTCTTCTAATGAGAGACTGAATGGTCTTCCAATGGAAGATTGAATGGTATTCTAGTAGAAGACTGAATGCTATTCTAATGGAAGACTGAATGGTCTTCCAATAGAACCCCTAATGGTTATCTTATAGAAGGCTGAATGTTCTTCTGATAAAATTGGAAAACTTTTCAGCTCTTCTATACGAAGACATTTCAGCTCTTCTATACGAAGACCTTTCAGCTCTTCTATACGAAGACCTTTCAGCTCTTCTATACGAAGACCTTTCAGCTCTTCTATACGAAGACCTTTCAGCTCTTCTATACGAAGACCTTTCAGTTCTTCTATACGAAAACCTTTCAGGCTCTTCTATACGAAGACCTTTCAGGCTCTTCTATACGAAGACCTTTCAGGCTCTTCTATACGAAGACCGTTCAGGCTCTTCTATACGAAGACCTTTCAGGCTCTTCTATACGAAGACCTTTCAGGCTCTTCTATACGAAGACCTTTCAGGCTCTTCTATACGAAGACCTTTCAGGCTCTTCTATACGAAGACCTTTCAGGCTCTTCTATACGAAGACCTTTAAGGCTCTTCTATACGAAGACCTTTCAGGCTCTTCTATACGAAGACCTTTCAGGCTCTTCTATACGAAGACCTTTCAGGCTCTTCTATACGAAGACCTTTCAGGCTCTTCTATACGAAGACCTTTCAGGCTCTTCTATACGAAGACCTTTCAGGCTCTTCTATACGAAGACCTTTCAGGCTCTTCTATACGAAGACCTTTCAGGCTCTTCTATACGAAGACCTTTCAGGCTCTTCTATACGAAGACCTTTCAGGCTCTTCTATACGAAGACCTTTCAGGCTCTTCTATACGAAGACCTTTCAGGCTCTTCTATACGAAGACCTTTCAGCTCTTCTATACGAAGACCTTTCAGCTCTTCTTTCTATATGAAGACCTTTCAGCTCTTCTATATGAAGACCTTTCAGCTCTTCTATACGAAGACCTTTCAGCTCTTCTATACGAAGACCTTTCAGCTCTTCTATACGAAGACCTTTCAGCTCTTCTATATGAAGACCTTTCAGCTCTTCTATATGAAGACCTTTCAGCTCTTCTATACGAAGACCTTTCAGCTCTTCTATACGAAGACCTTTCAGCTCTTCTATACTAAGAAGACCTTTCAGCTCTTCTATACTAAGAAGACCTTTCAGCTCTTCTATACGAAGACCTTTCAGCTCTTCTATACGAAGACCTTTCAGCTCTTCTATACGAAGACCTTTCAGCTCTTCTATACGAAGACCATTCAGCTCTTCCATAAAAACACCTTTTAGTTATTTTTCTTCCTTCTAGTAATCTTCCTTCTATTCTCTTCTCTCTCTCTCTCTTTCCAACTTACCTTGATGTATAACCTTCATAGTTTTGTCCGGGATAAGCGTTATTGCTGGTTATTTGCACCACGCCACCTTGGCCGAATGTTTTATCATGCAGATCCTGAACACATGCCTCCAAATTACGATTCACCGTCGATGTATGCTGTTTTTGGGAATTTGTTGTTGTAGATCTTAATGAGGTTTGATTTGCTTCAAAACTTTGTTGTTGTTGCTGTTGATAACTACTACTGTTAGTGGGTGTTAGAGGACTAGATGGATTAGAACGAACACCAACACCACCACCATTTGTACCACCACTTGTGGTCACGGGACTACCAGGATATGGCCGGGGTACAGCATTAGCTGTCAATTTGGGATTTGAACGGAAAGTGTGTGTGGCTGTTTGCATTTGTGAAATTGTTGTCGATAGGGGTGGAGGAGGTGGTGGAAAGGCTGTTGTATCATTGTCACTGTGATTTTGTTGGGAGGAGGAGGGGGGTGGTGGTGGTGTTGGAGATACAGCACCTGGATGATGGAAGTGCTGTGGATTGGTGGCATAATTGTAGTGGTGTTTCTGTTGCTGCTGTTGTTGTTGGTAACTCATGTAACTAGGTGAGGCTGGTGGTTCCATGTGACCACCACCACTACCACCATAAGCACCAGCCGTCGCCGCCGGTGAACGTGTAAGAGTCTAAGACAAAAAGATGAATACAATTAGGTGGTTAGTTGTTGGGTTATTTTACAAGACACCATGAGAATGAAGCTTTTTTGTTTTAGAAATTAACAAAAACCACAAAAGAAAGAAGTTAAATGAAAAGGAGGTGTGAAATAATACTCAAATCAACGGGTGGATTAAGAGAATCAGGAAGTCTTTCAGCCCAAATATGAATATTCAGGTATGTGATGGAAAACGATTCGACTCGTTTTGCCATAAATCGAAATCGTATATCTCCAATTTTGATGAATATTTTATTGAAATTGAAAATGGATTTTAAAAATATTATTCAAATAACGGACGTTTGCGAAGCAAAACTATATATACCATCAATGGCACTCCGATTATATACCATTTCGATTCTTCAAATCGAGTCGATTCGGCTTTCATCACATACTCGATTAACTCCCCGTGAGTTTTCTCACATTTTCCTTTAAGTTGAAACTGCAGAAAAACAAAACTCACAGGTAGTTTACATTCATAATCACCCTGTTTATGAATATTTTTTCTTTGAAGAGTCATCGAGTTTTTAATAGGAAAAATTGAGTTTTTGGAGGATTTTTAACTGTCTGCATGCCTCTCACTCTCTTTTTGCATAACTTTGATACGAATGTATTCATTAGAGGACTATTAGGTCTTGTCCTCTAATCAATACCTTTATATAAAGGTTTTTCAAAGAGAGTCACAATATATGAAAAACTTTAATTAAAAATCCTTCCAAATCAAAAATTTTTTAATAAGAAGGCTTTTTGTATTGAGAATTATTTGGGAAGAAACTAATAAATTCCTGTTTGAGTTCCTTCAGAAGGAAAACACTCAACTCAAACAGAAATTGATGTGCTCAACATTGTCAGTCCAATTGTAACAGCTCGCTCGTGGGACATTTCTCACTTTCACTACCCCGACCCATTATCAATGAAATGGGAGGAACCAAAAAAAGACAAATAACATGTTTATACTTTAATAGCGAAGATTCAAGATGTTTGTCTCTGTTTGCCTTCTTCTTGTTCAGTTATAACAGGGTGATATTGTGAAAGTGAGATATCTCCCCCACAAGTGAACATTTATAATTGGGTTGTATTTAATTTAAAAACAAAGACCCTTCCAAGATGTTCGCCGATGATTTGAGTTTGTGTTCTGTGTAACGTTTTCATTAGAATATTAATATTATTTTTAATTTTAAATTTCAAATTAGTTTCCCCTTAACCTGGGAATCAAATTTTCTTTCAAATTGGAAATGTTAAATATTAAATTATTAATATTAAATTATAGATAATTAAAAACATTAATTAATCTAAAAATTAGTTACTTAAATTGGATTTGAACAAAAGTTTGGTTTAACAACACACTGTTAAATACAAATTACAAAAAATGTGTGTCCATTATTTGTTTGTATGATTGTCCACAAACGCAAAGTGTAAATCACAAAAAAAAAATGTGATTTTGTTTTTGTTTCGCATGTATCTATCGTAATGAATGAAAACATTTAGAACTGCACAAAATTAAGTAAACAAAATAAAATTAAAAATGCAACAGAAAAAGAAAGAAGAAATTAAAAATAGTTTCAAATAAATCATACATTATTTTGGCTCCTGTTGAGTGTTCCATAGGTAGACTGAGCATACTCCGAATCACTTTCATCGGTGGTAAATCCCTGGGCATTCTTTGCCCTGTTGCGGGCATGACGAATGAGTACCAGCTTTTGCCGGGCCTCCTCCAATTGTTTCTCCATGCGCAGTACATCGGAACGGGCATTAATTTCTTGGGCCATACCATCAACCATTGAGGTGTTGATGGTTAGCGTACGCTCTTCTTCATCCTTCAAACCCTGTTGGGCAGCTCGAACCAAATTGTCGGTGGATTTGATGACAGCATTACCGGCTGCCTGTAAACGTCTACCAGCCTCTGAATTGGGATTTGATTTAACCTTACAGGCAATCAACAATTGGGCTGTGGAGGCAGCAACGTGTTTGGCTGTTGAAATAAGCATTTCCTCTGTGCCATTACCGCGTACAAGATTTTGTGCAGCCTCTACCAGACTATGGGTGGCTGCGGCCACAAGACGGGCGGCAGAAATCAAACCCTCTGACCATTGACCATCATCGGAATTGGTGGCTGGGCGATAGGCAACCTTGCCTTGATCAATTAATTCACGTTGGGCAGCATTGGCGGCACGTACCAAGGCCGAAGAGGCAGCCATAATACCCTTGGCAGCTTCCAAAATCATTTCATCGAATTTCATGTTTTCATCAAGTTCAATCTGGTGGTGGGGAGGGGAAAAGAATTAATATTAGTTTCCACAATAATTAGGCAAAAATAAATCTTAATTTTAGCATGGTTTTTGGATTCTTAAAACTAATGCACCACACACCACTGACACCATTTGTTTTTTTATTTTTTTATGACACTTCCATGTGAGTTTTATGAGTTGTTGTTATTGTAATGAATTTGCAGTGTTGTTAGTTGTTCTAATGTTGAATCACAATAATAATATGTTTGATTCCTGGGTGTACTTTATAAATGCAACAACCAAGAATATCAAACATATCTTACTGGAATTAACATCTGTTTTGTATTTGCATTTTCCAAGGCCATAACCGTTAAATAGGGGTAAATGAAGCAATTTTATGAAGACGCACACACACATATATATACACTTACATTTTAAGGTTATTTTTTTTTATTATTTAATTTGTTTAGTTTGATTTAGATGATGCAATATATAGTCTTGCAAGTCAACATTATATGTCCCAGCTAATGTCAGGGTTTGGTATCCTAGCAACACGAAATATGAAAAAAACTCTCCCGACTATATCTGAGAGAATTTGGACAGGTCCAAAGGAGGTGCCATGTATAGTCTATCGTGTGATATATTCAAAAACCTGCTGAAAATATTGTACAAGATGTGAACGTCAATAAAAGATCGTCTTTGATATAGAACGTCTATTGGGGAGCGATTTTCTCTACCTCTAAAGAACCATTAACAAAACAAGTAACAATAACGTCCATAAACTAGTATCGCTGAGACGACGATCTCATCAAATTCTGTAGCAACAGTGGGGCAGCTACAACAACATCAGTGGAGGTACCTCAGTGCAGTAATTTCCCATTATATTTATTATCTCCCCTGCAAACTTCCCTCCCCTGCAAACTTCCCCCAACAGTATTTTTTGGGTCACGTCGCTTGGCCGAATGTTTTATCATGTAAATCGAGAAGGAGGAGGTAACTCCAAATTACAATTCAGATCCTAATGAGGTTGATTTGCTTCTAAACTTTGTTGTTGTTGCAGTTGATAACTACTGCTAGTGGGTATTTAGAGGACTAGATGAAATAGTATAAATACCAATAGTATAAATGTCAACACCACCAATTGCACACTTGTCGTTACTGGACTATCAGGATAGGGACGTGGTACAGAATTAGCTGTCAATTTTGGATCTGTACGGAAAGTTGGTGTGGCTGTTGGTCTTTGGAAATTGTTGGCGATAGGGTTGGGGGAGGTGTTGGTGGTTAGCTTCCAAAATGTGTCTCACTCGGCCAACGACTGCTATCTGTAGTAACATTTGGACAGCTGCGTGAACATTAGTGAGATGCTTTAGATCAAAATCCGTTCCTATTATATTTAACATCTTCCTTGTGAACCTTTTCCAGCAGCTTTTTGGTACCCGGCACATTTTCACGTTGTAATTTTTCACTTCTTGGACGAAAGAAATCAACTTGGAGTTTGCCATTGTGGGCGAAGTAGAACGTTGACTGAGAAAATAGATAGTCAATAATGTCGTAAAAATATTGCCTTACACAACAAAGGAAATGAGGCACCAATAGCGACACTTCCGGGACGAAAGAAGTCAACTTAGTTCTTGAAATTGTTGTCGAAGAAAGGCTTATGACAACAGTTAATAGTACAAATATCCTTAGGATAGTCCAAGGCAATCTTTTTTTATTCTTTTCGCACCTAACTTATTTAAAACAAGTAAAAAAGTATCAGTCGGCTTTGCCGACAGAGATATACCCTCAGCCTGTGTATAGTGAAACAATTTTTTCCAAAAACACGTATGTATTTGGGGGGTTTTTAAAATTTTGGACGTTTGAACCGAAAAATAGTTGATTAGGATTAAAGATCAAAAGTTTTGCGGAGTAGATACTAAAAGGAATGGATCGACATTGACCGTTATGGAAGTGGATCTCCAGCCACAACATATGGGGTTTTTACACTCTTCGGGCTGTTTGCTCAAGAAGTATGGACTTGCCCCTAAAACAACGTTTACCAACGTAAATGAGGCAGCGAATGCAAGTTGCTTCAACAAAAATCAAAGTGATTCG
Organism: Musca autumnalis; assembly: GCF_047663935.1. Lineage (NCBI taxonomy): Eukaryota > Metazoa > Arthropoda > Insecta > Diptera > Muscidae > Musca > Musca autumnalis. The sequence goes on along the minus strand of NW_027411977.1, from coordinate 17,873,283 downwards.
ATATCAGGTCTTAAAGTGAACTTATCCGAAATTTTGTGTGGGAGGTACCGGATAGAGTGGACAAATATAGTCCATATTTGAACCTGATCTATATCTGGTAGATATATTAGGAACTGTAAAGTATAGACCAATTCGGCCACTCCCTTCAAGAGTTACCGTACGAACAATTTTTCCGAACATTTTTGAACTTTTGTGGGGGAGGTACCTGAAGGAGTGGACCGATATGGCTTATCTTCAAACTTAAACTATGTTTGGACAAAATATTACTAAGACCATATTTTGGACCGAATCGGCAGATCCGTTCGAGAGTTATTGTGCGCTCCAACCATAGGGTTTTTTTTTGCAACTTTCATGCTATTTTCTCAGGAAGTGTGGACTTGCCCCTGATGAAACTTGTACCGTCGTATGGAGGGCAGTGAGTACAAGTTGCTAAAACAAAAATCAAAGCGATTCGAGAGATGGCCCTAAACTGAATTTTTCCTAAATTTTGTGTGGGAGGTACCCGAAGGAGTGGACCAATTGAGACCATTTTGGAACCTCATATTACTCTGGTAGAAAGTTTACACTATGCAATGTATGGACCAAATCGGTCACTCCCTTCAAGAGTTATCGTGCGCACAAACGTTCCGAACATTTTCGAACTTTTGTGGGGGAGGTACCGGAAGGAGTGGACCGATGTAGCTCATCTCCGAACTTAAACTAAGTTTGGGCTAAATATCACAAAATCCAAAATTTGAATCGAATCGGTTCATCCGTTCGAGAGTTATCGTGCGCTCCAGCCAGCGGGACAGACAGACGGACGGACATGGCTAGATCGACTCCAAATTGTCTGAAACACATTTCGTCCAAACATACTTGCCTAAAGGCTAAGGGTATAAAAAGAAATTGAAATCCAAGAGTAAGGTCGTCTTTAGAGTATTAGCTGACATTTCCTTTGGAAGGAAGACTATATGCTACATTTAGGTTATATTCTACTCTGGATAGAGTTGGCAGATATAAAACAACCCTCTTATAGCAATTGCAGTGTTTTGGAGAAAATAATCTTTACTGATATCTGTGAATCAATCTGAATAGGCGGAAAATATTAGCTTCGTTAATGGCATACTTAATAATGTTTCACAATCATCCCAAGCGGGACAAGGGAGATTTCTCTCATATCAATGAGTGCACCCCGATTCATATTAGCTCAATGATATTGGACTTACTGTTTATCGCCGAGTCCGAACGGCCTGTTTTAAGACACCACTTGTGTAGGGAAGTTTAACATGGCTGAAATACTCAGGAAATGTCGCCAACATTACTAAGGGGTATTTTGCCACCGTTGGAAATTTGATGTTACCTGACCTGGGAATCGAACCGCAGACCTTCTGAGTGCGGGTGTGCATGTCATTGCACCACGTATAAAATTGTAAGCAAAGTCTGATTTCATTTCGTTTAAATAATAATCTAGTGGCATTCCACGCACTAGGAGAAGGCAAAAGAAATATCTTAAGGAAGTCAAGTGAAGGAGCTTTACCGCAAGATGTGCTCCGTTCACAAAATCTTAAGCCCTGAGTACATAAGCTACCTCGCCTGCTTACCTTGCTTGCTTCTGATACAAGAATAAAACAGAAAAGGGCAACCCAGTTCGAAATTTGCTCGGCCTCTTTTATTTTTATTATGTCAGAAACGAAGCAGGAAAGCAAGGCAAGCAGGCGAGGTAGCTTATGTACCCAGGCCTTAACTCCTGTATATAACGATTTTGTAGGTTTGTCGATTCTCGTGATATTTTTAATTGTTCCCAAAATTGTCAGGGTTTTTTCTAATTCTGAAAAAATCATAATTTAGGAGCCTTTTATAGTCTTGTCTGTCCTTTCGATTTCTTAGTTTGTGGAGGAGTTAAAGTCTATGTGTTGTCGCATATAGTCATAATTATGAAAATAGGTTTGGATAAGTCTCGGTATTTAAATATTTCAAAACATTTAAAATTCTTGCACCCAATATTAAATATATTTTTATCTTACACAAGCACCATTATTATTAAAATTAACTTTTAATCCATCACCAAGCACTCATATTTGAAACATTAGTTATGTTAGTTCATTAGGGTGTGGATCAAGAAGTTGAGGCTTTTCCCACGTACATATTTGTAGCAAATACTGGGAAATAGCTTAACAACAAACTTAACCACTTTTGTTTCTTAAAAAAACTAGGGTTAAACACAATCCAAAAAAGCACTTTTCAAGGCACATTCTTAAAATTAATGTTACAGTAAGGACTAAGGGTATTGGGTTTGGATGACATTTAGAAAACAAACTATTAAGTAATTCACTTGTAATTCTCTGTTTCTTTTCAAATCACCATCAAAAACCATTCCTTAATCGTAAAAAAAGTAATTCAACTTACCTTAACATCATCATTACGTCTGGGTCTCAGCGAGGCCAATTTCTTGGCTGCAGCATCAATAGAAGCAGCAGCACCCAAAAGCTCATTTTCCGCAATCACTGTAGGATCTTCTGGATCAACCCAATCGGAACCCTTGAGTAAACCAGCCATGGCCACCAAGTCGGTAACACACTTGGCCACACGCCGCGACAAATGCATACGATCGTCGGCCGAGCAATTGTGCAGAATACCCGTTAATAGTTCACGATAAGCTTCACCCACTGCAGCACCCGCCTCCAAGGTACGTTGACGTAAATCTTCTGTTTCGGCACAATTCCATGCAACACTACGGCATACCATTAACATTTCCGATATAGAACGACGTCCGGTGTTGGCAGCATTCATAATATCTTCTTGTAGATTGGAAGCACCAGAGGCCACGGCCTTTGAGGTGGCCAAGGTGACATTCTTTGTGACACGAATTAAATCTTCGGGGGTAACGGAGGCATTGCTGGCCGGTGGTGGTGAGTGCATGGCCTAAATTAAGAAAACAGATGATAAGATTTGTTGGAAATTTGCTAGAATTTTGTTAAGAGTGCTTACCCTAATTTCCTGGGCAATTGCCTCTGCAGCAGATTCCATGGCCCTTGTACCACGTGTATGTTCATCTTCCACAGCTTTAACGGTTTTCAGCAATGATGATACATTCAATACCATAACCTAATTTTGTTTTGTTTGATTTTTTTTTTGTGATAATTTCAATTGAAACACGAACATTAGACGAATAAAGTTTCAAGTTCATGATTGAAAATAGGAAAGGAGGAGCACAGTAGATAGTATGTATGTATGTGGAAACTACTACTTCACACCGAAAAAAAAGCTATAACTAACTGCTTTTTGTTGTGTAACTTTGTAGCTTTGAGGATTTTTTAAACAACGTTGATCACTTTCTTTCAGGGGCCGTTTTTTGAGAACTCAAACTTAAATAAAAAATATTTTATAGAATTTATAGCCCTGTCATGAAACAATTTGTGATAGACATGTGTGGGGTCAGTTGTACAATTCTTGAGCATTTTTCGATTACAGACTTAGACTGATTATTCAAACTTATTTGTTTGGTGTGGTAAAATGTGGTTACAGACTCCAACAGAACCATTTACCATGGGGGTACCACAAACTGTGAGATTTCACCCACAACAATGCCAAAGTGTTGAGCATTGTTTTTACTAGCCAAGGGTATGGGTTCCAATTTATTCATTATTTCTGCCGCAGATATGAGGATTGTCCCGAGAAACGAAGCCAATGACTTGCATATATAGCTAAGTGCCAATAGTTTGATTTTGAGAAGTTAGGTTAGGTTAAAGTTGAACACTTCTTCAATGATGTGTTAATAACAAAATTCTCTTTTTGAAGAAGACCAAACTTGTCATTAGTAACAATAATGAATGAATAAAATTCGTGGACCTTAGGAAAAATATGTCATGTGAACATTGGACAGACACAAAATGAAATGACAAAAAAATATGAATTCCAAAAAAGGAAACAAGGTGCTGATCCTTGACATTCAGTTGTTTGTTTGGTTGGGTTATGTTGTAATAATGAATAAATTTAGTCTATCTGAGGACGTATTTAAACACGACGGTTTAGCCAGTAGATATAACTGTCAAATCTTTGATGAATAGCACATATGAAGAAAACACCTCAACACTTGGAGATACAAAATAATCGAAGGCTTGGAGATGTAGCTTGGACTTCAAGAAGAATCCTACTATTTGGCCATCTAAGCAAGGGGTTGGGTTCGCAAAAACATCAACACTGAATTTCAAAAACAGAACACAAGGTGATCTCACTTGAAAGGAGATACTGTCTTTCGACCTAATAAAGTGTTTAAATATGGACCCACTGGCGTTGCACGCAGTAGAGAAAGGCCAAAACATTGATGAAACGTTCATGTGAACGAAGTCATCTCAACACTTGGAATGACACTGAAACCAGAAGTGGTTGGAAGTTTATCCTAAGTTGGACTTCAAAAAACAGGACACAAGGTAATCTCACTTGAAAGGAGATACTGTCTTTCGACCTAATAAAGTGTTTAAATATGGACCCACTGGCGTTGCACGCAGTAGAGAAAGGCCAAAACATTGATGAAACGTTCATGTGAACGAAGTCATCTCAACACTTGGAATGACACTGAAACCAGAAGTGGTTGGAAGTTTATCCTAAGTTGGACTTCAAAAAACAGGACACAAGGTAATCTCACTTGAAAGGAGATACTGTCTTTCGACCTAATAAAGTGTTTAAATATGGACCCACTGGCGTTGCACGCAGTAGAGAAAGGCCAAAACATTGATGAAACGTTCATGTGAACGAAGTCATCTCAACACTTGGAATGACACTGAAACCAGAAGTGGTTGGAAGTTTATCCTAAGTTGGACTTCAAAAAACAGGACACAAGGTAATCTCACTTGAAAGGAGATACTGTCTTTCGACCTAATAAAGTGTTTAAATATGGACCCACTGGCGTTTCAAGCAGTAAAGAAAGGCCAAAACATTGATGAAACGTTCATGTGAAGGAAGTCATCTCAACACTTGGAATGACACTGAAACCAGAAGTGGTTGGAAATTTATCCTAGGTTGGACTTCAAAAACAAACTTTATATTATAGTGCTCTTAATAAGAGGCTGCATTAATATACACCTGAGTACCACGTGAACTCGCATGTAGAGCTGCCAAAATTTGGGCAACTTTTTCACATACATCACGGGCATTGCGTGAAATTTCATTTTGATGTACCGTATCATAGGGTTTTGCTCCCGTGGCACTTGTCTTAATCATTGAATCCACTGAACGTCCCAAATCAATTACAGTATTACGTATACGTGTTGCCACATTTCGTGATGTGGTGGTTGAAGATGTTCCTACGGAATCCTGGATCATTGTTTGGCCTGTTCCACAGCCAGCTGGGACATAAGATGGGGTTCAATAGCCGTTTAGGCATTGGTTTCGTTTGCCAAGCGGAAAAAAATTAATCAAGGTTCTGTTCCTTGCTAGGAGATGCTGTTGAGAGTGATTATGTTGAAATAATAAATAAATTTAGTCTACCTAAAGATTATAATCGTCTAAGTAAGGGGATTGAGTCCTGTAAAACCTCAGCACTGGCAGAAGACCTCGACGTTTGCACGTCTATTCTACGATCGAATTAAATAACAAACATTCTCTTAAAGTCATCGCAGTAAGGGTTTTGGTTCGCTAAAAAGAATATGGTGACAGTTAATAAGGCGTACCTATTGACCCCTAAAAAATAGTAGACAGGCAAAGTAGGAATCTCATTGAAAATAACATTCTAATAAATTTCAACTCCCAGACTTCTATCGAAATTGTTAGAAAGTGGTCCCTCCTCTTTTCCTCAATACTTTTTTTCATATAACTGAACTTGCTGGGATTACAAAACGGCACAAATAAAAATCATAAAAATATATTTCATTAATTTATTAAGTCAAAAATCGAATGCAAGAATTAATTTTAAAATATTTCCTCTCTTTAAGATTCGAAAAAGTTGCTACTTGATGATACGACTAGTCAAAAACATTCAAAGAGAATACAAAAAAAGATGACAAATCTGACAAAGCAGAACACACATTTATGTGGGTGAAATAACCTAAAAACTATTGTTGCTATAATAAAATGATAAACATGGCATATGAAGAATGACTATGAATATGTAATTATAACGCTTGGGCCAAAGTAGTTTCTTCGTAACCAAATCTCTTCGAATTCACTTTATTTTCTTCAACAATTTTGCCTTAATTTTTGCAGTACTTTAGCCTGGCGTTTCGTGATATTTAAATATGTCGTTGACAACATAATGTTGGCTCGCTGATAACGCACATACATATACTATATAAGGATAATAAAAAAGAGACACGCGCAAACACACACATATGAAAGTGAATGATGGTACGAAAAATAATAATAATGTAGAAGGCACAAGATATACGGGAGCGTTCAATAATATCCTTTGACTGATGATTGCTGACTTATGTGGTTAGTTTTTTCGATAGCGGCAGTATTGCACAATTCTTTAAGCATCTATTTCGTATTTTTTGAAATGAGAATAATGAAAACAAAACAGAAAAAACAAAAACAAATTTTTTAATCATCACATCATTTTCATGGGTTCAAATTTGAGTCAATCAAAAACAAAATTCATTTATGAAAAAAAAAATACAAAAAATATGTGCATTTGTTTTTGTGGCAAGAGCAAAGTTTGAAGTGGAAAAAACATAAGCAGCAGCGCACCAGCAGCAATAGCAGAATAATAAAAAATGTGGGTGTTCCTTATTTCCTTGTGTAGAAAGAGAAACATAAAGAGGAATAATATTATCCTTTTAGCCTTAGTACAACAACAGACATAAAGGTATGTATACAGCCACAAACAATATTAAAAGTTAGATGATGATATCCACATAACCTCAAAGTAAAACCTAACCTCATAAACCTTAAAAATGCAAAGAAATTTTAGTTACATAGAGACATTGATAATGACACAAGACACATAAATGATTTGATCGTGCAGTGATTTTGCGAATTTGTTTTATGACAGAACACAGTGCAACATAAAAGGGTGATTTCACTTTAGTCCGCTTTGGAAATAAAGTAATCCCCAGAACTTTCTCTTAACATGTTGTACTATGTAAATGATGTTGGGTTTTAATGGGTATTTAACAACATGAGGTCATATTTTGGAAATGATTTGACACAAAAAGAGCTTTTAGCAAATACTGTAAGAGAGAGAGAGAGAGAGGGGAAAAGTGAGTGCTATAAACCAATTTAAAAAGTCCTATGAGAAAATTCAAGGTGTTTATTTGCAATTACACGGTGCTACAACATTCCAAAAGCATTAACATGATTGCATTGTAAATTTCCAGTTTGGAATTACAATTTATGTTATATTGCTTTGCAGCAGCACCATGTCATTTAGAAACAAAAAGGGTGTTTGAAAAAGTCACGACATTTAAAGCGTTACACTTAAGTAGTTTGTTAAGCTTTTTTGTAGTATGGTAGGGGTTTTTGAATAGAAAAAAGGGGAAATCATGTTTTATGCCCGCCCCCTTTTTCTACACATACAAAGATTAAGAGAGTGATAGAGAAAAGAAGGAGTAGGAGGAAAAAATGAAAAGATATCTCAAAATGTACAACTTACCCTAGCGCTTTCTTTCAAATCTTGCATAGATGGATCATTAATGGGTTTGCCTGATGCCAATTTAGTGGCATTAATAAGGTCGCCCAAGGCAGAGGCCACATCTTTAACAGCATTGATAACCATGACCTGGGAATCAGGTTGGGAAGAGCCCAAAGAACAGGCTCCCAACTTAACAGCTTCAGCCAATTGCACTAAAATTAAAAAACCACATCAATTAACAATTCAAGCAAATCTCCCACTCCCCACTCGTCTTACCAATTGTGGTAACAGCATTTTGGGCAGCATTAGCCAATTGATCTTGTGTACCCGCTGCACCGGTAACCAACACCTTGGTATCTTCCACCAAAGCCTTTGCGGTTTGCAAAATGTGTTCACGATGATCAGCAAAACTGCTATCACGATCTGAATGCAGAGTACCAGCAGTGGCAAACATAATGGTCGTATCCAAATCTCCAATAATACCAGAAATGGTATGGGCTGCATTAATACAAGCCTGAGTACCACGTGAACCAGCCTGTAGAGCTGCCAAAATTTGTGCAACTTTTTCACACACTTCACGGGCATTGCGTGAAATTTCATTTTGATGCACCGTATCATCGGGTCTTGCTCCCGTGGCACTTGTCTTTATCATTGAACCCACTGAACGTCCCAAATCAATTACAGTATTACGTATACGCATTGCCACATCTGGTGATGTGGTGGTGGCTGATGCTCCTACTGAATCTTGGGTCAGTTGACTATATTGTTTGGCCATTTCCACAGCAAGCTGGGGCATAAGTTGGGGTTCAATAGCCGACTTGGCATTGGTTTCGTTGGCCAAGCGTGCAATTTCCTTGGCAGTTTGTACCATACGTGTCTGATAGTCCACAAATGAATCGGAGAAGGAGGCATTCATCAAAGATTGACGTTTATCGGTGAGACGGGTAATAGCACGATTAACCTGTTCAAGTAGGCCAGTGACAACACCAGTTTCGGCACTGATTTTCTCAACTGTTTGTGTCAAATCTTGGGTAGCTTCACGTGTATTCTCAATGGCTTCATCCAGTTTAGGATGGGCATGTGTGGCTCTGGGATTACCAGCCGATTCCTTGGCTGCCTGTACCAATTGCTGGGCACTTTCCACAACAGACTTGGTCTGATTAATCAAACTCATTTGTTGATTGGTGTGAACGATGTGTGTGCAGGCTCCAATTGAACCATTTACCATGGGTACAACATATCGTGAGATTTCACCCACAGCATGACCCAATTGTTCAGCGTTGTTTTTGCCAGCCAATCGTATGGGTTCCAATTTATCCATTAATTCAGCAGCAGAGTTGAGAGTTTGTCCCGAGAAGCCATGCAAATTGTTGTCACGTCTTTGTGACAGGCCCTGGGCATTGACAGCCATGGCACAACTGTCCAATTCACGCATACATGTACCCAATGTCTGTAAGACCTGGTCACATTGGGCCTGGCCTGGTGCCTTTTCTCGTATATTGTCAACCAAACGTTTGACGGATTCCGACACCGGTGTCGAGGCATTGGAAAGTTTTTGCCATACTGGAGGATCATCAGGAGAAAGAGCCAATGATTTAGCGGCCTGGACCATTTCAATGACACCATCAATAACACCACGACCAGCATTCAAAACAGGATCTTGTGCCTTTCTACCCTCAGCAGAGATTTTAGCTGGCACAGAAATGAAATCAGGACTAGAAGCATATTGACGTACAGCTTTTACTGATTCCAGCAGGGGTTCTACCAAACGAGCACCAGATGATGGTTGCGAAGGGTCATCTTCAATGGCTTTGATTTCTTGTACAAGATTTGAGGTGGCTGTGGCAACCTGCTTGGCCAAGACAATGAATTCATTCTTAGCTGTGGGGTTGTTGGTATTCATGCTGGCTTGACGACAAATCGAACACAAATAGCTGGTGTGCTTGGCAATGACAGTCAAGGCGGAAATCTTCTGCTGTTTCGAAGACTGGGGACTGCTTACCACGTCACAATGTTGACGTATACCTTGATAGGCCCAGGTCAGTTGAGCTTGATCAATGATACCGGGACGTCCAGCTTGACTGCTGGGATGTGAGACACCAATCAAGTATGCAGCTTGGGCCGATGACTCAATCAAACCACGAATGGATTCGGAGACATTGTTCACGGATTTGGCAAATTCGGCATGATTGGATTGCTTGGCATTGTTAATCATTTCCGAGAAGGCGTAGCCGAGATTACGTGACTTGGCGGTTGCAGCCTCCACACAATCGAAATAGCCTTGATCATTGACAGGTTCATGGGGATAGTCTAACATTACACGCAAAGCCTCAATGTTACGGGTGGCATTGTCGCATTCCTTTTGTCCTGGGGCCGATTGGATGCTGGCATCAACCAACTTGTTGATGCTTTCGGTGACACTACGAGCGGCAGCATGTAGCAAATTCTTGGCGTTGGGTTGACCTGGATCACCGGCAATGGACTTGGCCGTTGACAAGAGGGAACATGATTGAGTGGACACATTACGTAAGCAATCAATCATTTCGGAACGTACAACTTCTTCGGGATTTTGACCAGCCATTTCCATTGAAACGGAAAGCAAATCTCGGTAGTTGGCAGCAAAGTTATTACTTGTCTCTGCCAGTTTAGCGGGACTGTCATAGGCCTGGACTATTTGACCACCGGCATTACTCAAGCCTTCAGAAACTTGCTTCAATTCATTTTGCAAAGTGTTGTAGCTGCGAGTAGAGGGTGGGAATTCACTCATGGACAAAATTTCACTTAGTTCGCTGACATTACGCAAAGCCTGATCAACTTCACGTTGGCCGGGTATACATTCTACGGTCTTGGAGAGGGCTTCAGTAACATCACGTCCAGCCTGTGTCAAGGCGGTAGGGTCTCCCATATTTTGCAATGTCTTTTGGGCTTCTTCAATGAGACGGGCCGAACTTAAGACAACATCATCGGCACAATCAATTACTGCAGCATTATTTGTGGTGGCAGCCACACCATGAACACTCTTGGTGAAATCACCCAAAGCCAAGGCAGTGTCGCGACCAGCAATACCCGCGTACATACGTTGACCCTGCAATACCGAGGAGATCAAACGGCTTAGGGCAATGCCAACATTCTTGGTGGAGACACGCAATTGTTGGGCTGTATTTTCCACATTCTCGCCGGGCAGAGGTCTCAATGCACCCGATTGGGCAGCATTACGGGTATCGTCAAGGACATTGTGCAAATTGCGTACAGCTTCCAAGGCAGATTGCAGCTCTTGGCCACCACAGGCCTCACGGGCCCTCTGGGCAGCTGAATTGAGTTCGGAGACAGTTTGACCCAAATACAAAGCACTCTTGGACAACTGAGTTGCAGCTGGTATATCGGTAACAGTTGGCTGCAAGGCACGGGCTGAACGTGACACTTGGATGGCAGGTTCAATGAATTGTTCAGCAGCTTCGATTAAATTGAATTGGGCATTGTAATCATCGGGACTGCTGCGAGTGGTCTTGACGGCTGTTACCAAACGCGGTATGGTATCAGCAGCACGCTTACAATCCTGCAACAATGATTCTTTGGTTTGGTGATCATCACTGTGTTGTACGGCATTTTGGGCAGCCGATATACATTGGGTGGCTGCGGATGCGGCTTGTTTGGAACAATATTCCAGGCGTCGTATTAGGTTGCGTTTAATGGCTGGCGTATTGGCTGTGCTGGTGGTGATTTCACGCAGTTCTTCGGCCGCTTTGCGTAGAGCATTTTGATTTTCAGTGTCATGAGGATGGCTGGAACAGAGGCGTGCAGCTTCCACAAGTTTTGCAGTGGCATCAGCCAATTGTTTGGCAGCCGATAGAAGACGCCGTTGGACATCAGCATCTTGTTGTTGATCTGCCTCACCTTTTATGCTTTGGATCAATTGGGCTGTGGCTTGACCCAGTGTCTTGGCATGACGTACCATTTCCTGGGGATCGTGGGAAGAAACCAATATGTCGGTGCTGATTATGACATTTTCCACAGGACTCATTTCGGTGCTGGAACGATTGGCATATTCCCTGGAACTTAGTTTGACATGTTCCAGCATGTCGCTTAGGCTCTTGGAGACATCACGGGCTGCGGCGAGAAGGTCACTCTTCAGTTGAGGATCATTGGTGGCCTCATTGCACACCTCACAAAGACTGTTGACAGCTCGAGCCACATTACGGGCTGCACCTTCCAGCTGTTCACGACAAGCAGCATTGTGTAGAGTGGGAGCAACAACTTTGGCACAAGCCACCAATTGACTTGTGGCCAGGGCACATTGACTAGCAGCCCCAATGACACGGTTGCGTGATTCAACATCATCACAACTGGCAGCAATGGATTTGGCTCGCAACACCAAAGCAGCTGTGGTATTGGCCACGGCCTTGGCCAACGACAATAGCATATCTTGCAGATCTTTGTTCTCCGGCACATCCTCCTCGGCAATGGTGCTGAGAACATAGGTTGTGGCATCACCAACACGACTGGCAGCATTGATAAGATTTTGTGGTGGTTCTTTGCTTTCCGGCTCTGCGGCCTTGAGTAATTCACTGAAGACGGAGCAGAGATTACGGGCGGCTTCGAGCAGGCGATCACCACTGCTATCATCTTCCATGAGGGCGGCAATCAGACGAACTTCCTTTGTTACCTGGGGTATGGTTTGGGCAATTTGTGATACCGATGCCGAGATGGCTTCGGTGTCAACCTCATCCGGTTGGGTGGCTGTGATGATTTGTGCCGTGGCGGCACTCATTGTTGCCACATGACTAGTAACAGCTTGTTTCGAGGTGTCCAAGGTATTTTCACGCCATTCAATGGAACGCATATCATTGCCCAGCTCTTGAATGGGGGCCTAGAAATGAATAGAGGTAAATTATTTGTTATTTATGGGGTCTGGGAGTAGAGTAGTTTTCTGTTGCATTACCTTGGTTCTAAGTTCCTCATCAGCCCTAGATAAAATTTCTTGGCCAGCTGAAATGTAACCCAATAAGGCTCTTTGGGGCTCAGTAAGATTCACAGAACTAATACGTACTTCCTTAGACTATGTGGAAAAGGGAATATACAAAAGAAGAAGTTATCATTAGTTTTGGAACTAACGTTTTTAACATTTTCTATTCCATTTTTGAGAAACCTACATTGTGAAACTTTGTAAACTTGTCTATTTTAAATTTTTGTTAGCAAATAGCAGCATTTTATTAAGAAAAAAGAAAAGTAAATATTTTTCGTAAATTTTTTATTTTTAAATTTTGTTGTAAAATCTGGGAAATGTGCTATTTTGTTAGTGCGTGAAGGATTTTGTAATTTGTAATGCGTTTTTATGGCAACATAAAAATGAATATTTCAAATTTAAACCAAAAAGGAAAAGAGTTAAAAAATATAGCTAAGGTGCCAACTTACCGTGGGCGGTTGATGGGCATGATTAACTTGCCCAACAAAGGCGCCATATTGTACAGTTTGCAATTCTCCTTGGGTGTAGGATTTTTCTCCTAAAGTATTTAAATAAAAAAATTATAAAATTAAAAATAAAAATAAATACAAAACTAAATTTTAAAACAGACTATAGTTTCCAAGAAAGTAAAGAGTGCCTAATTTCTTGGAAGCAAAGATTTTAAATATGGTCTGTTTTGTTTTCAAACTAAACATAGAAAAGAAGCATAACCACTAAAAGCCTAGCTGGATCTTCAAAATTTGTCCAAGTTTTGGTATTTTACAAAGGGACAAATATTGCAGATTTTGTAAGGAAGTAAAGGAATATTGTTTGCTTACCATCATCAGCCCTCATCATGCCCGGATGAGCCAGAGATTCTGTGTTAATCTTTCCGATTTTATTCGTTTCATGTTGCAAAAACGTAGCTCTACAATTGAAAATGAAAACACAATTTACTATCAATAACAACATTCAAATCCTATTTTAAAAAAGTAAAACTTACTTGAAAGGTGCCACAGATTCTTCAACCATTGTTGATCCCTCATCACCTTCAATGCCAAAATGATCCTTGGTTTGTTTCTTTTTCAAAATAATATCAATATAACCAGCAATCAATTGGACAATTTGTTCGGCCTCGGTGGTTTGCACGGAATAATATTGATTGGCATAATCACCAAAATCCAAGGTAAATGTATTTGGTGAGGCACCCCAACGTCGCACTGTGGTCAAGGGCCATGAAACCAAAATTTCCTTGGTACGTTCATCTAAACGCAACACTGAATCTTTGGTAACACCCAACAAACGTGGCACCAATTTATTTTTGCCATTCATTTTCTCCTTCACCAAAAAGAAGGTAACACCATAAGTGGGCAGTTCACGGGCGGTTTTTGTATACAAAACCTTGGCATCAATTTCTGAGAGATCAACATGTTTTTTGTGTTCGGCAAAGACTTTCTTTTCGATATTTTTAACACGAACATAAGATTGGGGTAAGAAGTCCTTTAAACTAAAAAGAAAGAGAAATGGAAAAATATAAAAAATTTGGAAGGAAAAGGAAATGAACAAAGAAATAGTAAAATAAACTTGGTCCAGATTAACATTGAGGAATTTTCCTTGCGGAAAATTGAGTGGTGAGGGTGGGCGTTGAGAAGTAAAGGGTTTCCATATGCCTCACCTCCCTCTCCAACAAACTGGCAATTGCCGCATGGAAAATTTGCAAAATCTTGTGCCAGACTATGAAAATGTTCATGAAAAATCTTTGAGCTTATGGGAAAAGGAGGAAGGGAGCTCCTTCACCTCCGATGTATCCTTAAAGCTACAACAATAGCGTGTGATATTTTCAATGTCGGACACAATCTTGACTTGGTAAATGTCATTTCATTTAATGTTATTTGCATTGTGTACAAAATACAAAAGGCAAAGCCTACTTTTAGGCTCGTAATGATGAACTTTGAAAATAAGAGTAAGTCTGGACTTGGTTTCAAGTGAACAAAAATGACAATTACAAAAAGCTTTTGCCATCCCATATTGTCACCATACTTACTCTAAAAATCCAGGTTTATGCTTAGCTTCGTTATGGGGTCCAAATTGTATGTGGACCTGAATACCAGCAAATTCACAAGCTAAAATTAAAAAGAAAAAATAGTTACAAAATTGTCACTTATAAATTCATTTAAAATCTCTACAACTTACCCTTTTCCTGAGTAACAGGATGCGTGCCATCCAAAATAGTATCTCGAGCCTGTACATAGAGCAAATTCAATTGTACAGGATCACGTGAATCAATGTTTTGATCAGAGAAAAAGAAACGACGTCTCAGCAAAACGGTTTCCGATTCATCAATACCTTGTTCACGCAGGGTTTTGCCAACATCAACCCAATTAACTAAAGAGAGAGAAATGCATTAAATGCCATAATTTGCAAAATGTCTTTCATCTTTGACTTACTGTCATCAGTTTTCAGTTTTTTACGCAAACTTTCCATTTTAGCATCACGATCTTTTTCGGTAAATTTACGTCTCAATGTCAGCGTTCCAAATTTATTATCGGGGAAATTTTCATTTTGCGATTCGTTATCTTCCCTGACCAACCCATATTCTTCATGATTGGTAATACCGATTTTTGTACAAATTACAACCATCAGCTGGGAGACGGGTTGAGAATCATCAACCAAAATGGTTTTAACAGCACCATCTAACATACGAACACGTAAGGTACGCAATTTACGTCGGTATTCCAGGGTATCCTGATTGTGTAGTATATAATAGCCGAGAGTGCGGCCATTTTCCAACCATACACCCTGTTGATTTTGTTCATCCGAAATGAAAAGTCCATATTCGCTAGCTGGAAGGTAGAGATAGAACAAGAGAAAAAAGTGAGTGTGTGCTACTACTTCTGCTACTGTTAGTTGTTGAAGAGGAAGCTAATGTTGAGGGGGGGATGCTACTCTGATGATGTTATTATAAAAATCAATTATCATTGTTATCCTTATCCCCCATCCACCTACTTCATATCCTCATCGAACCATTGTACAAATATTGATTTATTTTCTTATTTTTTTTTTTCAAACTTATTTATTTGTTAGTAGGTGGTTACTTAGTGTGTGTGTTTGTTTTTGCTACTTACGTTGTCCCTGAACAGCTTCAGCAAATTTATCTCGGATTATTTTGCAGGCATCGAATACTGTGGTATTGGGATGGAATTGTATGGTTTTCGTTACACGTCCACCCTCCAATTGTATACGTAACGATAATGTTGACATTTTTCAGCTTTCTTCTTCTGCTTCCCTTTCTCTTCGATTTCTCTTTCGTTGTCTTTTTTAGCCTGTTTTTGATTTTCTGATTTGGTTTCCGATTTTGATTTGGATTTTGTTTTTTATTTTCCTTTGTTAGGAATTCGTTGTTGTTGCTGTTGGATGAGGCTGCTTCTGCTGCTGATGTCAATGATGGTAGTAGGGGTGGTGGTTGTTGTAAAAGTGTTGTTTGTGGTGGTTTTGTTGTAATGAATAATACTAAGGCAGACAATGGTATTCTACTTCTCCTTACAGTAGTAATAAAAGGCACTGTAAAAATAAGAACAGAGAGGAAAAAAGGGTCATATATAGAGAACAATTTTTATATTGGAATTGTTGTGCAGAAATCAAATCAAAAGTACATTGAAAAGAAAATTTCAAACTATGTGTGTAATTAGAAAAGTTTTCGCACATCTATCATTGAAGTAAATTAAATTAAAATTAAAAGGCCTAATAAGAGATGGTGATGGCATGACAGAATCTAGCATAAAAACTGAGTTTCAAATTAAGTCAAAACTTTATAATATAGTTCATATGTTGGTTACCATTCATCAAAAACTCCTTCCCACGAATATCCCAAAAGGGACAACTGGAGATTTTTGGCATACAAAATATATATTCTATTTTTTAACTTAACGATATGGGATTTCGAACTTAGAACACCACTTGTAGAGAAGTCTAATTACATGGCTGAAGGAAATGTAAGACAACATTTTGCTTCGGAGTTTAACTACTGCTGACTGAGTTTAGCATCTGCTGTGTATTAAAAGAATCTATGTATAAACAAAAATCTATATACAAGAATTGTTTTCTTTTTAATGTGTAAATATTATTTGTTTCATATTTGTGTATTTTTAATATCCTAACAAATTAATAATCACTTATGTGCAACTCCAGACGTTGTTCTTTATAACTGATATTCTCACATGTTTTATTTTAAGCATCAATTTCCAAACAATAACATTTCTTTCCCATGTACTTTGTGCATATGTCATTCAATGGTCTTTTTACTGTGTACAAAATGCAAACGCCAAAGCATACTTTTAGGCTCGTCATTATCTACTTTGTAATAAATGATGGACTTGCACTACATATTTTTCATTGGCTTTTGGGATGGTTTAATTAAATATTTTTAAAGGAAAAATGAATGCCAACATACAGAGAGTAGACAACAGGAAGTGAAGAAATATGTAGAATAGAGGAAAATAACACAAGGAAGCAAGAAAAACCACATAAAAAAATTGTTGAATTTAATGACAAAGTAAGGGTTTCTTATTGACATTACATGCAAATATCAGGACATACAACTGGATGCACTTTTATCTGAAGGATAGATCGAACTTCCCGAGGGGTTTTATCCTTAATAACTGTTAATATATTTGAAGCATCCATCCAAAATAAAACATGTATTATCTGTAAATGTCATCCAATGCTCCTTCTATTGGGTATCGAACAAAAAACAAAGCATACCTTTAGGCTCGTAAGGATTAACTTTGTAAGTAAGTAACTGAAGAACTGTCATTATATAGTGGGAAATATGAAAAAAACATAACAAAACAAGAGAAAATGTTCAAGACGACTAATTGTTGTTGATTTGATAAAGTTGAGGCCAAGCAGCGCTCCTAATTAACTATGCCAAAGCATTCCTCTTTAACTATTCCTTTCCTCCCTCTTTCATCTCAAGGGCAGACAGAACTCCCTTTGGATTTTTCTCTTTAACTCTCATAAAGGTAATAGACTCGTAAGTACGCAGTTCGGTGGTACGGGAACAGCAAAATATCTAAAGGTAAAACACTGTCTTGTTGTAGCTACCGAGGCAAGAGTTTGGCACAATCGAGAAGACTACGGAAACGGCAAGTTTAAGCGAATTATCGAAATATTTTGAGAAAAAAAATGGACTATACTCCAACTAATAAGAATCTGTTGAGGGTTCACATAAAGTGGAAGGTCAACATTATGACTGAAATCTTAACTGAAGGATGACATCTCAAAATTTAGCTTCAGTTGTAGAAGTATTGAAAATTTTGCAAGATATTTGGAAGAGAACCAGTCGGTTATACAAAAATAATGAATTAACATAACGCTTTACCACGAACATTCCAAAAGGGATAAGACTAAACTTCGGCCCTTCTGCCCAACAGTGATTCGGCAGCCCTGTTTGTCTGAAGAAACATAGGCACGCTTTCTGTCGTATAATGAATGAGTTGTGGATATATGAGAGCTTCTTTGAAACAAAAGAAATGATGATGGATATAATAACTGTATCCATACAGTTCCTTAGATTTATATCTGAATATATGTAGTATACTTTTAGGTGCAAACAATTGAAAATTCAGTTGGCAGGCGTTTTTACTGTTACACTGTTAAAACACAGTGTTATTTACAATTAATTTAAATCTAAATGTGACATAAAGCGAATTTTGACTTCAATGTTTGTGCTAAAGAAAATAATTCTCAATAAGTTTGAGATAAATAAAAAATAGGCCATTGTTTTTTTTATTACAATAAGTCAACATGTGGAATATAAAGCAAAATTTGACTTCAATGTTGCCATAAAGAGAAGAATTCTCATTAAGTTTGAGAAAAATAAAAAAAACATAGGGAATTTATTTTATATTTTATTTAGTACAGTTCAGGACCGGTTAATATTACGGAAATAATCTAGAAGTCTTTTGGCATTTTTTTTTTAAAGAAATTTTATTTATTAATGTAAGAATAGAATAAGACCAATGTGATCGTAAAATAACATGGTATCAATGTTGAACTAAAGAGAAGAATTCTCATTGAGTTCGAGAAAAATAAAAAAACAAGTAAAAAAGTATCAGTCTGCTTGGCCGACAGAGATATACCCTCAGTCTGTGTATATTGGATTAAAGATCAAAAGTTTTGAGGAGGAGATATTAAAAGGAATGGATCTACATTGACCATTATGGAAGTGGATCTCCAGCCACTACATATGGCGCCATAGGGGGTTTTTACACCCATCGTGCTGTTTGCTCAAGAAGTGTGCAATTGCCCCTGAAAAAACTTTTACCATCGTAATTGAGGCAACGAATACAAGTTGCTTCAACAAAAATCAAAGTGATGCGATAGCAGGTCTTAAAGTGAACTTATCCGAAATTTTGTGTGGGAGGTACCGGATGGAGTGGATAAATATAGTCCATATTTCAACCTGATCTATATTTGGTAGATATATTAGGATGTGTAAAGTATGGACCAATTCGGCCACTCCCTTCAAAAGTTACCGTAAGAACAATTTTTCCGAACATTTTTGAAATTTTGTGGGGGAGGTACCTGAAGGAGTGGACCGATATGACTTATCTTCGAACTTAAACTATGTTTGGACAAAATATTACTAAGGCCAAATTTTGGACCGAATCGGCAGATCCGTTCGAGAGTAATCTTGCACTCCAACCACCTCACACGGTGTCATAGGGGTTTTGTGCAACTTTCAGGCTATTTTCTCAGGAAGTATGGACTTGCCCCTGATGAAACTTGTACCGTCGTATTGGGGACAGTGAATACAAGTTGCTTAAACAAAAATCAAAGCGATTCGAGAGCAGGTCCTAAACTGAACTTATCCGAAATTTTGTGTGGGAGGTACCCGAAGGAGTGGACCGATTGAGTCCATATTGAAACATTAACTAAGTCTGGTACACACTTTACGATTGGCAAAGTATGGACCAAATCGGTTACTTCCTTCAAGAGTTATCGTGCGCACAAATTTTCGGAACATTTTCGAACTTTTGTGGGGGAGGTACCGGAAGGAGTGGACCGATATAGCCCATCTTCGAACTTAAACTAAGTTTGGGCAAAATATTACGAAAGCCAAAATTTGAACGGAATCGGTTCATCCGTTCGAGAGTTATCGTGCCCTCCAGGCAGCCAGACAGACAGACGGACGGACATGGCACATTTGCCAGTATGAAAGTGTATATAGCCTCGTTAGCATAAATGCTGAGGGTATAAAAAAGGTAAAATCTACGAAAATATCATAAAGGTCAATCTTGTGGAGAATTTTCACAGCCCATTTTCTTTAGGCCCATTTACATAGGACTCGCGGTTCTCAAGCAAAATCGTGGAAACCCAAAGAACCCCTAAAATGTGAATTTAAATCGCGATTTATTTGAAAATCCCTCCGGCGATTTATTTATTTTTTTTTGTTTCTTGGTATTTCTCATTTATGTCCATTGTAGTTGCAGAATCTGCAAAAACGTCCCAGGTGTAAGCACCTTTCATTTAAATTTGGTTAAGGCGCACCATGAGTGTTTAATAGAGTTCACATGGAGAATTTATGAGTAATTTTTCACACATAAATTCATATAAAAATTCACATAAAAACTGTTTCTATTAATTTCTTACTCCTTTTAAATTTTTTACTTTCAATCGGTCCTTTGGCAAGCAAATCCATTTTCATTTCGTATTGAAGTCAATTTTCTTCATGCAATCCACTTACTTATTTCTCTCACTGTATTATACTCTTTCTTCCTCTTTGCAAGACATCCCATTGCATTGCATTGCCTGCGTAAATTTGACACAGATTTTTTTGTTGCTGTTGTTCCTCCTATTGATTCTGATTCTCCCTTTTCCGTTCTTTTTTTTTGTTCTTGTTCTGACATTATTTTATGATTTTTTGTTTTGTTCTAAGCTTTAGAATAAACATCGATAAAAATGTTTAGATATTTTCCAAGCGGTAGCATGTAGTCAGTCAATATTTGTGGTTGAAGAAGCATTAAGAGCATGGTCAGGCCATTGTTAAGAAGAAAGGGGGTTTAGGGGGAAACCACCCTTAGTAATAATGGAATGATGAGCAGCAAAATATACAAGTGTAGCAGCAGTGATTTTTTTCTACTTCTTCGGTGACATGGCTTGGTTTGATTTTGTGCAGAGCTTCTTTGAAAATATTATTTGTATACAAGACCCATATTATAATCATTATGGGAAGAAGATGCAGAAGAAGCAGAAACAATGGGACACGCTTGCCTTTGGTGAATGTGATAATTGCAAACAGAAGGAGCAGCAGCACAAACCAAGTAAATCTTGAAAAGAGATACCAACAAAGAACAAAAAAAAAAACAAGCGACAAGAAAAACTAAAAACCCACATACAGAAAATATAAAGTGAAGAGGGCCGGGGGGAGAGAAATAGTTCCATTAGCACACCCTTTGAAGAAGAGAATTAAAAAAAAATAAGAAAATGTTATTCACTAAAAATATTATAAAAGAAATATTTTACTGGAGTTTTAAATATTAAATATTTATTTTGCAAGAATTTTCCTTTTTCTTGCGTTTGAGTTAAAAATTTCACAATTCTTCCTCATAAGGGGGTTGGAATTTTTCAAATATGGTAATCAACAAAATCAATATCGTTTTTCTTTTTCGTGTAGAATTTTTAAAACAATGTTTCACTTTATGTTCTTCTTTTTAATTTATTTTAATTACTTTTTTTCTGTTTTATGTTTTCCAGCAAATAGTTTTCTTCAACAATATTTTTTCTTTTCCAAACACACAATTTTTCCCAGACACTTTTAGTTTATTTTTTTTCTTAACGCGATGTTCTTGCCTAACGCTCCCAAATAATACTGAAAAAGGTTTCTGGTGTCGCTCATCTGACACAGCGGCATTTTTTGGCAAAGATTCAATGAATATGGACCCTTGATGTCTCGCTTTTTTTAAGGGATGCTGTTGTGGTTATCTCTCGCCGTGTTGAGGGGGATAAAAAGGCTCTTGATTTTTAAGGATAACAAGATTTTTCTCTTCCTCTCAATTTATTTTTCTGTTAGTCTCTTTATCCATGGACTTGCGCAGATTTGTTACAGGGCAAATCCAAATTTCACAAAACCACCCCAATGTTAAGGCAAAATGTTAACTAACATTTCTGTTAAATAGTTGTACAGTACTAAAAGTTGTACTGTACTAAAAGTCTCTTTAAAAAATCCATATGTTTTACAAAATCTCCAAAGGAATGGTGACATATGAATATGTTAAGAACTTTTGTTGCCAGGGATGGGACTTCTAGTAATTTTTGTGGGAACCGAAAAAAAGTTTGACAAATTTTAAAAATTTTTCTTAAATAGGGCTCTAACCTCAATTTGTTATTTCTCATATTGCCGGAGTAGGTTTAAAATGTTCTATTCAATATCTTCATTGTGTGGTAGCCACATGTTAAGTCAAAATGTTAAATAACAGTTCTGTTAACTCTTTGCAAAGTACTTCAAAGTCTCCATTAAAAACCATATGTTTGACAAAGTCTCCAAAAGAACAGTAACATATGTTTAGCTAGAATGGAACTTTTTTCATGTGTACAAAAGAAAATATTTTGTTGTCAGGGATGGGAAGTTTGATAACACTTCCTTGAAGCCAAATAAAGCTTGTAACCACAATTCAAGCTGTTTAATTTAGCACAAAAACTCAAGAATACCTAAATTTATGTTAGTCCAAAGAAAACACTTAACATCAAGATTAGATGGCAGGGATGGGAAATTTATGGACTTGGTTTCAAGCTTCTATTATTTGGCTGTACAATTTTACTTAATTAATGAAATTAATCGAGCTAACATGGCCTAATTTTACTTTGCAGAAATTCGTTGCCAAATTCATCAAGGAAATGTATCATTGTGAATTTTCATTGGTCCCATGAACTTGGGCTCCCATCTCTGTCATTGCCATAGAACACCATTACCACTGTATTTCGAAACTGCTTATTTGTAATTCGATCGTTATGGCTAAGACAATTTGGCTTTTAATAAAAGGGTTAATGACTTGGTGATAATCTGAAACCAAACCACGCCACCAAATTCTCAAACAAAGGATTTGTTTTGGAAATAACACAACAAGTAATCAATGATAATAATGAGGTTATGTCCTCTCTCCACCCCCAAAACATTTCCAAGACTTTGATATATAACATTTTATAGTACATATTTGCTTTGTCTTTCAGACAACAAGTGGATGAATGAATGAAATGGCTTTGGCCAAAATACTAAGTAAACAAACATCATTGATTTTATGACACCGAATACGTTCTTGGACGTCAACAATAAATGACAATAAGTCAGGCCAGCCGGACAGTGCATAAACAAATATCAAGTTACAAAACTCTAGAACCCACCCCCCCACACAAATATTGGCAGACAATGAAAATTGGTCTATTTTTACTGTTTTGATTTTAGTGGGCCATAAAAATAATTCCAAAATCTATGACATCATTTTCTTCCATGGTACTGGTGTTCTTGGAAACCCAAAAAATTCGCCGCTAATTAAATGTAAGACCATTAAAACAATAGTCCGTTGCTACGTCAATTAAATGCCAGTGATACGATGTGACCATTAAAGGTCATGAGAAACATGTTGAACTGTTTTGGTAAATTAATGGAGTTTTAATAAAAAAAAAAGAATAAAAAACTAGCAGGGCAATTTGTCTTATGACAGCACAATTTAGAGTTTGTAAAAGGAGTTCATATGAAGAATTTAGCTTAATAATGTGAGTCTGTTCCCGTACACAAACAAAAAATTGTAAATGTTTTCAAATTATGAAGGAAAAAATATAAAAAAAAATTAAAATATTAAATTCATTCATATTCTGGAAAAGAGCACATATTTATATATAATTTGTATTATCTTTTGTCTATTTTGGTGTTTGATGACATTTATATTTATAAAATGTTGTTATTTGATTTCTAATTTTAATTTAATACTTAAAACATATTTTTATTTTTTTTACTTTTAAAAAAAAGAGTTCAGAATTGCTTGCCGCTATTTATAAAATTTTGTCATTTAACTGATTTTTAATTTAATATTTAAAACATATTTTTTATTTTTTCTTTTTTAACTCTTTTTTTTGTAAATTTATTTTTTAATAATTTTTCTTCTTCGATTTTCTTTAATTTTTTTTCTAAAAAAAAAATTAATTATTTTAAATCTTTTTAATTTAATTTCGAATTTTTCAATTTATTTATTTTTTTTAAATTAATTTTTAATTATTGTTTTTAAATTTTTCGATTTTTTTCAATCATTTTTGCATCTTTTTACCATCTCTAATATGAATAGAAATTAGCTAAAAGACGAGCATATAGACCCAGGAAAAGAATTCAGAATTGCTTGCCGCTATTTATAAAATTTTGGCATTTAATTGATTTTTAATTTTAATTTAATATTTAAAACATATTTTTTATTTTTTTCTTTTTTAACTCTTATTTTATTGTAAATTTATTTTTTTATTAATTTTTTTCTTCGATTTTCTTTAATTTTTTTCTAAAAAATTTTGTTAATTATTTTTAATTTTTTATATTTTTTCAATTTATTTTTTTTCAAATAAATTATTAATTATTTTTTTTTAAATTTTACCTTCTCTAATATGAATAGAAATTAGCTAAAAGACGAGCATATAGACCCAGGAACAGAGTTCATAATTGCTTCAGAGTCTGTTCAGATCTTTCGGCATATAAATTCACAAAATATACCCACAGATACTTTAGTAATGAAATCGTTCAGATTTCGTTTAGAACTGTAGGAACAAAAAATTTCCCGGCTATGTTCAAAGAGTTCAAATCAAAATTGGTTCGTATTGTTTCCCTGAATTCCCTCAGATATTTTTTCACAGTCTGTAATACAATTAAGGGCACCCAAAATTACCTTGAATTTTGACCTAATTCGAAAGCACGTTTTTCTTTTGAATAACTAAAGAGCATCCTCAAATTTATTACAGCAATCACAAAGAGTTCGTATTAAATTTGTTTCAGAAATCATTCAGACTTTTCTCAGATATATCTGAACAACACAAAAATGAGTTTTACTAGAACAGAATTCAAATTAAAATCGGTTCTAAAGGCTTTGAAGAGTACTGTCAAATTTAACACAGAAATTATTTAGAATTTTGAATTAAATTTGTTTCAGAAATCATTCAGACATTTCTCAGATATATCTGAACAACACAAAAACGAGATTTAGCAGAACTGAACAAATTAAAAGTGGCTCCAACGGCTGTGAAGAGTACCGCCAAATTTAACATAGCAATTTTTTAGAATTTTGAATTAAATTTGCTTCAGAAATCTTTCCGAGTTTTCTCAGATATATCTGAAAAACATAACATGTCCGAACACTATTAATATATCGAGGCACGATGTTCCGATTTCGAAAGGAGTCGAAAAAACAACAATAAAGTTGAAAAGAGATTTCGAATCAAAGTCGAATTTAATTTTTTTTTCGAAAATAATAAATATAATTAACTAGAAATTATACCAAAAGTTTAGATATATTTGTTTGAGAAAGGTCATTTTTAAGGAATGTTTTAGTTTCATATTTTATACAAAATCTTCTGAACACAATTAGAAACGTTAGAGGATAAGATACAGAGAAGATTCTGTGCGACTTTTTAAATATGGAAATACATTTCACAGTATAAAACACAAAATTTTCGAAACTTTTCTTTTGATATCTGAAGACTGAATTTTAAAAATATTTTTAAAAGTCATTAAGAAGCGATTCTTATTTATAAAAATCTTGAATTAAGAATATTTCTAGGGTGTATTTAAAAACTAAGTTCCTGAAATTGAAATATTGTATTCTTTCAGAAGTATTTTATTTTTGGATCTATGAAGACTGAATTTTCAATCATTCGATAATATTTGAATAATAAAAATGTGGGTCCTTCGAGTTATTTTTATATAACAAAACTATTTATCTATTCTTAATAAAAACAAGAAGACTACTTATATTTGAAATTTGGAAAAAAGTACTTCAAAATTAAAATATTCTATTATTTTCCGAAATCTTTTATTTTGGTCTATGAACACAGAATTTAAATAATTTGCTAATATTGAAGCAACACAAACTTTGGTCCTTCAAGATATTTTTATATAATAAAAAGATGAAAACATTCTCTTAATAAAAAAAGATTATAAAAAGTAAAATTTGGAAAAATACTTCAATGTCGTTGTTGTAAATTTCGCATTTAAAATATACACTTTTCGGTCCTTCGAGGGCAATAATTTTTAATTAGAGGCAAACATTTGCCCAAAAATACATAAATGTCGTTCTTGAAAATTTTCACATTTAAAATATTCACTTTTTGGTCCTTCGAGGTCAATAATTTTTCAAGAGCGGCACATTTTCGCCCAAAAAATCTGCTTATATATATTTAAATTGACTTCTTTTATTCTTTCTGAAATATTTTCGTTTGCATTTTTTATGGTCTATTAAGATAGAATTTTCAATCATTTCATAATATTGTAGTAATATAAATAATGGCCCTTCAAGGTATATTTTATATATAAAAGATATGAAAACTGTATCTTAATCGAAATAAATCCTTTCATTTAAAAAGAAATTTGGAAAATACATCAACACAGTATACATACATATATAGAAAACACACTTTTATGGGGCTCTTGGAAGCCAATAAATGGTGGGACTTTTATAATTTCTTTAAGAAACCCCTATTTCATATTTTGAGGCCTTTGTTTTGATTTGGAATACGAAGCACAAATTGAAAATAGGGCATTCTTCCTGAATTTTTTTGTATGGCATCTGTCCTATCGGTTTATGAAGACTGAATTCGACCTCGTTTCAAAATACTCTTAATAAAAAATATTTTTTATCGGCATTTTTAAAGAATACACTTTTGGTCCTTCGAGGGTAATTAATGGTTCGATTTCGCTAATATATTTAAATTGAGACAAATTTAATGGGTTTTTTATGTAAATTAGGAAAAAAATATTTCAATTTTATTTTTTAATATTTATGTCATATTTAAAGTAGAAACTTTTTGGTCCTTCGAAGACAATGAATGTCCAATTTCGCAATTTTTTGTTCATGAGAGCCAAAATTAATTTTTGTACAAGCAAGCTATTTATATTTCTGCACATTCGACTAAATCTGACACTTTTGGTCCTTCGAGTGAATATTGAAATTGAAACATTTTGATTTTTTGACACCCTATAACCTTCAGAGATAAATAATTTAACGACTCTAGGGTGGATTTTAAAAACTAAGATCCTTTCATTTGAAGTTCTAACGGGAATACAATTTGATATCTAGTGTCCTTTCTTACATATTTTCTTTTAGTCAAGAAGAGTGAATTAGTAATCATTCATAAAAATATGAAAACTGAAGTAAAAAAACTTTAAACATTCACATTCTAGTGCAATTAATGGTCGGTTTTGAAAGAGGCAAATTTAATTTTTGTGTAGATCAAATTGGGGAAAAATACTTCAATGAATTAACTTACTACGTATTTCATATTTAAATTGGAAACTTTTTGGTCCTTCGAGGACAATGAGTGGCCGAATTTCGCAATTTTTTAGTGGGGGGTCGTAATATTAATTTCAGTACAAGCAAGCTGTTTATGTTTCTGCATATTCGACTAAATTTTGGAACTTATGGAACCACATCGAGTGAATATTGAATTTAAAACACTTTGATTAGAGCACCATAATAACCATCAGAGATAAATAATTTAAGGATTTTGACTAGATTTCTAACAAAAATATACATAAAATTGTTAACAAATTTCCAATATAGAATAGAATGAATATTTGTCGAATTTCGCTAATTTGTTTAAGAGAGGCAAATTTAATTTTTGTATATAAATACATATGTGTGAAATTTGGAAAATAATACTTCAATGTATTTCATGAATATTTATTTCACAATTAAAATAGAAACTTTTTGGTCCTTCGACGGCAATGAATGGCCGAATTTAGCTATTTTTCCTAAAGAGAGGAAAATTCAATGTCTATAAAAAAAATGTTTATAGTTCTGCATATTCGACTTAATTTCAGACTTTTTGTCCTTCGATTGAATATTGAATATCACAAAATTTTGATTTTTCGACATCATATAACTTTCAGAGACACATAATTTAAGGATTTCTAACAAATATATACATAAAATTGTTAAAGAAACTCCAATACAGAATTCAAACGGATACTTTTAAATATTGTATATTGTTGAAAGAACAAAAAAAGTATTGAAATTCTATAAAAAAAAATTTTAAAACTACTGATCTGCTTCTCTAACGGCCTGTTTCCCTAAGACGGGTCGAATTCAAATTCGTTCGAATTACTGCTGTAATTGTAGAAAATTTTTGTTTGATTGAAAACAAAAATGAATCAAATATTCTTCAAAAAACTGAAGTTTGGTAGTAGTTCGAACGAATTTGAATTCGAATCTTCTTAGTGGTCCTTCGAGCTAAAATTTCAGTTTTATGGGTTGTTGGCCAAATCTGTACACGGAAAAATAATTGTCTTCTTAAAACCATTTTATAAAACTAAATTTAATTTTGAAAATTTGATACTTCACCTTATATAAAATTAAAAATATTTTCTTTTTTATGTTCTTTTTTATTAATTTTCTCATTGGAGTAGAGCTTAATGACCGAAAATTTTAAAGCCGAAAATTCGAACCGACACAAATCTTCGGCTTTCCTTTTTCACTTGCAATAAAATCTTCGGTCATTAAGCTCAACTCCAATGAGAAAATTATTTTAAAAAATTAAAAATAATTGTTTTAAGACAATAATAAAAAATACTATTTTTGATAGCAATTTTACTTACTCGTATTAAAACTATTAAAGCTGTCGAACTCAAAATGTTCTTTGTCCGAAGAAACAAACAAAAGAAGGCACATTCTGGCAAAGGCAGAAAGCAAAGGCATCTTTGGTTTCGTTGGGACGTCGATGGTAGGACTCCAAAAGGAAGCAACAACCAAAGTCGTCATTTTCTATCCCGTCCAACTGTGATTCGTTTAGCAAAACTCCTCTTCTTGCAAATTATGGATGTAACAACACAGCGAGCCACACATCGACTGTTTTCTGTCGACTCGGCGTAGCGATGATGGCGCGGGTGGTGGTCCAAAAATACGAAGTTAAGGAATTTAGAATCTATGTTGTGACCGGATACTAAGACTATAGGCACGTTTGTGGTGACGCGTTTTTTTAACGTTATAAGAAAACGTCCATAAACGTAAATTAACAATTAAACAAAACAAAAACCAAGCAATTGTAACAGTTTTTTTTTGTTTTTGTTTTAACAATTTTTGTACGGCAAGGGGTTTTTATAAAACACCGTGTCCGTCCATATAAAATAACTAACGGAAATTGTCGGAATTTTCTTGCAGAAAATGACAATTTTTCTTTGTTGTTTTTGTTGGGGGAGTTTATAAGGCTGCTGTTGGTGGTGGTAGAGTTTTAAGGCACGTTCTCAATTAAAGCAATGATGACAACAACTTTTAAAAATTATAACGGTTTTGGTTTTTTTGAGTAATTAATATTTCGTTTTGTTTTTGTAAAAAGGCACTTTTCTTAAAGAACTTAAAACTTTTTTCGTATACATAAGGCACTTTGTAAAAAAAATAAAATAAGGCGTAACACTTTTTGTTTTGAAATTTTTGTATGTTTTTTTGGATTTTTTGTTTGGATGATGCTCTGCACTTGTTTCTTGACAAATGGTTAACTGATGACTGGGTTTCAACTATTTTGGATGGCTGGCTGGCTTGCTGAAAGGTTGGACTTTGGAATGTCCTTCCCGATCTGTGGTTAGGCCTAGAATGATGTGTTATGTTGACGACACATCGTTGGCTTCTGTCGGTTGGTACATTCATCCTCCTAGCACTTGACAAATGACGACGTCAAACAATCGTCTAGAATGGTTTGCGCATGTTTCAAAGCCGCCAAAGTTGGATGATATTTGTGTTCATCTTATTACCCACCACCATCACCACCACTACGACGGCCACCACCAGCAGCCTCATCATCATCGTCGTCGTTATTGCCAACCAACAGCAGCAGTGATGCTGTGTGGTGACACGAAATCAAAGATCCTTAAAGACTCAAAACAAAAACACTCAACTCAATGTGTGGAACACACTCTTATATCACCACTAAGGGGATGGAGATCACAAGTTGGCAAAAATTGAGTGAGTGAAATTTCAGCAATGAAAAAAAGTTGTGTTATGTGTGGAGGGGGGATGAAGATGTTGAAACACCACCCCTAATTTAAAACCTCTGGAATTTATTCAGTCCAGTAATAAACACAAGTGACAAGTGTCTTTTTTTTTTTTTTTTGTTTGGTTCTTTTTTTCTGGCAAAGTATTTCTTTCTAATCTAATCTACTGCTTGCTGCATGATTGTGACATCACAATAATCACCAGGGAAGGCGCGTCAGGCCTAGTAGTTGGTAGCAGCAGCAGCCCAAAGGCATAATCACGTGAATTCCCACCCATGGTGTTTGCTGGGAAGTGCAATACAGGCTGCTGCTGGGTAAACAAGTAGTTAGTAACAGTGACAAAAAAACTAAGCACAAAAATATTGTAGTGTACAACGAAGTATGGACTGGAGAGGAACATGCAAGGGGTCGCCTTGCTAAAAGTGCTTATATAAGTGCAAACAACAGCAACACCGAAAACTTGTGTTTTCTTGGCATCTAAATGAACAACACAAAACCATTGCACACAGCTTTAACAAAAAAAAAAGAAAAAACGCCGTTCACAAAAAAACCTTT
This sequence comes from Musca autumnalis, assembly GCF_047663935.1. Classification (NCBI taxonomy): domain Eukaryota; kingdom Metazoa; phylum Arthropoda; class Insecta; order Diptera; family Muscidae; genus Musca; species Musca autumnalis. The sequence goes on along the minus strand of NW_027411977.1, from coordinate 17,843,007 downwards.
AAAAGGGAAATGCGTCAGGACACAGCAGGCATTTAATAATTATAAACATGGCCCAATGGTAGGAGATATTGTAGTGAAACCCATAGCAAAGGTCAGAGGGTCAAGACTCCTGAGAGAACACTGGAAAAAACAGGTGATATTTTCCCAGAACAGACCCACACATTTTAAACATTTCGGTACTCTTTTTGGGGAAGTCCGGAAGTACTGGTCCGAAACGAATTATCTGTGGGTTGTGGGTCGTAAAACTAATATTCCAAAGAGGCAATTTTTAATGTACTTATAGCTATAAGACTAAGGTTATAAAAATGGTATACTGAGTCCTTGTAAAAATTCAACGATTTTTGTCGTCAATGGTGGCTTGCTCTAAATCGTTGAAAACACCACGTCTATGTTCCTATCTGCGTCCTCCTAAAAAAGTTGACATTTGATGTGGAATATGGAATACAAATTGATATTTTCGAAATCTTTTCTTTTCTGAAATCTGAAATATTTTCTTTTGGAATCATTTACTTTGGTCTGAATTTAAAATCATTCGATAATATTGGAACAATAAAAAGTTTATAAAATTTAATCTAAGGACAGATCGAATGTATTTAAGGACTCTTCAGAATTTTGTGGCCCTTTTTGAACATTTGAACTTGCCGATAAAAATGTGGATTAGGAATTAGCTGCACTAAGACACAAATGTTGAACTTTTGTGGGGGAGGACCGATATGGGCCATTTTAGAAGATAAACTACATTTTGACAAAATATTAGGAGATCCAAAGTTTGGACAGAATTTGTTGCCCCATTCAAGTGATATCGTCCTAGCATTTTAGTGACATTTTTCAATATTGGGGAGAAGTACCGGAAGTTGTGGACCGGTATTGCCCCATGAAACTAAGATTGGATAAAATATGACGAAGACCAAATTATGGACCAAATCGTTTGATCAGTTCGTGGCCTCCAGACACTACATATAGGGGGTTTTTTACAACTTTCGGGCAGTTTTCCCAAGACATATGGACTTGCTCCTGAAAAAACTTTTACCGTCGTAATGGAGGTAGCGAATGGAAACCGCTTCAACAAAAATCAAAGTGATTCGAGAGCAGGTCTTAAAACGAACTTATCCGAAATTTTGTGTGGGAGGTACCAGAAGGAGTAGACAAATATAGTCCATATTCGAACCTGATCTATATCTGGTAGACATATTAGGATGTG